>NW_011495054.1:3556282-3629990 GCF_000754665.1 Bison bison bison
GAGGCACAAAAAGGAGGATTTTTTATTTCTCTTTTATGCTTTTTGTTTGCCAGACTAGTTTCCTTGACATCTTTAGACAGGGGAGTTTTGGCTTTGAGAAATTCGAATCAATAATCATGTGGATTTGTCCAAAGGAAATGGTAGAGGAGTTTTTAAAAACTGAAAATAAACCTTCTCTAATTTCTGAGAAGAAGAGAATGAATTGTGGAGTCATTTTGTACCCTCCTCCATCCTTACCCTCCACCCCCACCCTCCCAACACCCCCACTCCCTCCTTTCCCTCCCATCCCCCCACCTCACCCCTTTTCCAGTTTCCTTAGGAGGAAAAAAAAAGCTTCAGCTGCAGGAACCTTCATTTCTCTGCTCTTAAAACAGGGTTGATAGTAATCCTTGCTTTATGGGGTTGTTGGGAGATAATATGGATACAACAGAGAGTCCGGGACTGACATAGAGGAAGTCCAATGCCCGCCTGCCATTATTATCAGGGATGGAGTCTAAGAGACTGTCTGCTCCAGTGGACGTAAGCCCGTGCATTTCCAGAAACCAGCCAACAACTCCCAGACCTCCCAGTCAGTTCCTTCTCCTGGTCGGTTAGTGTACACACAGTGAAACAGAAAGTCTGTGCCTCACGGACACCCCAACAATGGGAAATCCCTGCATTAAAGTTTTATAGACGGCAGTCGTTTACTTCAAAAGAAAACAGAGTCTGGAGTAAGGCAAGCTGGGGTCCGGTGACAACAAGTAGAACCAGGAGCCCCCGAGGACATAAGCTTCTTGCCTCTTTTCTTATTTATTTATCGCTGCTGCTCACGCCACTCGGGGAAGCAGGAGGTTGGCAGGCTTACCCCTCACTTAGAGATAAGCAAAGGAAGGGCCGGGAAGGTCAAGGTTTTATGTCAGGACCTGAAGCCATTTCAGGGCCAGAGAACACAGTGTTCAGTAAAAAACAAGACCAACTCAGCAAGCGTAAAGGAAGATACGAATGTTGAGCGTGGATCAAAACAGGGACAGAGACGATGAAAATTCAGCAGGTGTATTATCTCTGATGACTTCGCGTCTATGACAACCTCTCATTTGGAGCAGCTGTCCTCCCCACAAACACACGTCAGATTTGTATTCAGCCTCAGACTGGTGGAATCAGAGTTTTGGGGACAGGCCCTGGCCTTGGTATTGGTTTTTTTTTTTTTTTTTTTTAGTTTCCTTGAGTAATTCCAAAGAAAACCTGAACCATTTAGAGGTATTGATAATCCCTCCAGGGGACTCAAATCTCATTCATAAGTCATGTTTAGCAGTGAAAAAAAAAAAGACCACTAATATTTTCTTCTTTTTGAGTCAAAAGAGGCTTTGAAAAGAACAGGAAGGAAGGCATTGAACCCCAGCTCTAATATTTGGATGATTAGGTTTCTTCCCCCCGGCCTCTGGTTTATTGGATCTATGACCCCCTGGCATCGTAGGCAAAGGTGGCGGGTGATTGCGCAGAGGGGCATTTTTCGAGGGAGATGGTCCAGGGTTTTCGTCAAATTCTCAGACTGAGCACCCCTGCCCTTCTTCCCAAACGTGTAAAAGTCCCTGCTCCAAGATTAAGTCAAACTAAGTATATTCCTGGAAAGGAATTGCTGAGGGATCAGCCTCCATCTCTTGGCACTAAATCCACTGCTGCCACGTTCGGCACCGGACTAAAGCTGCTCGAGGACATGGCCTTGTCTTCTGTCCTCCTGGCTCCACTGATCCTGGTGACCATGCCTTCTCCACGCCTCTTTCTCCCTTCAGTTCCCATGACCCCCAGGCCCTCTGGTTCTCCCCCGGCATCTCTGGCCATCTTCCCATCAGCGTACTCGTAGGTTCCTGCTCTTTGCCATCTGTACATGACACAGCTTCTCAGTTGGCCCCCTGGTCCTCCCCTCCCCTCTGTGTATGCCTCTTCCTTATTCTCTGTCCATCACCACGTTGCCAGTTTCAAAATCTGTCCTTCTCCAGGCAGACAACCAGTCTTCTGTTTTCCTACTTAGCGTGCTAAGTCGCTTCAATGGTGCCTGACTCTTTTGTGATCCTATGGTCACCCCGCTAGGCTCCTCTGTCCATGAGATTCTCCAGCCAAGAATACTGGAGTGGGTTGCTATGCCCTCCTCCAGGAGATCTTCCGACCCAGGGATCAAACCCTTGTCTCCGGCATCTCCTGTACTGGCAGGCAGCTTCTTTACCATTAGCGCCACCTGGGAAGCCCTCCTACTTAGAAAAAAGAAATGCTATGCCCCTCTCAGGGCTTCCCAGGTGGCTCAAGTGGTAAAGAAACCTCCTGGGATGCAGGACACACGGGTTTGATCCCTGGGTGGGGAAGAGCCCCTGGAGGAGGAAATGGAAACCCACTTCAGTATTCTTGCCTGGGAAATTCCATGGACAGAGGAGCCTGGTGGGCTCCAGTCCCTGGGGTTGCAAAGAGTCAGATGCAACTTAGTGACTAAAATACAATCCCCCACTCTCAGGGTCACCAGGAAGATTAAGGCAGATATCATACAACAAGTGAGCTCAACACTGAGGGTCTTTGTTTTGCTTGGGCTGCTGTAAGACAGGACCACAGACTGGGGAGCTTCAACAGCACAAAAGTATTATCTTACAGCTTTGCGGGCTGGAAGTCCAAGATCAAGGAGTGGGCAGGGATAGTTTCTCCTGAGGCCTCTTTCCTTGGCTTGCAGATGGCCGCCCACCAGATGGAGTGAAGTTATGAAGTGAATTCAATTCCCAGAGGTTTTCTCAGCATCTCTGAGTGTCACCAAAGAGCAGATTTCTCTACTTGTTCCACAAAGATGTGACATACAATGGAAAGCTTTGAGTAGAAGAAGCCTGTTGTGGGGGACTTCCCTGGTGGTCCAGTGGCTAAGACTCCATGCTCCCAACGCAGGGAGACATGGGTTTAATCCCTGATCAGGGAGCTGATGCCACATGCTGCAACTAAGACTTTGCATACTGAAACTAAAGATTCCACAGGCTACTTAAGATTCTGCATGCTGAAAAGATCAAAGATCCCAAGTGTTGCAGCTAAGACCTGGTGCAGCCAAATAAAGAAATAAACATTTAAAAAGAAGAAGCCTATTGTGGAAACAGTCGTACATGAGGCACCTAGGGTCTACCAGGAGTTGAGGTCCGGGAAGGAGCTTCAGGTAAGTTCCTTCTTTTCCTCCCGACCTCCACGTTCATCACTGTGAAATGGGTACACTGGGCCAGTGGAATTCCCGAGGCCCTCAGCCACCTCACACAGTTAAGATTCCAGGCTGAACTTCAGTTAGCTTCTGTTTCCTAAAAGATTCCTCGTGTTTCACATCAAAGTCCCCTGACACCCACGGAGATGCTGTTTCACTGGCTGAAGGCCATGAGACCTCAGAGAAAATAGGGTGGGCACACATTTGTAGCCAAGGTTAGACTTCAAAACTAGCCCCCTCTGACCCCCACTCCCACCCTCCCTGTTCCATTTCCTTTCTGTCCCGTCCTGTTTTTTTACGAGCTCAGAAGGGACTGCAAACGTTCCCCCCGTCCTCATCAGGAATGCCAGCTTTGTTCGCTCGAACGTCGGAATGGGCGCCTGCGGATGAGGGCGTCTTTGGCAAGACGTTTAATGAGTTTTCCATCTTCGGGGTGGTGGATGGTGGGTGCTTCCTATTCCACACCCGCTCCCTCTCCCAGGCAGGGACCATGGGCCCTGCCGCCGGGCAGTCCCAGAGAACAATCCCATTCTTTCTGGAGCTGACATCAGTTCACAGGAGTGGGGAGGAAGTGGCTGAGAGCAGGGGGCCGGTGGGGGGAGATCCTACTGGAACTGCGGAGGCACAAAAGCTGGCCTCACCATGTCAGCCCCTCCAATAAGAGCCTTGTTTGTGGTCCCTCGTCTCAGGGTCAGAGAGAGCCGGGCTGAGCGGAAATCAAGCAAGAATGCAGCCTTATTGTGCATGGCCAGCCGGGAGGCTCAAGTGGGTCCCCAGTGAGGCACCCCGCCACCCCAGAGGCTCTTGAAGACCACTTCAGACAGACCCCTGAGTCTCCAGGGATTAGTGGAAGGCAAGGGGTGGGGGGTTTGCACGATCCCCCTTGGGGCTCCTGAGGACTTAAGGCCATGAGGTTTTGACTCAGAATCAAAAAGCATCCACACTGTTCATTCTTTTGTTTTTAAAAAAAATGTCCACTTTGTTTTTGGAAAACCTCCCTGCTCCTTGATTCTATCCGTGAAATTTCAAAACATGAGATTGAGATGCTGAGGTCAAGGAATGGACTCAGCAATAATAAATGGCTGGTGTGTGTGTGTGTGCATGCGCGTGTGTGTGCACGGTCAGTTGTGTCCGACTCTGTGCAACCCCATGGACTGTAGCCCTCCAGGCTCCTCTGTCCATGGGATGCTCTAGGCAACAATACTGGGAATGGGTTGCCATTTCCTTCTCCAGGGCTATCTTCCCAACCCAGGGATTGAACCCATGTCTACCTGCATCTCCTGCATTGGCAGGCAGATTCTTTACCACTGAGCCACCTGGGAAGCCCAAATAGCTGGTATTAGGGACCAAATACTATTTCTGGATGAAAATGGCTTAATGTGTATTCGAGATGGGAACTTTAGATGACTCGGATCTGCATTTTGGAGGGGAGCATGGCAACCACAATACCCACCCCCTCCAGCTCCCCTCAAGCCAGGCTAATAACATGAAGGAGGGCAGTGAGCCCCTGGCTGAGGAAGGCAATATAGAGCAAACATTCTCAAGGAGGGTTAAGACTGACTCTGGGTGGGGCCAAAAATCTTACTCTGTGTAAGAAAGTATACACATACAGTACATATACAGATGTGCAGTGTTTAATATTACAGTATCTGTAATATTAACGTTTCCTTTTAATGTCACAGTATCTGTAATATTAACGTTTCCTGGGGCTCGGGGTCATTAGGAAAAAAATGTCTAAAAAATTTCCTTAAGAGGTACAATACTAAAAAGTCTGAAAAACACTGGCCTAGAGAATATAATTCTTTCAGAGGATCTGCATTTAAAACCCAGCTTTTTAGCTTTCTTGCTGTGTGTCCTTGAGCCAGTCACTCACCTCTCTGAATCCATCATTTTCACACACCATGCTATAACCCTGTGTACAGACTTGGAGTTTTAATACATCTAAAGTGGCTAGACCAGCATCTGGCATCTAGCCTTTGTCACTGTTCTTTTTATTATTAGGAATTCACAGAATCAGCTTTTTCAGGTTTTGTCTTCTGCATGTAAGAGTATGCCAGCTAGATCCACTCACCTAGAATCCTCAATTTCCAGACTTCAGCTGAGAAATTCAATTGTTTGCCAATTGATCGTTTCAGATTTAAATGGCAGATAAGGTTTACTGCAGGCACTCAGCAGGGCTTGCCCTCAAGGGCTACAGCCTACCATTCTGACAGATCGCATTTCCTGTATACGTATTAAAAATGCGATCTTGGGACTTTCCTGGTGGTCCAGAGGTTAAGATTCCACTCTTCCATTGCAGGGGGCACAGGTTCGATCCCTGGTCAGGGAAAAAGAGCCTGCCTGCCCCATGATGTGCCCCAAAACAAAACAAAACACAAATGCAGTCCTGGAGAGGTCACCCTGGGAATGTGCAGTTCTGTTATCAATTTCCTGTCATTGCCATCACCTTAGAAAACGGTGCCATGTTTCCAATTCAGATTCTAGCAAAGTTTTTGGGCAGCATTTTGTTCTAACAAGAATCTGACAGCACCTTCCTTTTTACCAAGAGCAGAGTATGAGCCGAGTCCTTCGGAAACTTTCCTCTAGAAACTTCACTCCTTTCCATCAGGCGTGAACCTCACTTTGCACATTAGAAAATGGGCTTGGAGAAGTCACATGACACCGCCACAATCACAGAGCGAATCAAGGCAAATGAAATCCAACCATTTTTATACACTCATCTAGTCGCGCATTCATTCACTTCCTAATTCACTCATTCGTTTACTATTTTACTCACTAAGCCATTCATTCATTCATTCACTCACTCCTTCACTAAGTCATGTGCTGACCTGCTCGTTTACTCAACCACCTAACCATTTTTGCAGATATTCATTCACTCATTCACTTACTCATTTATTGACTCACCTAACAGTCATTCCACAGAAGGCAATGGCACCCTACTCCAGTACTCTTGCCTGGAAAATCCCATGGATGGAGGAGCCTGGTGGGCTACAGTCCATGGGGTTGCAAAGAGTCGGACACAACCGAGGGACTTCACTTTCACTTTTCACTTTGATGCATTGGAGAAGGAAATGGCAACCCACTCCAGTGTTCTTGCCTGGAGAATCCCAGGGATGGGGGAGCCTGGTGGGCTGCCGTCTATGGGGTCGCACAGAGTCGGACACGACTGAAGCGACTTAGCAGCAGCAGTGGCAGCAGCAACAGTCATTCACTCGTTCATTTACTCCCTCCTTCATTCTTCATTCATTCACTCATACACTCAGCCATTCATACAGTCCTTGTCTGATTTGTTCCTTCTACAATATTTAATACATTGCTCCTCATACTTTGTGCGTTATATATAGTTTCTTGGGCCTTGTAGCCATGAACGGTCAAGGTCACAGCTTAAATTCTAAAGGGGCCAGGAAGATTGAAAATCAAGTAAAAATGTACCTGATAACTACAGATTGTGATAAGTGCTCTGAAGACTGAACAGACTGATGTGTGAGAGGGGCCGCTTAGGCAGAGGGGGACCAGAAGACCCTCCAGGAGATGACATTAGAGGCAAAAATCTAAAAACTGTAGACAACCAGGGTAAGTTCAGTTCAGTTCAGTCACCCAGTCATGTCCGACTCTTTGTGACCCCATGGACTGCAGCATGCCAGGCTTCCCTGTCCATAATGGCACCAACTCCCGGAGCTTGCTCAAACTCATGTTCATGGAGTCGGTGATGCCATCCAACCATCTCATCCTCTGTTGTCCCCTTCTCCTCCCGCCTTCATTCTTTCCCAGCATCAGGGTCTTTTCCAAAGAATCACTTCTTTGCATCAGGTGGCCAAAGTATTGCAGTTTCAGCTTCAGCATCAGTCTTTCCAATGAATATTCAGGACTGATCTCCGTTAGAATTGACTGGTTTGATCTCCTTGCAGTCCAAGGGACTCTCACGAGTCTTCTCCAACACTACAGTTCAAAAGCATCAGTTCAACCAGGGTAAGAGCCTGCATCAAAATCAGAACTTTTTCTGACACTTCTTTCCCAATCACTCTGTCCTTTTGTTATTAAATGTAGACAGGGCTCACTGTTTTTTCCCCAAAAAAAAGAAATCTAAAGATAAAAGATTTTTTGGAAGAATGCACCCCTGAGGTGCTTAGCACAACCCTGGTGTATTTTGTCTTTAGTGAAAATATCATTGTTTTGTGGGGCTTCCCTGGGGGTTCAGTGGGTATGACTGCACTTCCACTGTAGGAGTCACAGATTTGATCCTTGGTGGGGGAACTAAGATCCCACATGATGCATGGTTTGGCTTCCCCTCAAAAAAATAGTGTTTTGTTTTGTAATTGAATTTATTTCTTTAGAATAGGAAAAAGATTTTTCCAAGTCCCTACCCACAATGCCCTTCTCCCTCCCTCATTTTAATACTTGTGAAATCTGGAAAATGTATTTTAGGGCTATATCACCATTCTATCCAAGTGATAGTATTTCACTGTGATGTTGGTTTTTTTTTTTTTTTTTTTTTTTTTTTTGCCTTTTAACCTTTGTAACATTCACTTTAGCATTCCCATCTCAGAGATTTCCCCAGGAGAAATTCCAAGATTTGGAAAGTCAGGAGGGAAGATAAGCATATTCTGAAGGTTTATGATCCCTTTCACCAAACTGACCTTCACAAATTCATACTTGCACCAACTCAGAGGGGAAACATCCAAAGAGACCTTTTTCCTTTCCTCGTCAATCCCAGCTGGCCTGCTGGGGACTGAATTGGGGATAAAGATCTCATGTCATTGTGAGGACAGCTGATGCCACTGGGTTGCCAGGAGAAGTGGGGGCAGCTCCCAGCCTGGGAAGAAAGATACTGGGTTGGCATCAAAATGCAACCACCTCTCTTTGAAAACAAGGGTGGGATGGCTTTGTGCCGATTGGAGACCATAGCACCAGAGTCTTAGAAAAACCCCTCCCAAGATTTCCTAATATATTCATCTATGACCTTGTGCCTTCGGGAATTTTAAAAGCAGAAAACATATATTTGGGCTTTGTTGGTGTTTTTTTCTTTTCTTTTATTGAAATACAATTGCTTTAAAATGTCGTGTTAGTTTCTAGCTTCACAATGAAGTGAATCAGCCAAGCGGGCAATGGCGTGGGAAGGGGGGAATCTTGCCAAATCAAAATGAATAAATGCGTAAATGTGGACACAGTGTAATTTTATGTCAGTTTGCCAAAGCAGAACTCATGGAACTGCACAAAATTGTCTTTATTATGAAATATGGGTGAATTTTAAGATACGAGGTGAGGACTCCCCAAAAGTCAGAATGCTGAAAAGGTCCCTGCCCAAGTTATGATAATTCTTGAAACTGAAAGAGAAGCACAAGAGAGTTCATTATATTTGGATATGTTCCAGGAAACAAATATTTGTTTATCCAATCTTCTGTCTCCTGAGAGCTCAAGCCACCTTTTAAGGGCTAGTGATCTGAGGAATGAACTCAATGAAATATTTCAAACTTTACTAAGCAGAAGTTGTCTGAGAATCATGACTTGGCAATGAACTGGAATTCAAAGGGTGAGGGCCTTTTTACTGAAGTGTTTTGAAAAATCTGAAATATGTCCAAATATCCAAATATAATGCACTCTCTTGTGCTCATCTAGTTTCAACAATTATCATTACTTGGGGCATAACGTCTCACATTCTGACTTTTGGGGGCCTTCACCCCATATCTTAGAATGTACAGACATTACGTAATAAATACAATTTTGTATGCCTTGGCAAGTTCACATAAAATTACACTTTGTTGACATTTAAGCATTTATTCATTTTATCTTTTTAAAATAATTTTATTTATTTGTTTACAGCTCTGCTGGTTCTTCGCTGCTGCATGGGTTTTTCCCTAGTTGCAGTGAGTGGAGACTGCTCTCTAGCTGTGGCTTGCAGGTTTCTCATTTCAGTGGCTTCTCTTGTTACGGAGCGTGGGCTCCAGGGCCCACGGGCTTCGGTAGTTGTGTTTCCCGGGCCCTAGAGCACAGGCTCAGTGGTTGTGGAGCACGGGTGTAGTGGCTCCTCGGCATGTGGGATCTTCCTGGACCAGGGGTCAAACCCACGTCTCTTGCTTTGGCAGGTGGATTCTCTACCAGTGAGCCACCAGAGAAGCCCAGGCATTCATTTTAACTTGGCAAGATCCACCCCACTCTACTCTCTTGGGGTCATCTGGGAAAGGGTGTCCACTATGCCCAGTGGTTAGACAGGCCCTGCTTTAGATGTGCAAAATGATACCTGGATCAAGAAAAAAGAATAATTTCACTCATTAAAAACTACTTACGACAATTCTTATGACAGTAAGGGTTTGGTTCAGGGGGTCTAGAAGAAGAATTGTCAAAATTCAACCCAAACTTTCCATACCAATGGGGGGGGAAAAATATCAAAGGGGTGAGATTTACCACCTTACCTAAAAAAATTTTTTTTTCATTTATTAATTTCTTTTTTTGTTTTCCTGCCTTGAGCATTCTCTATGTGTTCCAGATTGGGGAAATTTCTTGCCATGAACATTTTATCATCATAAAACATCATAGACTACTGGGTATTAATACTGTCCCTATTGTTCTGCTGTTTTTATTAATGAGTCAATGTTACTCCTGTCTCTGGTTTTCTTTTCTTCTTCTTTTTTTTTTCAAAAACAAGTTTAATGTTTATTAGCTATCAGCAAATCATTGGAAAATAAAATTAAAATCTGACACAGAAACATCAAAAACTAGAATATCATTTAAAAGGAATTTAACAAAAGATATGCAACACTTCCACATTAAAAGTACACAACATATAAGAAAACATACCATGATTATAAATTGGCAGATTCAATACTGTTAAGATGTAAATTCTTCCTAAAATGGTCTATAGATTCAGAAAATTCCATTTAAAATTGTCAGGAGAATTTCGTGGGGTTTGTTTGTTTTTAAGTTTCTTTTCCCATACAGACCATCACAGAGCACAGAGTTCCCTGTCCTATACAGCAGTGTCTTATTAGTTATCTATTTAATATACAGTATTATATATATGTTAGTCCCAATCTTCTAACTTGTACCTCCCCACCCCCCTTATCCCCTGGCAATCATATTTTGTTTTCTACATCCATGATGTCACCGGTTTTCATAAGGAAACACAGGCTCAGAGAGTTAAAGAAACTTGCCTAAGGTAACACAGAACCTGCTGGGGTCTGAATTCAAGCTCTGGCCTTATCCAGTAACCGATAAGATCGCTTGTGATCTCTGCCGTCTAAAACAAGCCCCTGGGTGCAGAATTTTGTCTCCTCTACATGCAGATAAATCTGTCATCCATTCCACCTTCTCCAACTTTTAATGTACCTTTTTGTTGCACAGAGATAATAGTAGTATCTACTTACCCTGTGGCCACAAGCCTACATCAAGGAATATGTTAGAAAGTCCTTTATAATCAGCAAAGTATCCCTTAGATGTGAGCTACCCCTCTATCTCTCCTGCTATTTTCACAGGGAAAGGTCAGAAGCAGATAAAAAGGGGGTTAATGATCTCCTGTGAATGCCATGAGGTGACACTTTAATGTCTCAAGACAGGGTCCATCTGGTGCATAATAGGTGCTCAATCAATATTTACTGGAAAATAAAAAGGGATAGATTTCTAAATGAAAACATGGATTCCTAAGCTGTGAACCACAGAGGCTCAAGGGGGTGGATTGTGGGAATAGCTATGAGCTCCCATGAAGAGAAAGCCACCTACCTTCTGGGTTCTGGGTGTGTGTGTTTCCCTGCATTGAGAGTAACAGGCATTCCTGGGATCTTCAAAGGGTCTATGATTCACAAAAATGTGAGATCAAGCCCTCACAGCAGTATTTGCCCGCAGAATTTGCCTCCTGGTAAAGTTTTCCTCAGAGGAGAAAGTGATAAGAACAGGGTTTGGGAGATAGAAAAACAAATACACAAATGTAATTTATATATATATGCGTATATACATATATCTCTATATATTTGTATAGAGACGTAATTAAATAACTATAGATGCAATTATATGTGATTAAATAGCTATAGCTATGTGAAAGTGAAGCTGTTAGTCTCTCAGTTGTGTCTGACTCTTTGCAACCCCATGGACTGTAACCCATGGAGTCCTTCGGTCCATGGAGTTCTCCAGGCAAGAGTACTGGAGAAGGTTGCCATTCCCTTCTCCAGGGGATCTTCCCGACCCGGAGACTGAACCCAGGTCTTCTGCATTGCAGGCAGATTCTTTACAAATCTGAGCCACCAGGGAAGCCCAAAGTGAGGACACCAGGGGGCATCCGGATTGAGCTGGGGATACACGTGTGTCTATATGTATGTATGTTTGCTTCTCAAACCCTATTCAATTGTTCTTGTATAGTTATATATAAATATTATAAATAAAAATTTCATTTCTGGAAAAATTCATTATGTAACAGCAACCAAAGACATAATGCTGCTGCTGCTGCTGCTGCTGCTAAGTCGCTTCAGTTGTGTCCAACTCTTCGAGACCCCATGGACTGCAGCCTACCAGGCTCCTCTGTCCAAGGGATTTTCCAGGCAAGAGTACTGGAGTGGGTTGCCATTGCCTTCTCCGAAAGACATAATGGACCATGCACAATTCCACCAAAAATTGAGGGTTTATTTTTCCACTTTCTCTTTTCATCCTTGCATTCAGGAATTTGAATGTTGACTTAGAGTAGACAGTATTTTGAAATTTATTTGTTGCTTATTTTTTTTTTAGCCACACCTCAGGACTTGTGGGATCTTAGTTCCTCAACCAGGGGTTGAATCTAGGCCCAGAGCAGTGAAAGTGTGGATTCCTAATCACTGGTCTGCCAGGGAATTCCCAAAATTTTTCTTGTTATTTTGATTGTTATTACTACTTAATATAATGTGTCTCCTATGTTGCTAGATAGATTTCCTATAATCATTTTAATCATTATGTAATGTATTAGTAACTTGTTTATGGAGAAGGCAATGGCACCCCACTCCAGTACTCTTGCCTGGAAAATCCCATGGACAGAGGAGCCTGGTAGGCTGCAGTCCATGGGGTCGCTAAGAGTCAGACATGACTGAACGACTTCGATTTCATTTTTCACTTTCATGCGTTGGAGAAGGAAATGGCAAGCCACTCCAGTGTTCTTGCCTGGAGAATCCCAGGGACGGGGGAGCCTGGTGGGCTGCCGTCTATGGGGTCGCACAGAGTCGGGCACGACTGCAGCAGCAGCAGCAGTAACTCATTTAAGAGGTATGTTATCGGGAGAATTGAGTGAATGTAAGAAATGATCTTGGAACTGGGATTGGCACGTATAAACCACTCAACAATGATAACATCATTTTCATTTCATCCTCATAACAAGTTTATGAGGTAGGCTCAGAGAGGTTAGGTAAGTTTTCCTGAGTCACACATCTGGTCAGGAAGGGAGCCCAAGAAATAAGTGAGTTAACCATTTCTGAACTCCTGGATCTTCCATCTGCCCCACCTCCCACCTTGGGGCAGGATTACTTACATACAGTACAGGGACCCAAGCCTTTGATGTGCTAATTCCATTTGTTTGCCTGGAGATCAGAAAGGGATACTTGGATTTATTTATGGGGTTTCTGACTCCAAAAGGCCTCTTGCGATTAGAGAGATGAGCTATTTAGTTGTATTGCTAGGTTGGATGATTACCCCCCACGGTCAAGACTTTCCTGCTCACCTTGCTGGTTTTATGGCCTCGGGCAATACATTTCAATTTTCGATTTAAATATCTGTTTGTTTGTTTTTTCACCTTTAAAACTCTCTTCACAGAGGGGCTGCACTGGCACCAGCAGGATGCAGTCTCCCAGACTTTGGAGGGCTGCTCCCTCTCACTCCACCTATCCAGATCCCACTCCTGTTTCTCTCCTCCCCCCACTCCCTCCTTTGCTGAGGAACCCACAGTGGCTTCTCAGAATGTCCAGGAGCAAATCCATTTTTCCTCATCTCTAAATAGAATAAGACTGTTCAGGTCAGAAGTCTTTTTATGAGGATTCAGATAAAATACATTTATTTATTTTTTTAAATTGGAGTATAGTTGATTTACAATGCTGTGTTAATTTCTGCTGTAAACAGCAAAATGACTCAGTTATACATATATATTCTTTTCCACATTCTCTTCCATTATCACAGAATATCGGATATAGTTCTCTGTGCTATACAGTGCTGTGCTTAATTACTCAGTCGTGTTCAACTCTTTGAGACCCCATGGACTGTAACCCGCCAGGCTCCTCTGTCCATGGGGATTTCTAGGCAAGAATACTGGAGTGGGTGGTTATGCCCGCCTCCAGGGAATCTTCCCAACCCAGGGATCGAACCCAGGTCTCCTGCGTGGCAGGCAGATCCTTTACCAGCTGAGCCACGAGGGAAGCAGTAGGACCTCGTTGTTTATCTGTCTTATATATACTAGTGGCAAGCATGCATGCTCAAGTCACTTTAGTCATGTCTGACTCTTTGCCACCCCATGGACTGTAGCCCACCAGGCTCCTCTGTCCATGGGATTCTCCAGGCAAGAATACTGGAGTGGGTTGCCAGGCCCTCCTCCAAGGAATCTTCCTGACCCAGGGGTTGAACCTGGGTCTCCTGCTTTGGTAGGTGGGTTCTTTACCACTAGTACGACCTGGGAAGCCCATATACTGGCTAGCATCTGCTAATCCCAAACTCCCAATTTATCCCTCCCCACTGCTTCCCCTTGGGTAAGATGTTTGTTTCCTGTGTCTGTGGGCTGCCTCAGTTTCCAATGCGCCATCCATAGCGACTCCTCCTTATTACCATCCCTTATTTTTGTTGTCATGACAGTAAGTGACTTACTCAGCTAGTTAGAGTACTAGTACTCACTGCATTGGTCTGTGCCAACCTCCAACACCGCCGACCCACACAGTATTTACCTCCAATTCCATTCTGGATTTCATTTCTCTTCCTCTGAGAAGGAAAAAGCCAGTGGCAAGGAAGACAAACAAATCACCCAAAAAGTCTGATTCTAAAGGAGGCCACAAGATGGCTCTCCCAAGAGGCCTGACTTGAGTCAAGAAAGCCCAGCGTGGTTCATGAACACCTTTCTTTCTTTCTTTAAAATTTGTTTATTTTATATTGGAGTGTAGCCAATTAACAATGTGTGATAATTTCAGGGGGACAGCAAAGGGACTTGGTCGTGCATATACAGGTATCCACTCTCCTCCAAGCTCCCTCCCATCCAGGCTGCCACGTATCACTGAGCAGAGTTCCCTGTGCAAATACAATAGGACATGAACATCTCGCCTTGACTGAGAAATAGCATCCTGTTTGGGATTCTGGGACCTTAACCTCTCAACGGCTCTGCCCCTCAGGACTGGGACCCTCCGGGGAAACGTTCTCTTTTTTGGCTGCACCAGGTCTTAGTTCTGGCATATGGGATCTAGTTCCCTGACTAGGGATAGAACCTAGGGTGCCCTGAATTGGGAGCACAGAGTCTTAGCCACCAGACCAACGAGGAAGTCCCCCATGTCCACTTTCTTTGTTTCGCTCAGCTTCTTCTCGGGTCACATCTTCTGCGTACTGACATTGAATATGACTGGCATTGTTTCATGTTTTCCTGCCTGTGTACGTAGGCAAGGAGAGAGCTGCAGATAGCAAATCATGCCCCTTACCAACCCTTTCAAAGACAAATCAAGAGAGAATCCAAAGAACGAAGAGAAAGAAAGAAGGGGAAAAAGAGATAAAAAGATTTAAGAAAGAAAATAAAAAGATAAAAAACAAATTTAAAAAATAGAAACATTTTAAAGAAAAACTATGGGGAAAAAAAATGAGCGAGAGAGAATCCAGGAATCATCGAGTCATTTCAAACTTCCAAAGCCGGTTCAGCTATGCTAGTGAAGACAAGTCTCCACAAGCTTTATTTTGGGTGTTCCCAGCACTTCAGCTGATAAGGAGTAGCCTCTGAGAAGCCTCTATGCCTGCCCAGGAGGCAAAGTGGGTGGAAGGTGTCACCACTGATCGCCTCTTACCAGAGCAGGTGCGTGCGTACATGCTAAGTTGCTTCAGTCCTATCTGACTCGTTGCCACCCTATGGACTGTAGCCCGCCATGCTCCTCTGTCCATGGGATTCTCCAGGCAAGAATACTGGAGTGGGTTGCCATGCCCTCCTCCAGGAGATCTTCCCAACCCAGGATCAAACCCATGTCTCTTATGTCTCCTGCATTGGCAGGCGGGTTCTTTACCACTAATGCCCCCCTGGGAAGCCCACAAGAGCAGGCATCAGGCATTTTTCAGAACTCTCTAGCTTCCATGGTTTCTCTATACTTATACAACATCCTGCCAGGGCCGACAGGCTATCGACCCTTTGAAATAGAAGATACTGAGGTTCAGAGAGGTTAAGTAACACACCCAAGGCCACCTAAGTGGTGGAGCCAGGAAGCACACTCACAACTTGCCACACGACAGGTGAGCTCCAGCTTCTGATGTTTAGTCTTCTGAGTGACAGGGCCTGATCCAATTGTCCCCAGAACCTGATACATTTAAAATCTGCTGAGGGTAAGCATGACTTTCAGGAAAGACTTCTTCATCTTTTGCTGGTTCTGAATCAAACAGGTCTCAAGCTGTTTGTGGATCAGCAGGTCTCTTTGGCCTTGGCCTACTCAAAGACTCTGAGGAGCCTGAGGAGGTCTGAAGAATATAGTCGCTGGCTGTTCATAGGCATCGGTGGTTGGTTTGCACTGGACAAATGCAGCTCCAAAACCACCCGAAAGTAGTTTACGGGGGACGTGCGGAGGCACACTTGCCCTCTCCACCACCACATATGTATCCAACATCAGGAACCTTCAGGTTTTTTTTCTTAAATGGCAACACAGTCAATTTTGCAATGGCCAAAACTTGTATGTGAATGAGCCATGGATTCAGTGTCTGAATCAACTTAGAGATTAATCTGTTTCACTTTTGGTTTCTATTTTCTTTGCAATGTGTTTTATTGTTTTGCTTTGCCATTTAAATATCTTTACCATCACTGGGCGCTTTCCAAATCATATTTTTTAACTGCGAAAATAATACATGCCTTGTTAAAAAAAGGAAAAAAATTAGGGACTTCCCCAGTGGTCCAGTGTAGGAGATTCCACCCTTCCACTGCAGGGACCATGGGTTCCATCCTTGGCAATGAGGATCTTGCATGACACACAGCTCGGCCAAAAAGAAAAAAAAAAATTTAAATCCACTCCCCACCCTTATCCAACATCAGGTTCACGCCTCCCATATGCCAGCTGCTCAGGAGTAACTGTTGTGTGTTTAAAGGAATTTTTTTTTAAACTGGTGAATTATCTTGAATATCAAATTTTGCAAATGTTCATACACCTTCAAGGCCTGGAACATACCGAGAGAAGAAAGTCCAGATTTTTCTTTGTAGCATTTGAAGTCTTGCTACATCTCTGCAAACTCCTCCTCATCTCCACTTTTTTTTTTTTTTCCTCTTTTGGCCCGCACCACCCAGTCTGACAGATCATAGTTTCCCAAAGGGATTGAACCCAAGGCCTCAGCAGTGAGAGCTCGGCGTTCTAATCCCTAGACCACCAGGGAATTACCATGCATGTTTGTTTTTTTAACTACTAACATTTATCAAGAGCTTCTTCAAGTCGTTTACCCTTCTCACTAACCTGTGAAGTAGGTACCACTGTTCTCTATCATTATGTAGAGAAGGAAAGTGAGGCTGGGTGAGATGAAGTGAGTTTTCTCCAGACACCTTAGCTTGCAGGTGGCTGATGTCGGGAGCACCTTTCCAGCCCCAGCCAGAATTTCTCTCTCTGTGCCATTGGTTTTTTGGGTCAGGTGATTCTTGCCTTGGGGTGGTGACCTTCCAGTGCATTGGAGGATGTTTAGCAGCATCTCCGGCCTCCACCCACTGGTTGTCAGCAGTAACACCCTCTCGCCTTTATTCTGACAATAGAAAATGTCTCCAGACATTGCATGATGTCTCAGGAGGAAGGGAGAATGGCCACTGTAGGCTAACATCTCTTTCCCAAGCTGGGATCCACATATTCTTAGCCAGGATGTGCCAATAACTGATTGAATTTTGATCTGGCTTATGAGTGTCTTTTTCAACTCATGTCAAGCTTTTCTTTTTTGTTCCACCTGGAGGCATGCAGGATCCTAGTTCCCTGACCAGGGATTGAACCCATGCCATCTGGATTGGAACCACGGAGTCTTAACCATTGGACCACCAGGGAAGTCTCTCTTGTCAAGCTCTTTACTCCTCCTTTCACCTTCCCATAAACTCTGAATCCACCAATGGATCCCTTCTTCCCTCTCCTATGGCAAAGCATGTTAGTTTTATTTTTATCCTTTCCACACTCACTCCATCTCTCTGGGTTTAAGGTCACGTCATGACTGCATCTAACCCCTCCCAGCCTTGGCTGGACCCAGGGAAGACCTTAAAGCCAAGGACTTTGAGATATTTACCTTCCTTACACATCTTTGATCCCAGCACCAAGTGCAGGGCCTGGCACAGAGCAGGTGTGAGAATCTGCTTGGCACATGGAAAGAAACGTGCATGGAAGGAAACGGAAGACATCTGGGCAGGGTGGGGTTAGGGAGTTTCCTCTTTTATCAGCACATGTTTATGTATTATTAGAATTGAAAAGAAGAAAAATGTATGAGCTACTATTATAATGTAAATACATTTTAAAATATTCAATAAGGCTCAGTATATAGGTTGCTCTCAAATTAATTTTGTCCATTTTTAAATTGAAGTATAGTAGTAGTGGTAGTAGTTTAGTTGCTAAGTCATGTCCAACTCTTGCGACCCCATGGACTGTAGCCTGCCAGACTCCTGTCTCCGAGGGATTTCCCAGGCAAGAATAACGGAGTGGGTTGCTGTTTCCTCCTCGAGGTGATCTTCCCGACCCAGGGATCGAACCCAAGTCTCCTGCATCTCCTGCACTGCAGGAGAATTCTTAACTGCTAAGCCACTGGGGAAGCTGGTTTAAAGGGTAAACTCCATGAATAGTTATTATGAAATATAGGTTATATTCCCTGTGCTGTACAACACATCCTTGGAGCTTATTTATTTTGTTCATAGGAATTTGTACCTCTTAATCCCCTACTCCGTCCTGCTCCTCCACCCTTCACTCTCCCCACTGGTAACTATTAGTCTGTTCTCCGTATCTGTGAGTCTGCTTCTTTTATTTTTTAAATATATTTTTTTGATGCAAACCATTTTTTAAGTCTTAACTGAATTTTTTACAATAGTGCTTCTGTTTTATGTTTTGGCTTTTTGGCCTGGAGGTGTGTGGGATCTTAAATTCTCCACCAGGGATGAAACCTGTACCCACTGCATTGGAAGCATGGAGTCTTAACCACTGGACAGCCATGGAAGTTCCCCAAGTCTGCTGCTTTGGTTGTTATATTCACTAGTTCGTTGAATTTGTTAGAGTCCATTTATGTGACATCATACAGTATTTGACTTTCTCTGATTTATTTCACTTAGCAAAATGCCCTGCAAGTCCATCTATGTGGGTGCAAATGACAAAATTTAGTTCTTTTTTCAAAAATTTTACTTATTTTTTAATTGAAGGATAATTACTTTACAGAATTGTGTTGGTTCCTGCCAAACATCGAATTTCATTCTTTTTATAGCTGAGTAATATTTCACGGTGTGTGTGTGTGTATCACATCTTCTTTATCTACTCATCTGTTGACCGACACTCAACTCCATACTTTAACAATTGTAAATGATGTTACTACGAACCTTAGGGTGCAGGTATTTTTTTTGAATTGGTGTTTTGTTTTTTCGAACATATACCCAGGTGTGGAATTGCTGGTTCACAGGGTACTTCTATTTTCCAAACTATTTTTTGCAAATAGCTACACAAAGACTTAAGGGAAATACAGGAGAATGTCACAAGGGTTGTCCCTGTGAGGGTTCCTTTGGTTTCTTTGCCTTGCAGGGCTTCTCAGGTGATGCATTAGATGTTCATGCACAGAATGGGACCAACCCAGCATCATTCCTGGGCTCCATGACTCACTAGCTGCCACTTTAGACAAGGAAGGTCATCTTCCAGCCAAAGACCTCATGGAAAAAATTTGGAATGGTTCAAAGAGATAAGGACTTGAAAACAAAGAGCTTCAATAAGAGCCCCATAAATGGCAGCAATTGTCATTATCTTTTTCATCAAACGTGCTCTTTCTCTTTTTAACATGAAAAGAAGATCAAAGCCAATAAATGTTACTTTAAAAACATTGTGGGGGAAGGTTATCAGAAAGTACCTTCCCCCTCTCCCCTTACACAATGTCCTAACCTCCGCGAGCTACAGCTGGGCCACCTAATGCCTGGGGGAGGTCCTGCAGAAGCTCAGTAGCTAAAGCAGAAAAGCCTGGAAGCTCAGACCTGACTCTAAAAAACCCAGTTTCTAACAAATAGATAGACTTGGCCAAAATTTCCTTCAGGTTTTGTCCATAGGCTGTAGCAGAAAAACCCAAACGAACCCGTTGGCCCACCCAATGCCTGCACTCGTGGGGAAAACAGCACTACAGAAAATTCCCCCACAGTCAAAAATCTCAAATGAATCCCCTCTTTGTCTCTGAGGTCAATTCTGTGATAGTTTGTTAACCTGATTATTTGGCTCAGCCTGATGAGAAATCTGTTGTTACCATTTGTCAACCCTGGTGGGGCAACCGGGCAGCCAAGAATCAGTCGGGGATGGGACATTTAGAGCAGATGAAACGAAGATCTGAGCTCTCATTGGTCAAGTCTGCTGGCCTTGCTTAAGTTGCCTAGCAACCCTACTGAGACTGGTACCATCTCACGCCTTTTCCAGGCAAGGACACTGAGGCTGAAGGTGACAATGAGAGTTAACCTGGGCCACCTCGTCGGCAATGAGGCAGCCAGGGTGTGAATTGAATTCAGACAATGTACAGAGGTTCAGGACACCTTTAGGATGATCAGACACAGCCTGGCCCGGCGCCATGTAGAACCTTGCTGCTTGTCAAAGTATAATCCACGGACCAGCAGTAAAGCCTTACCGGTAAGTCTGTAAACGTGCAAATTCTCAACCTGCCTTCCCTACTGAAATAGAATTGTGTTCATTACTGGTTTTGGTCGCTGATTTGTGTCCCTTGATTCCGTGTCTATTTCCATGGCTTTTAACCAGGCCTCTGTCATTTCTCATCCAAATCACCCAAACAGCCTTTAATCTGTTCCCTCTTGCTCCTTCTAAACCTTTGCTCTAAATCATTCTAGGGCTCCCCATGGCCTTTGCTTTGAGTGCATCCTGATCTGGACACTGCGTTCTGTGACCTCATCTCTCATCTCCCTCCTGGGCTGCAGCCTGCACTCCACAGCCTTATCAAGGACCGACCCTCCCTGGTATGCACCCTGCCCCTGGGGCTTTGCCTTTTCTCTTCTCGGAACTTGCTTGGTTTTCTCCCGCCCCTGATTCATCTTACCTGCCCGTTGGTTCTCATTTGGGTGTTGCTTCCAGCCCTTTGCGCTTGTCCCAGCAGAGGTCTCATCACGTGACCCTGTGGTGCCTGCCTGCTTACTTGTCCCTCTCTAGATTTTAAGCACCTCGAGGGCATAAGTCTTGTCTTCCTCATTCTTGGCAGCTTCGGCACTTAGCCCTAGATCTGGAGCTCAGTGCATTCTCTGTAATGGTTCATCGAGTCACCTTAAAAGAACCCAAGTGCTGCCCCTTACAGCTGGGCAATTGATGTGAAGGCTCGTGGTGCTGCAAGAACCAGCCTCCATAGGATGCTTTAGATATTTCATTTTATTATGCATTTTTGGCTGTACCACACAGCCTGTGGGATCTTAGTTTCCTTATAAGGGATCAAACCCGAGCCCCTTGCATTGGAAGCATGGAGTCTTAACGACTGGACTGCCAGGAAAGCCCCAGGTCTTTTCTTTTATAACATGCGTTTCATTTTTATGTTTGTTTTCATGACTCATAACTGCATAGGATACACACGGTTTAACCAATTCTCACAAAGAAAACACCAATGTTAGTAACCCGCAGGACATAGTACCCCGCATCTCCCTGAGCACCACTTCCTCCCCAAACAAGTAACCACAACCCCAGATTTTGGGCTAATCCTTCTCTTGCTTTTCTTCTAGTATTAACCCCTCTGTCAGCATCCCTAAACAATGTAGTTTAATGTTGCCTCTTTTGCTTTTGAACTTTATATAAATGGAGTCATGCATGGAGTTTCTTGGGTCTAGTTTCTTTCCCTTGACGTTCCGCCGGTGAGATACGTCTGTTTTGTTCCGGGCCGCAGTGCATCGTCTCTTTTTGGCCTCGCCATGAAGCTTGCAGGATCCTAGTTCCCCAACCAGAGATCAAACCTGGGTCCCCTGCAATGGAACCTCAGAGTCCTAACCACTGAGCCAGCAGGGAAGTCCCACCATCTGTTTTTATTGCTGTGCAGTTGGTTGTATGCATTTGCCACCCTGTCTCCACTCCACTCTTGGTGGGTCTTGGGGCTCTTTCTAGCCTGGAGCCATCCTGCGAATGATGCGTGAACAGCCTTCCTAGCAACGCCTCCTGGTGCAAGTGCACCTGACTTTCTCCAGGGCATCACCCTCAAAGTGGAACTAACAGAATGCGGGGTATGTATATACTCAACACGCTGTCCTCTAATGAGATGGTTACTTACTTAAGTAGTCGCTCAGTCGTGTCCGACTCTACTCGACCCCACGGACTGGAGCCTACCAGGCTCCTCCGTTCGTGAGACTTTCCAGGCAAGAGTACAGGAGTGGGTTGCCATTTCCTTCTCCAGGGGATCTTCCTTCCCCAGGGATCGAACTGGGGTCTCCCAAAAGGCAGGCAGATGCTTTACCATCTGAGCCACCAGGGAAGCACCCTGATGTGATGGTAAGAGCTTCAATCTTGGTCTCCTGGGGCAGAATAGGAGGTATCAAGAGTTTCCTTCTCCATCCTGTCTCAATCTCTTCACAAAGGTCCATTATAAAGAAAAAAAGAAGAAAGAGAAAGCAGACTTCTAGTCTATAATCTCAAATTGCCCGAGGGACTTTCTGTTGATCTGCCAGAGGCAGGTGTGCGGGATGGAAGGAAAAGATGGAGTCTTTCTTGTCTTTGATGTGTATCTGAGTGAGGCTGGAATGGCATTTGAGCTCCTCTGGTGACTTAGAAAGGAAAATTGCTTTGGGGCTTCCCCTTTTTCTCCATAATAGAGGACTTACCCAGTCTCTGAGTTGTATTTTATCATTTTTCTCTCATGGAGATACTTATGGTCCTTCCTAATTATGAAGATGATGTTTACAATCTCAGGAGGTAAAAAAAATCAGAACTTTTATACTCTTCCAAAAAGTATTAAAAGGGAAATAAAAATTATCATCACCATTGAGAAATATGTGGGTGTATGTGTTTGTGTGAGTGTGTATATATATAATTGGTTCAGTTCAGTTCAGTTCAGTCGCTCAGTCATGTCTTACTCTTTGTGACCCCATGGACTGCAGCACACATCCTAACCCCTGTCCATCACCAACTTCTGGAGCTTGCTCAAACGCTTGTCCATCGAGTCGGTGATGTCATCCAACCATCTCATGCTCTGTCATCTCTTTCTCTCTCTGCCTTCAATCTTTCCCAGCATCAGGTTCTTTTCCAATGAGTCTGTTCTTTGCATCAGGTGGCCAAAGTATTGGAGCTTCAGCTTCAGCATCAGTCCTTTCAATGCATATTCAGGACTGATTTCTTTTAGGATTGACTGGTTTGATCTCCTTGCAGTGCAAGGGACTCTCAAGAGTCTTCTCCAACACCACAGTTCAAAACCATCAGTTCTTTGGTGCTCAGCTTTCTTTATGGTCCGACTCTCACATCCATACATGACTACTGGAAAAACCATAGCTTTGACTAGACTGACCTTTGTTAGTAACGTCTCTGCTTTTTAATATGCTGTCTAAGTTTGACATAGCTTTTCTTCCAAGGAGCAAGCATATATATAATACATATATAGATATATACAATTGGAGAAGGCAGTGGGAACCCACTCTAGTACTCTTGCCTGGAAAATCCCATGGGTGGAGGAGCCTGGTAGGCTGCAGTCCATGGGGTCACTAAGAGTTGGACATGACTGAGCGACTTCACTTTCACTTTTAATTTTCATGCATTGGAGAAGGAAATGGCAACCCACTCCAATGTTCTTGCCTTGAGAATTCCAGGGATGGGGGACCCTGGTGGGCTGCCATCTATGAGGTTGCACAGAGTCGGACATGACTGAAGCGACTTAGCAGCAGCAGCAGCAGCAGCAGATATATACAATACTGGTAAAACTTTGCATGTGGATGGCATATTAGATAATAGAAAGAACAGTCTTGTGATAATGTAAGAGAATGTCCTTGTTTTTAGGAGATACATGCTGATGAATTAAGATGTAAGACATCCTGATATCAGAAATTTACTTTCAAATGGTCCCACAAAAATAATAATCATAACATGGATGGAGATAGAGGTAGGTATGGATACAGGTATAAGTATAGGGGCTTCCCTGGTGTCTCAGAGGGTGAAGAATCTGCCTGCGATGTGGGAGACCCAGGTTCGGTCCCTGGGTTGGGAAGATCCCCTGGAGAAGGGAATGGCAACCCACTCCAGTATCCTTGCCTGGAGAATCCCATGGACAGAGGAGCCTGGCGGGCTACAGTCCATGGGGTCTGAAAGAGTCAGACACAACTGAGCCACTAATTCTTTCCCTTTCACAGGCATAGTTATAAAGCAAATGTGGGGACTTTCCTGGTGGTTCAGTGGATAGAAATTCACCCGACAACGCAGGGGTAGGGGTTCAATGCCTGGTCTGGGAAGATTCCACATGGCACAGAGCAGCTAAGCCCATGTGCCACAGCTACTGAGCCTGCACTCTGGGGCCTGGGAGCTGCACCTACGGAGGCCTGTGTGGCTAGAGCCTGTGTTCCGTAATAAGAGAAACCACGGCAGTGAGAAGCTTGTGCACTGCAGCTAGAGAGTACCCCTCGCTCTCCACAACCAGAGCAAGGCTGCATGCAGCAGAGACCCAGCACAACCAAAAACGAAATCAATAATGAAGAAAAATTTTAAATATATAAAAATAAAGCAAATATGGTAAAATATTAGCAAGATCTAAGCTAGCTAAAAGGAATATGGGGGTTCATTGCACTTTACCTGCAGCTTCTCTGTCAAATATGAATTTTCTTCCAGGCTTATTGAGGTACAGTTGCCATATAACATTGTGAAAGCTTTTGTCCATATAAGGTGAGGATTTGATACATGTATATACTGCAAAATGATTACCACAATGAGGTTAATGTATTCTGTGAGTCAAATTTCCACTTTGTGTGTGTGTGTGTGTGTGTGTCCTGAGAACACTGAGAATTTACCCCCTTAGCATCTTTCAAGTATACAGTCTAGTTTTGTTAACTACAGTCACCACGCTGTATGTAGGGTTCCCAGAATGTATTCATCTTCTTTCTTAAATTTCATTTATCTATTTTTCTGGCCTCGCCACTCATCTTGTAGAATCTTCGTCCCCTGACTAGGGATTGAACCTGGGCCCCCAGCATTGGAAGGTTGGAGCCCTAACCGCTGGACCAGCAGGGAAGTCCCCAGAAGTTATTTATCTCATAACTGAAAGCTGTAGCTTTTGACCAACATCTCCCCATCTCTCCTAACGCCAACGTCCTGGCAACCACCAGTCTACTCTCTTTTTTGCTATGAGTTTGGCTTTTTCAAGATTTCACACACAAGCGAGACCCTACGGTATTTGTCTTTTGCTGTCTGGCATTTGATTTAGTATGACGCCCCCAAGGTCCATCTATGGTGCTAGAAATGGCAGCATTTTCTTTTCTTTGTGTGTGTGTGTGTGTGTGTGTGTGGCTAAATACACTTCCTTGGAGAAGGAAATGGCAACCCACTCCGGTGTTCTTGCCTGGAGAATCCCAGGGACGGGGGAGCCTGGTGGGCTGCTGTCTTGGGGTCGCACAGAGTCGGACACAACTGAAGCGACTTAGCAGCAGCAGCAGTGGCTAAATAATGTTATGTTGAATGTAGATACCATATTTTCTGGATCCATTCATCTGTTAACGGACACGTAGGCTGTTTCTGTACCTTGTCTATGGTGAATTGTGTTGCAATGAACACGGGGATGCTATGAAGCTAATGATTGTCTTTTGTCTTTTTCATATCAGCCATCCTAACAGATGCAAAGTGATAGCTCATTGTGGATTTTGAATTGCAATTCCCTGAGGATTCAGTGATGTTGAGCATCTTTTCATGGACCTGTTAGCCATTTGTATGTCTTCTTCGGTAAACTGCCTTTTCAGATCGTCTGCCCATTTTTAATTGGGTTTTCATGATTTTTTACTGAGTTGTGTGAGTTCCTTACATATTTTGGATATTAACCTCTCATCATAGTTTGCAAATATTTTTGTCCCATTCTTTAGGTTGCCTTTTCATTTTGTTGAATTTCTTTTTCAAAATAAAAAGCTAGAAGTGACCTCCAAATATCACTAAACAAAGTAGCCAGTGTTTATATCTGATTAACTTCCTACACAATCCTTTAAGAACTTATATACATATGCACACACAGAATATTGCACGCATGAGATTGCACTACACCGGCTTGTCGTTCAGTCGCCAAGTTCTGTTCCGCTCTTTGCAGCGCCACGGACGGCAGCACGCCAGGCTTCCCTGTCCCACTGGCTTGTCACAGGTACTTTTTAGTCAGTAATATACTGCTGTTCTTTCTTCACGTTAATGTGAAGGTCACCCACCCCATGCTTAAAGGTTACTTAGCACATTCTATATAGGAACACTCTTTAGTTTACCTTTGGTTGGTTTTCCCTATTCCTGGACTTCTAATTTTTCCAAATTTTGCTGCTATTATAAACAACACTGCAGTGAACATCCTTTTATATAGACCTTTGCTTTTACCTTCCAATAAGTTCTTCAGTATAAGTAAGTACTGTTTTTCTTAAGTTTTAAAACTTTTTAATAAAATTCTCCATTGTGTGGTTATTTTTAATTTTTATAACAGTATATTTTTTATTGTATTTTCTTGAAATATGACATATTAATTTTAGGTATGCAACATAATGATTTGCTATATCTTATATATAAGATATAATATATATCAGAGAAGGCAATGGCACCCCACTCCAGTACTCTTGCCTAGAAAATCCCATGGACGGAGGAGCCTGGAAGGCTGCAGTCCATGGGGTCACTAAGAGTCAGACATGACTGAGCGACTTCACTTTCACTTTTCACTTTCATGCATTGGAGAAGGAAATGGCAACCCACTCCAGTGTTCTTGCCTGGAGAATCCCAGGGACGGCGGAGCCTGGTGAGCTGCTGTCTATGGGGTCACACAGAGTCGGACACCACTAAAGTGACTTAGCAGCAGCAGCAGCATAATATATATATCTTATATATAATTTATGTATAAATTGTCACATGATTAACACCATCACCTTACAGAGTTACATTCTTTTTTCTTGTGATGAGAACTTTTAAGATCTATGCTCCTAACTTTCAAATATACGATACACTATCGTTAGCTAATAGTCTGGGCATAGCTATTTTGAATGACTATTGATTGTTTTTGCATCCTTATTCTGTCTGGAATTCTTCACTTGACATCCTCTCATTTGATTTTTTACAACAGTGCCATTGGGCGGATACTGTTATTACCCATATTTTGAAGATGAGACCAAGGTTTAGCAAGGTTACTGATTTAACCAAAGTCACACAGTCAGCTTTATCTATTATAATTCCAGAAGTCTGGGTCTCTGAAACAACTTACTTAGCTTAAAAGTTAAGATGTACTTGCAGTTTTCTTTTGTGATCAAACCAGGCAAAGCAAGGCTGATTCCACTGAGGTTCTTGAACAAGTGTGGCCAGAACCGGGTTGGAGGTGGTGAAGGCCTCCGTTTCTGCTGGAGCTCTGCTGCCCCCTGGTGGCAATGCCCTTTCATTGCTTAGATGGTCAGGTTCCATCCTTGGGCGGGGAAGATAACCCTGGAGAAGGAAATGGCAGCCCACTCCAGTATTCTTGCCTGGGAAATCCCAGGGACAGAGGAGCCCAGGGATTGGCCAATCCCAGGGACTGGCGGGCTACAGTCCGTGAGGTCACAAAAGAGTCAGACATGACTTAGAGACTAAACAATAACAACTCTTAACAGGGGCTGGTGGTAGTTGAATTAACACCCTTTAGACAAGATCACTAGCAATATTACAATTATTAAGAAAATATTTTTAAGAACTTGAGGAAGCAGTTGCCTGATCACTTGGATGTTCATGTGAAAACAGGATGAGTGAACAATACAAGTGAAGCTCAGGGTCTGGTATTTAAGAAGCAGTCAGTAAATCGAAAGACTGAGGATCAGAGTTGCAAATTCAAAATGGCGAGAGTCAGCATTCTGATTGCGGTCCTAGCTCTGATATCGACAAGATGTGAGCAGGTCCCTTGCTCTCTCAAACTCTTGTTTCCTCTTCCATTCAAGGCATTCTTGCAAAAGCTATTTATTGATTTATACCCACTGCTCTTGGTCTCAAATCAGATGCTGAGCCTCAAAGTTTCCTCATCTCTCCAATGGGACAAAAATGACAACTTTTCACAGTATACTTCAGTTCAGTCGCTCAGTCGTGTCCGACTCTTTGCGACCCCATGAATCGCAGCATGCCAGGCCTCCCTGTCCATCACCAACTCCCGGAGTTCACTCAGACTCACGTCCATTGAGTCAGTGATGCCATCCAGCCATCTCATCCTCTGTTGTCCCCTTTTCCTCCTGCCCCCAATCCCTCCCAGCATCAGAGTCTTTTCCAATGAGTCAACTCTTCACGTGAGGTGGCCAAAGTACTGGAGTTTCAGCTTTAGCATCATTCCTTCCAAAGAAATCCCAAGACTGATCTCCTTCAGAATGGACTGGTTGGATCTCCTTGCAGTCCAAGGGACTCTGAAGAGTCTTCTCCAACACCACAGTTCAAAAGCATCAATTCTTCAGTGCTCAGCTTTCTTCACAGTCCAACTCTCACATCCATACATGACCACAGGAAAAACCATAGCTTTGACTAGACAGACCTTTGTTGGCAAAGTAATGTCTCTGCTTTTCAATATGCTATCTAGGTTGGTCATAACTTTCCTTCCAAGGAGTAAGCGTCTTTTAATTTCATGGCTGCAGTCACCATCTGCAGTGATTTTGGAGCCCCCCCAAAATAAAGTCTCCCACTGTTTCCACTGTTTCCCCATCTATTTCCCATGAAGTGATGGGACCAGATGCCATGATCTTCGTTTTCTGAATGTTGAGTTTTAAGCCAACTTTTTCACTCTCCTCTTTCACCTTCATCAAGAGGCTTTTGAGTTCCTCTTCACTTTCTGCCATAAGGGTGGTGTCATCTGCATATCTGAGGTTATGATATTTCTCCAGCAATCTTGATTCCAGCTTGTGCTTCATCCAGCCCAGCTTTTCTCATGATGTACTCTGCATATAAGTTAAATAAGCAGGGTGACAGTATACAGTCTTGACGTACTCCTTTTCCTATTTGGAACCAGTCTGTTGTTCCATGTCCAGTTCTAACTGTTGCTTCCTGACCTACATACAAATTTCTCAAGAGGCAGGTCAGGTGGTCTGGTATTCCCATCTCTTTCAGAATTTTCCAGTTTATTGTGATCCACACAGTCAAAGGCTTTGGCATAGTCAATAAAGCAGAAATAGATGTTTTTCTGGAACTCTCTTGCTTTTTCCATGATCCAGCGGATGTTGGCAATTTTGTCTCTGGTTCCTCTGCCTTTTCTGAAACCAGCTTGAACATCTGGAAGTTCATGGTTCACGTATTGCTTACAAGGCGGCAAATATGTTGGTGCTACGTAAGTGGATGGTTCTGTTAAAAATAGAGGTATATGAGGCCCTCTCTCAGCAATCAAGGAGCTTGAGATCGCCTCAGGGAGCAAAAAAGACTTAAACTGATGACTAAATGTGTTTTGAACACTTAATATTTGCCAAGCACTCTTCTCCGAGCTTGCGAACAACTCATTTGATGCTTACATCAGCTTTTTGAAGGAGGTCATTTTACTGTGTGATATGAATGAGGAGGGGAGCATGTGATTCAGATGTAGCCAATCACAGTTGTCCACATCCTAGCCTCCGTCATTGGCTCAGGGAAGGCCATAAAACCCAAGTCTAACCAATCAGATCCTTTCCTGGCAATAGTGTCTCTGGATGCTGCAAGAAAAAAATTTCTCTTAGCTCCCCAGGGCTGGGATGATGTCAGCCCAGCCTAAAGCTTTTTGGGGTGATGCTGTTCCCTGGAAGAAGCCAGGTAAACTGCATGAGAACAAGGCTAATGCAGAGAGGAGAGGGATGGAAAAGAGTTGAGACCAGCTAATATTGTTTGCATCTCATTTTTTCTCTTTCCATACAGCAACCAGTGAATCCTAGTTTTTTCTTAAGCTATCTGTTGGAATTCTGTCATTTACAACCAAAATGTTCCTCACCAATGGATGTACAGAAATAATAGTTATGGCCACCAATATACTATTGATCATTATGGCTTCATATGTGCTGGCATTTGACATGGTTTTTGTGATGAGTTAAATGTGTTCCTCCACAGCCCACTTTGGGCCAGTTGCATTTTGAAGCCCTAACATCCAGTGTGATGGTATTGGGCGGTAATCAGGATTAGATGAGATCATGAGGGTGGGGCCCCCATGATGGGAATTGTGCCCATTTAAGAAGAGGAAGATGGATAGATTTCCCTCTCCATGTATACACACTCAGGAAAGGTTGTGTGAAGACTCAGAGAGAAAGTGGCCATCTGCAAGCCAGAAAGAGAGCCCTTGCCCAGATCTGAATCCGCCATGACGTTGGATCTTGGATTTTTCCTGCTTCCAGAGCTTCAGGAAATAAGTGCCTATTGTTCAAGCCACCTAGTCTATGATATTTTGTTATAGCAGCCCAAGCTGATTAAGAGAGTCTTCAAGATTCAAACAGCATCCTCTCTGCAAACCCTTCTTGGGTTCCTCCCGGGTGAAATTAGTCGCTTTATGGTAAATGCATTTTACATCATCATTATGTTTTATTCTATAGAATTGTAAGGTCAGATGTGCCTTTACTTAGTGTCTTCTGTTTTGCTCACAATTTCCTCCACATGGTTTCCCCTCCCCTCCCCATTTATAGGGTTCCCTGGTGACTCAGACGGTAAAGAATCTGCCTGCAGATTGGGCTTCCCACGTGGCTCAGTGGCCAAGAATCTATCTGCTAATGCAGAAGATGAAAGAGATTTGGGTTCAATTCCTGGGTCAGGAAGATCCCCTGGAGTAGGAAATGGCAACCCACTCCAGTATTCTTGCCTTGGAATATCCTGTGGACAGAGGAACCTGGCAGATTACAGTCCACAGTGTAGCAAAGAGTCAGACATGACTGAGCACCACCATCACATCCCATGTATATAGGGAGTTAGCCCAGCAGTCATTAATATAAAACCAGCAGCTTCTGAGTCAGACAGAACTGAGTTCAAGTTCCACCTCTTCTGTTTCTTAGCTCGTTGACTTGACTCAGAAATCGAAGTCTCGGATTTCTCACCATCAGTTGGACATAATAAGGGTACAGGCTACATGAGATTAGGGTGATCACATTATACCATGGCAAGTGTTAAGTTCGCAATCATTGTTAGTGAATTCTTTAATACTTTGTCTTGTGAGGTTATTTCTTGGTATGTGTTTAAGGTTGTGGTCAGTGTTCAATGGAGTGGGTGAGTTGGAAGAAAAGCTCTGTTTGAATTTTCCCATCATAAACCTCAAGCTAGGTTAATCAGCATGTGCATATCAGAGGCTCAGCATAAGCCACCATTCATCCCCAGAGATGAAGGAATTCCCATAAAACCTTAGGTCTCCAAACAAACATCTTCCCACACTCAGCACATCCTCTTCCCACAATCTTGGGCCTCTCCGAGGAATACAGTTGTAGGGGAAGCACGTGAATGAGTCCCACTGTGGAGGGATGCTTTGCAAGATACAGCATGCTGGATTCTTATTTTGGAAAATAAAGACTTCATACAGTGAAACATCTATGTCTGCTTAATTAGTTTGGGGGGCTCTCCTTTGGGTACTATAGCCCTGAATAATCTTGATTCTTCCCAGTCGCATCTTGGGTAGGTGTTCCTCATCAAAAACATGTGGGTTCAGGACTTGCCTGGTGGTCCAATGGTTAAGAATCCACCTGCCAATGCAGAGGACATGAGTTCAATCTCTAGTCCAGGAAGATCCCATATGCCAAGGGGTAACTAAGCCCCTGCACCACGACTACTTAACCTGTGTGTTCTAGAGACTGTGCTCTATGTCAAAAGAGGCCACCGCAATGAGAAGACTGAGCACGGCAGCTAGAGAGTAGCCCCCACTGTTCCCAACTAGAGAAAAGCCTGTGTGGAGCAAAGAAAACCCAGTGCAACCAAAAATAAAGAAATTACATTAAAAAAAAATTTTGTTCTGCAGCCAGAGACTTGAGCAGGAATTCTGACTTCTCCACTTACCTGCTGTGTGATCTTACTTGTCATTTTACCCCCTCAAGTCCTACCTTGACATCTATAACACAGGCATACATACCTAGCATAGCAGTTGTTTAAAAATTAAATTAGCTGATATCTTTGCCAAGTGCTTGATATCTTGTGTTCCAGGTATTTATGGCTTTGGGGCAAACCACGTGAAAGTGTAGTGCCTTAAAATAGCAACATTAAAAAGCTAAAAATAAAACTACCCTATGACCCAGCTAATCTCCCTGCTGGGTATGTACTCTGAAGAAAAACATAATTCAAAAAGACACATGACCCATATGTACTATAGCACTATTTACAGCCAGGACATGAAAGCAACCTAAATGTTCATCAAGAGATGAATGGATAATTGGATGCAGTACATGTATACAATGGAATAGTAATCAACCATTAAAAGGAACAAAACTGGGTCATTTGTGGAGATGTGGATGGGCCTAGAGTCCATCATAGAGTCAGACGAACTGAGGTCAGTGGTCAAAACACTTCCATGTTCTTCTTGGTGTGGCTTGCGCTTCCTTACAATATGGCTGCTGGGTTTGTAGAGTGGGTTTCCCAAAAGCAAGAAGGCCTGCTCAGGTTCAAGAGGAGGGGAAATAGTTCTACCTCTTGATGGGGGGCTGCCAAGGCTCTAGAAGAGAATGTGTGACCAGAAATATTGCCATGGCCTTTTGGGGAGAAATACAAATTACCACATCTAGGGCTCTCCTGGTGGCTCAACCGTAAAGAATCCAGCTGTCAATATAGCAAACACGGGTGTGAACCCTGGGTCGGGAAGATCCCCTGGAGAAGAAAATGGCATTCCACTCCAGGACAAGTGCCTGGAAAGTCCCATGGACAAAGGAGTCCATGGGTTGCAGAGTCAGACATGACTTAGTGACTAAAGAGCAGCAGCAAAGAAAGAACAAGTCTTAAGATCCACCCCCTCTTTGAGGCTTACATGTGTATTCTCTAATCTGTAGGATAGAAATAAATGACACCTACTTTGTGGAGGAGTTGAAAAAAATTGCAAATGGTGCATGAAAAGTTCCTGCTGTGTCGCAACCACCTTATGTGCTCAGTGGTTTTGGACCCTTTGCAGCCCCATGGACCGTAGCCCGCCAGGCTCCTCCGGTCCATGGGGTTTCCCAGGCAGGAATACTGCAGTGGGTTGCCATCTCCTCCTCCAGGGGATCTTCCCAACCCAAGGACTGAGCCTGTGTCTCTTACATCTCTTGCATCGGCAAGCAGATTCTTTACTGCTGGCGCCGCCTGGGAAGCCCACTATGCAGGTGTTCGATAAGTGAGTCATTATAATCGTCTCTCACGTTTGTAGAGTCATTGCCAAGTGCCAGGCCATCCCTTCAGAGCACATCATGTTTCATTTCATTGAATCCTCACGACAACCCTATAGACTGTATTATTCCTCCTGTTTTACAGATGAAGGAACTGTGGCTCAGAGGGTAAGCCACTCGCCTAAGTGTCACACAGCTGGTTAGTAGGATTTCCAGGATTCAAACCTGGACAGTGTGACCCAAGCATAAATGCTTTTAAATATAACACCATACTGCCTCTTCATGACAGAAGTATTAATAGTTGTCTGCTCAGTACAAAGGTTTACAGCGTGACCTAATGGAAAATACTAAATCTGTAGAGGCAAAAAACAGAAGTCGATGTATTGACAGAAAAGTTGATTAAAGGTTGAGACTTGATGGGCCCCTGGTGCCAGGGAGGGAAAAGTTAAGGTCTAACTCCACCCACCAGTCATAAATTATCAACTCGTGGCCAGTCTTGTGGTTATCTACAATTCCATCAAGGGATTTGTGACTGATATATACACACTGCAGTATTTAAAACAGATAACGAACAAGGACCTGCTGTATAGCGCAGGGAACTCACTCAATATTCTATAATAACTTAATTGGGAAAATATATGAAAAAGAACAGATACATGCACTGAATAACTGAATCACTTGGCTGTACACCTGACATGAACATGACATTGTTCATCATCCAGTATAAAATTTAAAAAATAACATTTTAATAAAAGAAGAAATTATAAACATATATGGAAAAAGCTAGAAAGATATCCAATAAAATGTTAAGAAGAGTTTTTAAAATATTTTTTTAAACTTAAAAAAATTTTTTTAAATTTTAAAGTTCTGCCAAATAAAAAAAAAAATGAGTTTTAAAAAAAGATGAACCCCCATCCAGATTATTTTGAAGCAAATCCCAACAGATATTAAATACTGCTATTAATGATAATGATAATAATAATAGTGGAGTCTTTCTTTAACAGCTGGCAAAGAAGGAAAGAAAATAGAGTTATTCTCAACTGTCAACATCCCTGGTATGGGATGACCTGGTGTGGACAGACACAGCCTTGGAGTTTCCAGAGCCTCCGTCACCTCTCTCTCCTATGGCTTCAGTCCCTGCTCCAGACAGGAACAGTCTCTGCAGCCTCAACTGTTGCTTGTTTAGTCCATCAGTCATGTCTGACTCTTTTTGTGACCCCCATGGACTGTAGCCCACCAGCCTCCTCTGTCCATGGGATTTCCAGGCAGGAATACTGGAGTGGGTTGCTATTTCCTCCTCCAGGGGATCTTCCTGACCCAGGGATCGACCCTGCGTCTCCTGTGTTGTAGGCGGATTCTTGACCACTGAGCCACCTGGGATGCACCATAAATTGTCCGGATTGAGACTTTGGGCTTGGAAGGTTTTTTCATTCCCTTGCCCTCTCCACCCTGCGATGTTGAAATTTGTTGCTTTGCTTCATGTACCGACTGTGGGTGTAATTATTGCCAGGGGACCGGCAATTAAACTTCCCCAGAGTGAGCAGGAAGAGTTCTCTGACCGAGTGTCCTGTGGCAGAGGAGACGGCTTGTCCAGGTCCCCCGGAAGCGCCTGGGATGTCTGCTCTAAGGAGGGGTCGGGGAGAGGATGCTGGGGGCCACAGAAGGGTCAGCCTTTCTCACTGATCTCATCAGAACTGGAGAATCGGGACTTGACGAGGGAGTATGACACCTCTGTTTTGTACCTGAGATGCTGCAAAAAGTCCCCTTCCTAATTTTCTCTTAATAAATCCTTGACTCACTATTGCGTATGTCCCTGCCATTCTGCAATCTGCATATTCCATTTTCTTTTTCTTTATATTAAACTATAACTTCTCTACATCAATATGCACAAGTGTTGTGTGCAGCTACATTACTTTCCCACGGGTGTCTACACCTGTCTACATCCAGCCCAACACCCCCACGATGCAGTCTTCAATATACCCCTCCCTCCGTACACCAACCCCCGCCGGCCAGTCAATTCACTTCCCACGAAGCTGACCACTATCCTACCCTCTATCACCACTGAACCTTTGGCTTCTTTTTGAATTGTTTATAAATAGAGCCACAGAGCACATTCTCTTTTGTGGCTGGTTTCTTTCTGTCAGAATGTCTGTGAATTCATCCATACTGTTGCATGTAGCTGGCATGTGTGTGTGTGTGTGTGTGTGTGTGTGTGTGTTAGTCCCTCAGTCGTGTCTGGCTCTTTGGGACCCCGTGGACTGCAGCACACCAGGCTTCCCTGTCCTTCACCATTTCCTGGGGTTTGCTCAAACTCATGTCCATTGAGACAGTGATACTATCCAACCATCTCATCTTCTTCGCCCCCCTTCTCCTGTTCTCAATTTTTTCAGGGTCTTTTCCAATGAGTCGGCTCTTCTCATCAGGTGGCCAAAGTATTGGAACTTCAGCTTCAGCATCAGTTGTTCCAATGAATATTCAGGACTGATTCCTTCAGGATTGACTTGTTTGATCTCCTTGCAGTCCAAGGGACTCTCAAGAGTCTTCAGCACCAGAGTTTGAAAGCATCAATTCTATGGCACTCAGTTTTCCTAGGAGAAGGCAATGGCACCCCACTCCAGTACTCTTGCCTGGAAAATCCCATGGGTGGAGGAGCCTGGTGGGCTGCAGTCCATGGGGTCGCTAGGAGTCCGACACGACTGAGCGACTTCACTTTCACTTTTCACTTTCATGCATTGGAGAAGGAAATGGCAACCCACTCCAGTGTTCTTGCCTGGAGAATCCCAGGGATGGGGGAGCCTGGTGGGCTGCCGTCTCTGGGGTCGCACAGAGTCGGACACGACTGAAGTGACTTAGCAGCAGCAGCAGTTTTCCTTGTGGTCCACACTCATACAAGACTACTGGGAAAACCATAGCTTTGACTATATGGATCTTTGTTGGCAAAGTAATTGTATCAAAATTGCTGTTCATTGAGACTCATTGAGCTCAATTTTCAAGTATTTGTGAAGGTATATCCACTTCTGTGATAGACAAAAGAGGTGTATACACATTCATGCAGCTTCTCTTCTGTTAATTGTCCTGTCTGTCTGGAGTTTCAGATTTTGACAATCTGAAAACTGGAGTGAAACTCCAGTGAAAACTGGAGGTCTAGAGAGTAGAAAGATTTACATCATTACGATCTTATGGTTACTGGCGGGGAGTCAGAGGGAGGGATAAACTGGGAGATTGGGATTGACATCCACACGCTACTATATATAAAATAGATAACTAATAGACACCTACTGTATAGCACAGGGACTCAGTACTCTGTAATGACCTATGTGAGAAAAAAATCTAAAAAAGACTGGACATATGTATACATATGACTGATTCACTTTGCTATAAAGCAGAAAGTAACACAACATTGTAAATCACCTCTACTCCAATAAGAAAAAAAAAGCTTTTTAAAGGCTGAGGAAGAGAAGAGACAGAACAGACTTGGGATTTAAAAACCTATAGCCCACTTACTAACTATGCTGCTATTGGGACTCTCTGGGCTTCATGTCCTATTTTGGTACAATGAGAATAAATACAGTGTCCTCGTGGGATTTTTGTGTATGTAAAACAAGACATTCTGTGTAAGGCACTTGCATTAAGCTTGTGATGACTAGTGAGTACATTCGTCACACTGCCTGATGTGAATGGATATTCCCCACTCAAGCTGCTGCCTGGGAAGGGGGTCAGAGTGTGTTTCTGGTGGGGCGTTGAAACCTCCACTGGCAGAAGGCCCATCACAGTATGATCATGAACCTGTGCAGTCTGACCAAGGGCTCCCCAGGAATGAGGAGATGGGAGATTTTCAGGCACTGGGTGCTTAGCAGACAGTAAGAGGAAAACTGGGGAGTGAATCAGTAAGAAAAATAAAATCTTCCTGTCTGCCCACGGGTTTGCTTTCTTCCTGGGTGACCAATCCTCGGGGGCCGTAAGACTCTTCATTATATTAACTATCAGGGGCCACTGAACCAGCGCTGTGCTACAGGGCACTGGGAATTGCCAGGAAATGGTAGGTTATTGGTAAATAATGATCCCTTCTCTTTTCTTTAGAAGTCAACAGGACCCTACAGGTGTATTATCATCCCATGCCTTCTTGTGACCTTTTTATGACCTCCTTCTTTTCTTTTTTGAGCACACTTTGTGCAGATCAGCTGGTAAAGAATCTTCCTGCAATGCCGGAGATCCCAGTTCAATTCCTGGGTAGGGAAGATCCCCCAGAGAAGGGATAGGCTACCCACTCCAGTATTCTTGGGCTTCCCTTGTGATTCAGCTGGTAAAGAATCCATTTGCAATGCAGGAGAGCTGGGTTCGATCCCTGGGTTGGGAAGACCCCCTGGGGAAGGGAAAGGGTACCACTCCAGTATTCTGGCCTGGAGAATTCCGTGGACTGTATAGTCCATGGGGCCACAAAGAGTCGGACTCGACTGAGCGACTTTCACTTTTCTTTTCTTTTCTTTGTTGAGCACATTTCGAAGCACGTGGAATCTTAGTTTCCTGACCAGGGACTGAACCCGTGTCCCCTGCATTGGAAGGCAGATTTTTTTTTTTCAAAAATCATTTTGATTTTTTAAAATGATTTTATTTATTGTATTTATTTTTGGCTGCGCTGGGTCGGCCACCATTTCTGAGTGGTCTTTTCTCTCGTGGTGGTGCAAGGGCTTCTCACTGAGGTGGTTTCTTTCGCTGTGGAGCACACGCCACAGCCAAGACCCAGTGTAACCAAAAAAAAAAAGTAGCTGAGGCTTATATAGGCTATGTTCTGTGTTAACTCCTTTAATGTCTCCACAACATTAGGGCAGATATATTATCATCCTCATTTTAGAGATGAGGGAACTGAGACCCAGAGAGGTCAATTAACTTGCCCACAGTTTATCAGTGAGGATTGGGACTCAAGCATGACCCTGCTCTATTGCCCTAGATGAGCAGGAATAATGATCTGCTACGACTTGATTTCCTCAATCATGTGCCTTATCCAACAGAATGGAAACTCCATTCATGAAAGTTCTCTTGCCTTGTCGACTACTATAATCCAAAGTCCATTTTGTGGCTTGGCCTATCAATTGGTGTTCAATACAATTTTTGTTTGAATGAATGGATAAAGGAATGACAGTTGGGAAAAGGAATTTGAGGAGAAATGGGACCCAGGGAAGAGTAGAAGACACAGTTAACAGCTTTCACCAGGCAGAGCTGTAAGGAAATACGTGCGGTATGAGCTAACCTATCATAGTAGAGATTTATGATGTGCGTATGTTGAACTTCATCAAAGACTTTTTTTCTGTATATATGAAGATAATTGTATGACTACAATAGGACACAGCACAATTTTGAGGATGCTGGAGCTGTCCCATATCCACCTTCCTCTTAGATTTCTCCTTTCAAGTTTGAAATGTGGCTGAGCTTTAGGATTCAATCCCTGCTTTCACACAAATCTATTATTATGTCTCCATGTGTGTATGTGTTTTTTGTATGTGACTGTTTTGTATCTCCGAATTTATTTGTCTGAACTGTACATTATAGGGACTTCCATGGTGGTCCAGTGGCTAAGACTGTGCACTTCCACTGCAGGGAGCCCAGGTTCCATTCCTGGTCAGGGAACTAGATTCCCACATGCATCAACTAAAGATCCTGTCTGTGTACTGCAACTAAGGGCTGGCACAGACAAATCAATAAATAGTTTAAAGATAAATAAGATACTTTAAAAAAACCCACAAAACTGTATATTATGAAGGGTGAATTTTATTGTATAGAATTAAACCTTAATTTTACAAATCAGTGCAAGAACTTAAAAAATAAAAATAATATAAAATATCACAATAGACTTGGCAGGGACCTTGGAAAGCCTGGTTTGATCCTCCAAGCCATTTATAAGTGGGGAAACTGAGGCCCAAGATTCCATTCCAGATGAGTGATACGGTTCAGGCCAGGTGTTGTGGCTTAGACACCTATGGCTTATATTTTCAACCACATCTCCAGACCCTTTCCTTCGAGCACCAGCCTCGTTATATTCACAAAACCTGCTAAAGTTTATCCTTCGCTGGGGACCACTGAGGCGACAACGTGGTGCCCATTCCAACAACATCCACTTCTGCATCCACTCTATTGTCAAGCTGGTGGTGGTGAGACCTGGGTGCGCCGGGGGCTGGGAGAGGAGGGGTAAGGGGCTGTCGACCTTCTCATTTCCATAGCCCGGCGGGGAGCAGGGAGGTAGATAAAGCCCACAAGCATCATATGCCATGGGTTTCATTTCCTTTCGAATAATTCTCTCAAGCTGTATAAACTTTCTGCCTGAAAAATAAATGACTCCCCCCTTAAAATAAACATTTACACCATCCGAACGCCTGCGTTCACTGCCTAGGAATGAGGCTTACGCATCAGTGTACCCAGAAGCTCCCACCAAAAGCCTGCAAACTTATATTTTTCTCCATGACCCTTGGCAAACAGTATTGTTCAATCACATCTTCCAGTTACCTGTCAGAGAAAAACACATACACACGTGGAGACGTAATAATAGATTTGTGTGAAAGCAGGGATTGAATCCTAAAGCTCAGCCACATTTCAAACTTGAAAGGAGAAATCTAAGAGGAAGGTGGGTGGGTATCAGTATTTCTAATAGGATAGGCCATCTGTCTGACCACCCGTTTGTGTGTTAGTCACTCAGCCGCGTCCAGCTCTTTGCAACCCCTTGTACTGCAGCCCACCAGGCTCCTCTGTCCATGGCATTCTCCAGGCAAGAATACTGGAGTGGGATGCAATTCCCTTTTTCAGGGGATCTTCCCAACCCAGGGATCAAACTGAGTCTCCCGCATAGCAGGCAAATTCTTTACTGTCTGAGCCACCAGGGAAGCCCTGATAAAACATTTAGTGTAAAATATTTAGTGGGAGTTAAATTAATGGACAATAAAAGACATGATTTAGGCAATTTTCTGGTGGTCCAGTGGTTAGGACTCAGCACTCTCGCTGCCAAGGGCCTGAGTTTGATCCCTGGGGAGCTAAGAGCCCACAAGCCATGAGATACAGCCAAAAAAAAAGGAAAGAAAGAAAATAAGAAGAAAGAAAGACAGGAATGAGATAAGAATCACCTGTTGATATCACCCATGTATTCATCCATCATTAATTGAGTTTCTACTATGTGGCAAGCACAGTCATTGTGACAGTCCAACTGGAAAATTACTATGATGCTTTCCTATCATTGTAGCGACACAACTCTGTTCTAATAACCATCACCCACAAAAATTCCCAGGAGAAGAGTTCTCTTATGCAAAGGTTCATTGCATTATTCCTCTCAAGTGCCCATGAGTAAGGGTGTTACCATTGCTATTGGTCATTATATCATCACCACAGTGCAGAGGAGAAAAAAAAAAAAAGAAATTCCAAGAAGTGCTTTAATGTTAAGAAATAGGTAAAACTTTATTTGGCACTTCTCCTGAATTGTTTGTTAAAGCATTCAGAGAAGATCACAGTTTTATCGCTTATAAAACTGAAGTGAAAGAACCTTTGACTTATTCATTATGTATGTGTTAGTTTATTCACTTATTCTATATATTTATATAGTGTGCTTTTTATTGTCAAGCAATGGGCTTATTGGGCTTCCCTGGTAGCTCAGCTGGTAAAGAATCCACCTGCAATGCAGGAGACCCTGGTTCCATTCCTGGCTGGGGAAGTTCCCCTGGAGAAGGATAGGCTACCCACTCCAGTATTCTTGGGCTTCGCTGGTGGCTCAGTTGGCAAAGAATCTGCCTGCCATGCGGGAGACCTAGGTTCAATCCCTGGGTTGGGAAGATCTCCTGGAGGAGGGCATGGCAACCCACTCCAGTATTCTTGCCTGGAAAATCCCCATGAACAGAGGAGCCTGGCAGGCTACTTTCCTGGGCTCGCAAAGAGTCGAACTTGAGAGACTAAGCACGCGCACACACACAATGGGCTTATTAGTCAATTACTTGAGTTTACTTTCCTTTCCTTCCTGTCTCCATCTTTCCCTTCTATCTTTCCTAATCTCAATGTTCTTCACCCCATGTGATTTTTAAAAAATTAATTTATTTATATTTATTTTATTTTTGGCTGTGCTGGATCTTCGTTGCTACGTACGGGCTTTTCTCTACTTGCAGTGAGCAGGGGCTACTCTTCATTGTGGAGCCCAGGCTCTAAGTACATGGGCAGCAGTAAGTTGTGGCTCACAGGCTCTAGAGTACATCACCCCTTCCGCTTGACTTCCCAAAACTTCCTTGGTGAGGCCGCATGTCAGGGGTTGATGTCTCTGAGTGGTGAGGGATGAGGTCTTTCTTCTCTACTGGGAAAGGGGAGTGTCTAGAATTGCGCAGCCAAGATGGAACTCAGAGTTGGCAGGTCTGTTTCTCTGTGTGGGGGCTGGAGGTGGAGTAAGGGGTGGCAGGCCAGCTCTGGGCGTAAGAAGCTATTTCAGTCTAGGGGTGGCTCCCTCCAACTAAGGAGCTGGTTGTTTCTGGCTTATAGCTTTGGAGGCATGAGGATGAGGAAGAACTGGCCTGTGTGTCTCCACGCGGTTTATCGCCTACTTTGGGCAATGCCACCTCCCTAATGGCCACCCACTGCCCTGGGTCTGCACACCCACAGGTGGGACAGCCCTACTCGGGTAGAGAAAACTCCTCTGAGACACGCTCTATAAAACGGAAAAAATAAGATTTACAAGTCCCTCTGTCAGTCTGGAGAGTTGTTCCTTTTTTAAAAAAATTAATTTATTTATTTTTAATTGGAGGAGACTTGCTTTACACTATTGTGCTGGTTTCTGTCATACATCAACTTGATGGAAAGTTGTTCTTATCTGTCCCTAGAGAGCAGGTAGGTGCATCAGACTTTCTCTTCCCAGAACATTCTAGAAGTTTTTTTCATGAAGCTCAGACTACAAAAATGAGTTGGAGGCATCTTTCACACTTACTTAGATACTGTCTTTTTTTTTTTTTTTAATTTTAGTCATAAATCACTTACTGATCTAACAGCTGGACGTGAGCTCCTATTGCATTCGCCTAGCCATCTGGCCATGAGTTTGGGAGTGATAAATATTTATCAAATTTTTTGCCAAATTGGTGTGTGTTTGTGCATGCTAAGTCGCTTCAGTTGTGTTCAACTCTTTGCAATGCCATGGACTGCAGCCCGCCAGGCTCCTCTGTCCGTGGGATTCTCCAGGCAAGAATATTGGAGTGGGTTGCCATGCCCTCCTCCAGGGGATCTTCCCAGCCCAGGGATGAAACCTGGGTCTCCTGCATTGCAGGCAGATTCTTTACCGTCTGAGCCACTAGGAAAACCTGTAGTAGGGCTTAAAGAAACAGCTAAAGGACTCTCAGTTTTCTGAATCTTACTTCCCAGACCAGGGATTGGAGTTGGGGCTCTGGCAGTGAAAGTGGAGAGTCCTAACCATTGGACCACCAGAGAAGTCCCACCAAACCCTCCTTTATAATTCAAATTCTAGCTTCAAATCTTTTCCACGGTGTGATTGCTTTACATTCTGTCTCTTCATGTGGGATGGCTATCGGTAGGTTTGCTCCACAGATTTGCTGCAAGGATTGATTGCCAAGCATGTACAAAGTTCCCAGCATGGGGTATGACCCATATTAGACACACAATACATGGTAATATCATGCCAATGCCAATTCTGTCCTCCACCGATATCCTGCTTATGATTTATTAATGTCTGCTTTTTCCATTAGACTGAAAACCTTAAGAAGGAAGAGCTCAGGTCTGTCTAGGTACTGCTATATCCCCAAGGTCAGGAAAGGTGTATCCTTTTCAAGATTGAGGTAACTTGGGATTGAAGAGGTGAAATCTGCTCCAAAGTGAAAGAGACCAGATTCAAAGCGGGAGTGACCAGTCACACTGGTTTGCCAGAGACAGTCTTCCCATATGCTTACCTGTCTTTTTTTGACTTTCTTTTTCTTTTTTTGGCTATGCCATGCATCTTGCAGGATCTCAGTTCCCTGACCATGGGTTGAACCTAGGCCTCTGGTAGGCAGTGAAAGTGTGTAATCCTAACCACTGAATCACCAGGGAATTTTCCCTAAGTGCTAAACCTTCCATGCTAAAAGCAGTAGAATTCATGACAGCCTAAGACAGGTCAGTCACCCTCTTTCAAACCCAGGTATGATTTGACACCTGGAACCAGAAACTGGTAACTTGCCATTGTCTCGAAATGTTGGTATCTGGGAAAATTTTAAACTTAGCTAGAAAATGGGAGTTGCAAAGAATCAGACAAAACTGAAGCACTAGATAATGAGGGAACCCATTGAGAAAGCTGAAGCAGGATAGAAAACAAACAAGAATTTCCCAAGAAACAGTGTAGCCCTGGCTGATTCTGCCACCCCAACCTGGGTTACAGCCAAAAGGTGTAAGGATGAGCAGACTCTTGTGTGGAAAGGGCTTAGATGTTCTCGGAGCCAAGGTCATCAGGAGAGCCAAGTTGGCCTGGGTACCACCTCATATCCTGTTATTTATCATTTCATTGCTGAGATTAGGATCCTTGGCAAACACAGGGAGGACCAGGTGTTTGCTTACATTGGAAACAGTCTTCTGGAGTGCAGATTTGGGGCAGAGGTAAAACAAGTCAAACAGCAAAGAGAAAGGCAAGTCGAACATGAACACAAATCCTAACAACAGAAAATCCAACCCCAAAGAGAGAACCTCTATTGACATATTGGTGTTCACTCTTCCAGAATTTTCTCCATCCCTCTCCATGCAAATTTTAATAATCACAGAGCAATTCATTGACAAGAAGATATGACATCACTCTTTCAAGTGATTCCCTCTGTCAGATCTTTAGATTGTTTCTAACATTTCTGTTACACAAAACAGTCAATGGTGACCATTTTCCTATAAAACATTTCCCTTAATTTGAAAAATTATCTCCTTGTTAGAATAAACCACTCGGTGGCCTGATTTGACTTCTTCTATTTTTTTTAATCAAACTATTAAATTTTATATTAAGTGAACTTTAGAAACAAGTTAGTAAAGTCTGATTGTCTTCTAAGAAAGATGTGTCTCCATTTGTACACCCACTATTGATGTTTGAATATGCTCATTTTTGTGCACTTTAAATATCACCAGATTGTGCAAAAATGTTTCCACCTTTGCCATTCTAGAGGCAACACTTTCAACCTGTTGGTCATTCTTATTTTGGAGGACAAGTTTCTGAGTTGTGTGTTCCCTGAAGACCTTGTGGGTGACCAGATGTCTGTGCTTTGTTTGTCTCATCTTTTCTGTTGGTACATCCTAAATTCAAGAGAGATAGAGTTTGTAACTTTTTAACTTTGTGTTACCTCAAGAAAATCCTACCTACTTTGGGGGGAGTCATAATTTACTCCACCTCCAGATGAGAAATTGGAACTAGATTATCATTTTGCTCTTGTTATTCAATCACCAAGTCACGTCCGACTGTCTGCGACCCCATAGGCTGTAGCATGCCAGACCTCCCTGTCCCCCACCAACTCTGAGTTTGCCCAAGTTCATGTCCATTGAATCAGTGGTTATTATCTAAAGCTCCATTATTCTATCTGCAGGGGGGTTTGTTTCCTTCTGAAGCTCACAGCTGGCCGTGGCCCAGAAATTGGTTATGGCTGACCTGGAAAGAAGTCTATTTGCATGGTAGATGGACAGGGTGTATTAGTCAAGGCCTTATTAAAATTGATCAGACCAAAAAAAAAAAAAAAAGACACATTCCCTTCCCTCACGTCACTGGGCAGTAATAGGGTCAGGAAGCAGGTAAGTGTTGGGGACAAACCATATTGAAAACTTGATAACTGCCTTGACTCTGTTCATTGGTTTCATACATTCAGACCAGATTTCAACACACAAGTTGTCTACTAATTGCTTCTATGCCTATATCTCATAACCTCCCCATCAGAGAGAGACCAAGACTCACTCTCTCCGGTTCCCAGTTGAAAAGTCCTGGGACAGAGCTTTGCTTGTTGAGTGTATTATAGATCCACAGGCAATTGCAAGAGGTAACACAGAGAATCCCATATACCCTTCACTCTGTGTCCCCCAGTGGTGACATCTTGAGTGGCCTCAGTGCAATGTCACAGTCAAGGGCCAACTGTTACCATGCACGGACTTACTGTGATTTCTCCACCTTACCTGCACTCATTTGTATGATTGTGTGTATGTGTATGTAGTCCTATGCAGTTTTATCACATGGAGATCTGGGTCATCACCACAGACAAGATATAGAACATTCATCTCAAGGATCCTTTGTGCAATCCTGTAATAGCTACCACCACCCCCTACCTTTCTGGTCTCCCTAACCCCTGGCAACCACTCATCTGCTCCCCATCTCGACAGTTTTGCCATTTTAGGAATGTTATATAAATGATTCAAAATTGGGAAAGGAGTACATCAAGGCTGTATATTGTCACCCTGCTTATTGAACTTACATGCAAAGTACATTGTGTGAAATACCAGGCTGGATGAATCACAGGCTGGAATCAAGATTGCTAGGAGCAATAGCAACAACCTCAGATATGCAGATGGCACCACTCTAGTGGCAGAAAACAGAGGAACTAAAGAGCTTCTTGATGTGGGTGAAAGAGGAGAGTGAAAAAGCTGGCTTAAAAATCAGCATTCAATAAACGAAGAACATGACATCTGGTTCCATCACTTCATGGCAAACAGATGGGGGAAAAGTGGAAACAGTGACAGATTTTATTTTCTAGGGTTCCAAAATCACTGTGGATGGTGCTGCAGCCATGAAATTAAAAGACTCTTGCTTCTTGGAAGGAAAGCTAGAAAACCTAGACAGCATGTTAAAAAGCAGAGACACACTTTGCCAACAAATGTCTGTCTAGTCAAAGCTATGGTTTTTCCAATAATCATGTATGGATGTGAGAGTTGAACCATAACGTTGAGTGCCGAAGAATTGATGCTTTTGAACTGTAGTGTTGGAGAAGACTCTTGAGAGTCCCTTGGATTGCAAGGAGATTCAATCAGTCAATCCTAAAGGAAATCAACTCTGAATATTCATTGGAAGGACTGGTGTTGATGCTGAAGCTCTGATACTTTGGCCACCTGGTTCAAAGTGCCAACTCATTTGGAAAGACCCTGATGCTGGGAAAGATTGAGAGCAGGAGGAGAAGGGGGTGACAGAGGATGAGACGGTTGGATGGCCTCACCGATTCAATGGACATGAATTTGAGCAAGCTCCCGGAGATAGTGAAGGACAGGGAAGCCTGGAGTGCTACAGTCCATGGGGTTGCAAATAGTCGGACACGACTTAGTGACTGAACGAGAGTAACATATAAGTGGAATCATGTGGCATACCGCCTTTCGAGATGTGCTTTCTCTCACTCAGGGTAATTCCCTTGAGGTCCATCCAGGTGGTTGGAGATATGGATGTCTTTTTTTTCCTTTTCATTTTTGACCAGTATTCTAGCAGTTCTTATCTTGATGACTACCCATCTTGGTCTTTTTGAGGAATTTCATTTAAACAAAGCTTTCATCAGCTTTGAAAGAATCTTTCGATAACCATTCCCAAATAGAAAAATTAGACTGGCCTGGTTGTAACATATCAATAGATAAATGTAATCTATATGTTGAAATTCACATAGCCGTTTCCATTTACTTGTGAAGCAAATCTCCTGATTCTTGTGGGCATAATTTTATCTAACTTCTGGAGAGAAACAAGAGAAAGAGAGACAGACAAAGAGAGAGAGAGACAGAGTGAGAGAGAGAGACAGAGACAGAAAGGGAATTTATTGCTAGGGAGAACTAACGAGGTCCAGGTTTTTAGATGTTGGAGAAAAAAACATTTTTTATTATCTCTGTAAGGATAAGTTTGGTTTTCCTTATCCTTTCTTTCTATTACCCAATTCTCTTTCCTCCCAAGTTCCCATATCCTGTTCCTCAAAGAACAAGTGACTTTTTTCAAAAGACAGAGATGAGTTTCATTTCTTGCCTTCCCAGCAAGGGAAAAAAGGCTGTCGTTTATTTAGGATGGAGAAATCGAAAGATATTTTCCATTCAGAGACCAATTTCAGGGCTTCTAGTTAATCACTTGAGAGAACTGCTGAGCGAATGATAAATAACACAAAGAAAACTCCATGAAGCATTTATGGGCTGCGCCTCCTTGTCTGTTACCAGCCCGAGCATTTGTTAAGCTCTCCAAAGTCGCTGTTCAGTACACATTGTGCAAATCCAGGGACCTGAGATACTCAGGGAAAGGGGATGGTGTCCGAAGGTTAAGGCAGTAAACACACACGCCATAACACCTCGATCCTACACGTTTTTTAGAACTGTCGTATCTGCCTGTTGGGACATGAATTGTGGTTTAGATAGAACCTTGTGGGAGAGATAGATATTTTCCCCAGAGGCAAGGTTCGTGTGCTCATTGTGCGCCTGCCAGGTTCCACCCCATTTCCTCATCGGTTTCCAGTTCTGTGTCTGGACCATCCTCTTTTTCTCTAGCTGTCCCTCTTTTCCTTCCTTCCAGGGTCCCTTAAAGCAAATTTGAAAGCCATTACCCTAAAATCAAGTGCTAAGAGATACTCGCTTCCATTTTAAACAGCATATTATATCTTCTTGTAAAGACAAATGTTTTCTAATGGAAGCTTTTAATTGCTGGAAGCATAACTACTCAGCAAGCAATGAGCTGCTGATCTTACAAAGAGAGAGACTTGGGCCATGGCTTTTATCATCTCGGCACTGTCCCTAATTCACAGTGTGACTTCACTTCTCTCTAAAGTTTTAACAGTACAGTGTGTTTATACTGTGAACTTATGGGGGGCGGGGAGAAAGCCCAGGAAAGAATCAAAATGAAAATCACAGATAGTTTCATCAGTGCAGGCTTTACACAGTTAAGTTTTGGGTGACTTCACTGCCCTATTTTCTTAATTTTTAATAATTTAATTTATTTATTTTTAATTGAAGGGTAATTTCTTACAGTATTGTGTTGGTTTCTACCAAGCATGAACATAAATCAGCCACAGGTTTACTCATGTCCCCTCCCACTTGAACATCCCTTCCAACTCCTTCCTGTCCTACTTTTTAATGCACACTGTCAAAAAAAAAAAGTAAGGGATTTCCAGTGGGCTAACCACAAGACTAGTAAGACTCCATGCTTCACTGCAGGTGGCACAGGTTTGATCCCTGGTTGGGGAATTAACATCCCACATGTCATTAAGCCATGTGTTGCAGCCAAAAAAAAAAAAGCTATTTAAAAAAAAAAGTGAGATTATGCTGTAATACTGTTTTGTAACCTCTTCTTTGTAACCAACATCTGCTGGATCATGGAAAAAGCAACAGAGTTCCAGAAAAACATTTATTTCTGCTTTATTGACTATGCCAAAGCCTCTGACTGTATGGATCACAATAAACTGTGGAAAATTCTGAAAGAGATGGGAATACCAGACCACCTGACCTGCCTCTTGAGAAACCTGTATGCAGGTCAGGAAGCAACAGTTAGAACTGGACATGGAACAACAGACTGGTTCCAAATAGGAAAAGGAGTGCGTCAAGGCTGTATATTGTCACCATGTGTATTTAACTTATATGCAGAGTACATCATGAGAAAAGCTGGGCTGGATGAAGCACAAGCTGGAATCAAGATTGCTGGAGAAATATCATAACCTCAGATATGCAGATGACACCACCCTTATGGCAGAAAGTGGAGAACTAAAGAGCCTCTTGTGAAAGTGAAAGAGGAGAGTGAAAAAGTTGGCTTAAAACTCAGCAATCAGAAAACTGAGATCATGGCATCCAGTCCCATTACTTCATGGCAAATAGATGGGGAAACAGTGGAAACAGTGGGAGACTTTATTTTGGGGGGGCTCCAAAATCACAGCAGACAGTGACTGCAACCATGAAATTAAAAGACACTTACTCCTTGGAAGGAAAGTTATGACCAGCCTAGACAGCATATTAAAAAGCAGAGACATTACTTTGCCAACAAAGGTCCATCTAGTCAAGGCTATGGTTTTTCCAGTGGTCATGTACGGATGTGAGAGTTAGACTGTGAAGAAGGCTGAGCGACGAAGAATTGATGCTTTTGAACTGTGGTGTTGGAGAATACTCTTGAGAGTCCCTTGGACTGCAAGGAGATCCAACCAGTTCATCCTAAAGGAGATCAGTCCTGGGTGTTCATTGGAAGGACTGATGCTAAAGCTGAAACTCCAGTATTTTGGCCACCTCATGCGTAGCGCCAACTCATTTGAAAAGACCCTGATGCTGGGCAAGATTGAGGCAGGAGGAGAAGGGGATGACAGAGGATTAGATGGTTGGATGGCATCACCAACTTGATGGACATGAGTTTGGGTGGACTCTGGGAGTTGGTGATGGACAGGGAGGCCTGGTGTGCTGTGATTCATGGGGTCACAAAAAGTCAGATACGCCTGAGCGACTGAACTGAACTGAACTGAACTGAACCTCTTCTTTTCCACACCAATAATATAATATTAATGTGTAATCAGAACTGACATTCGAGGCTGAATAATCATCTGATGTGGGCACGGATCCAAGCATTTTAAGATGTTGCCAGCATCCTTGGCTTGTGCCCACTACATCTCGGTACCATGTCCCTCTCCCCTTAGTTGTGACAATCAAAATGTCTCCAGACATTGCTGAATGTCCCCTGGGAGGTAAACTCAACTTTGACTGAAACCTAGTTTACATATTTTTTATTTTTAAACTTTTATACATATTTATGTTTATGAATTCTTTACTTAATGTCCATCTCTCTTACTAGAATGCTGGCAGAGGCCAGTTTTTTAAGGCTGTACAATATGACATCACTTAGATACGGAATCTAAAATATACAGCAAACTAGCAAATATAACAAAAAAGAAGCAGACCTACAGATGCAGGGAACACACTGTGTGTGTCTGTCACTCAGTCATGTCCAACTCTTTGAGATACCATGGACTGTAGCCTGCCAGGCTTCCCTGTCCACTGGATTCTCCAGGTAGGAATACTGGAGTGGGTTGCCATTTCCCTCTCCAGGGGATCTACCTGACCCAGGGACAGAACCCAGGTCTCCAGCATTGCAGGCAGATTCTTTACTAGCTGACCCACCAAGGAAGCCCAGAGAACACATCAGTGGTTACCAGTGGGGAGGAGGAAGGCGGAGGGAAAATATAGGGGTGGGGGAGTGGGACGTACAAAGTGTTGGGTATAAAACAGGCTACAAGGATGTATTGTACAATATGAGGAATACTGCCAATTTTTAGTAAAACTATAAACAGGAAATAGTGGTAAATACTGACCAGTATTTTGGTCATCTGATGCAAACAGCTGACTCATTGGAAAAGTCCCTGAGGCTAGGAAAGATTGAGGGCAGAAGGAGAAGAGGGCTTCAGCGGATGAGATGGCTGGATGGCATCACAGATGCAATGGACATGAACTTGGGCAAACTTCGGGAGATGGTGGGGGACAGACAGGCCCGGCATGCTGCAGTCCGTGAGGTTAAACACGACTGGGTGACTGAACAGCAATATAAATGGAAAGTGATCTTTAAATTGTATACAAATGTTTCTTTTAATTTTTAATAAAAATTAAAAATAAAGTGGACAAGAAAAAGAGTTCATGGAATGACTTCCGTGGTTGGTGATGGACCCAGATCACTTGGCTGAGGTGCTATTTGTCAGGTTCTCCCTGGAGCGTTACTCTTTTATTCCCCCCCTCCCCTTAAATGTTTATTTTTATTTGGCTGCCTAGGTCTTAGTTGCTGCATGCGGGATCTAGTTCCCCGACCAGAGATGGAACTTGGAACCATGGAGTCTTAGCCACTGGACCATAGAGGAAGTCCCCAAAGTTACCTTTCGTTTCCTTGCTCCTCACTGTCATCTTCAGAAGCAAGTCACTCAGCTTAGACCACACTCAAGGGACAGAGTCATGCTCCACCAACCGGATGGCAGCGTATTTACATAAATTATCTGGAATTCTCCTGCCTGGCAGATTTGTCTCGTCTCCGAGTCATGCAACTTGTTCTGTGTTCCCTGGCACTGTGCACAGAAGTCTGTCAGAGAGCTCGACACCTCCTGTTCTGGTTAGAATATTCCCTGGGGAGGCATCTCCTGAGAGCTTGAAAAACAGGCTTATCCTGGCATCTGAGCCAGCGGAACTCTGGCTAAAGGTCAGGAAAGCCAATATACCACCCCGTGGTCCAGCCTGGGGACGGAGTTGTGAGTAGTGGGTTCTCCCAAATAGGGAAATGGAGCTCCAGACTGCCTTGGTCAAAGATTAGCTCTGTCATTTACTTAGAGGAGTGACCCTGGGCAAGTCACCTCACTGCAGCACGTCTCAGTTTCCTCATCTAATAAATGCCCATCTCCTAGGGCTGTGTAAGTGAAAAAGTGTTAATACAGATAAACCACTTAGAACAGTGTATGTAACAGATTCTAGCTTTTATTTGTGTCACCAATTGAGTTTGAGGTCCGCTGGTGTTATCTTTTTATTGTTTGTTTCTTTTAGAAAATCAACTTTTTTAAGATATTTTAAAAAATGTATCTGGCTGCACCACACTTTGAGCTGTGGCATGTGGGATCTGGTTCCCTGATCAGGGATTGAACCTGGGCCCCCTGCACTGGGAGTGAGGACTCTTAGCCACTGGACCAGCAGGGAAGTCGCCGCTGGTGTTATGGTTTACGGAGGAAGAAACTGACTCAGTGGGCAAGTAACAAGTTTGAGGTCACGCAGTGAGCTCAAGACAGAGCCAGGATTCAAAGCCTGATCTTCAGGCACCAGGACTCGGGTGTCTTCCTCCAGCCTGCAGGACCCTGCAAAAGGAAGTAGAGCAGGCAACCCTGACCTAGTTGCCCTCAAACCCCCAAATGTCCCAATTCATTTGACAAGGGAGAGAAGGGCTTCCTGCTTCCCGTGTAGTCAAACATAGCCTCATTCCTTATGCAATACACTCTGCAGTGACAGCATTTGGACATTAAGATCTTCAGCTATTAGCTAAACTGGCTATCTTGTTCCCCGAACGTGTACTTGGCACAGAAGCTGATTCCCTTTCCCAGGCATGAGGGAGGGGGGTGGGGAAATCCCTGGGGAAATCAGGGGCGCCTTCTACTGAGGGAAAATGGCAATGGACGTGGAAACGGGGGTTTCTCAGTCATCTTTGTGTTCTCAGCTTGAAAATCTATTTCCTCAAGTTTGAGCCTGTACTCCTTGCCTAACACAAAGACTGAACATTTCCCCTCGGACTGTGTAGTCGGCCAGGCTCAAAGATATTCCTTAATAATAATTAGTATTCTCTTAACATGTTTGAGCAGTTAATGTTCTAGCCAAGTGAATTTTTTAATTTTACCTTTCCAATAGTAGTTATGCCCCATTTTATGGGTAAAGAAACTGAGCCACAGGGATTTTTTGGGTTGTTTTTTTTTTTGATGCTTTAATTATTAGAGCATAATTGCTTTACAGTGTTGTGTTGATCTCTGCTGTACAACAAAGGGAATCAGCTGTATGTAAACATACATTCTCTCCCTCTTGACTCTCCCTCCCAACACCCCTATGCCACCCCTTTAGGTCATCACAGAGCTCCACGTTGAGCTCCCTGTGCTAACAGCGTGAACCACAGAGGTTTTAACTCACCTGTCCTTACAGACATACATTTACATCAGTCTGACTCAAAGTGTCTCACACTTGACTTAGTTCCACACAATTATGACACTTACACAGTAAGTATCATTTCATTCACTTACTTATATAGGTCTCTCTTCTTTTTCCATGGATGTAATACTTCCTCCCAGCCAGACTAAAGGTACCTTGAAGTCTACGTAAATGTAAGTGAAAGTCACTCGTGAACATGAACATGAAGTTGCTCAGTCGTGTCCGACTCTTTGCGACTCCAAGGGCAGTAGCCTGCCCCAGGCTCCTCCGTCCATGGGATTTTCTAGGCAAGAATACTGGAGTGGGTTGCCAGTCGTGTCCAACCCTTTGTGATCCCACGGACTATACAGTCCCTGGAATTCTCCAGGCCAAAATACTGGAGTGGGTAGCCATTCCCTTCTCCAGGGGATCTTCCCAACCCAGGGATCGAACCCAGGTCTCCCGCATTACAGGTGGATCTTGACCGTCTGAGCCACCAGGGAAGCCCACCTTGAGGTCTAGGATTGTGCTGTTTCTCCCTATTGTTTCAAGGTGTCAAACACAAAATAAGTACTTATTAAATGTAATTTCAAATTCACTCATCATTTCTCAGCTTTTGATAAGGAATCATAGAAAAGAATTATATTTCCTTAAACACTTTGGCAAATTGTTTTTCTCTAAACATTCAATGGGTTTTTAAAATAACAGCAAAAGATATGGCAATTCACAGTTGGAATGGCAATAAAAAGACAGAATTAGCGAAATGCATTGATAATCTCCAAGCTCTAGAGCCAAGAATTTTAAGTGTATCGTTTCCCCCCACGCCTCTGACAAGTTAAAAATTTCAACTGAATGGCATTTCTCATTGTTTTCCCCATTCACCACAGAGAAAGCTATTTGCAAGAAAATCTAGTCTTGAATGTTCTAAATATAGTCAGCCTCTGTGTATATTCTTGGGTTGGTGGAATCCTGCAGACACAAAGGGAGGAACTAAATTCTGCAGATTTTGGAATCTTCAGGTGTCCTGGGACCAAGCCCTCCCACCCTTCCAGGATACTGCTCCTGCTGCTGCTAAGTCGCTTCAGTCGTGTCCGACTCTGTGCGACCCCATAGACGGCAGCCCACCAGGCTTCCCGGTCCCTGGGATTCTCCAGGCAAGAACACTGGAGTGGGTTGCCATTTTCTTCTCCAATGCATGAAAGTGAAAAGTGAAAGTGAAGTCGCTCAGTCGTGTTTGACTCTTAGCGACCCCATGGACTGCAGCTTACCAGGCTCCTCTGTCCATGGGAGTTTCCAGGCAAGAGTACTGGAGTGGGGTGCCATTGCCTTCTCCGTTCCAGGACACAGATGACTACGATTTTAAAATCTAGTTACAAGAAGCTACAATTCCAGTTTCTCCTCTTTTGTACGTTTATCTTTCTTCCCCAGGAGCAGAACAGTGTTAGAAAAAGTGTCAAATTAGTTGTCAGAATATCTCTTTTTAAAATTAATTTATTTTTTATTGAAGTGAAGTGAAGTGAAAGTCGTTCAGTCGTATTTTTATTGAAGGATACTTGTTTTACAGAATTTTGCTGTTTTCTGTCAAAGTGAAGTTGCTCAGTCATGTCCGACTCTTTGCGATCCCATGGACTGTAGCCTACCAGGCTCCTCCATCCATGGGATTTTTCCAGGCAAGAGTACTGGAGTGGGTTGCCATTTCCTTCTCCAGAGGATCTTCCCAACCCAGGAATTGAACCTGGGTCTCCTGTATTGTAGGCAGACGCTTCACCGTCTGAGCCACCAGGGAAGTCCAACCTCAACATGAAATCAGCCGTAGGTTTACATATATCCCCTCCCTATTGAAACTCCCTCCCATCTCCCTCCCCACTCCACCCCTCTAACTTGATAGGAGCCCCTGTTTGAGTTTCCTGAGCCACAGAGCAAATTCCCCTTGGCTATCTGTTTTACATATGGTAATGTAAGTTTCCAGGTTACTCTTTCCAAACGTCTCACCGTCTCCTCCCCTCTCCCCATGTCCAGAAGTCTATTCTCTACATCTGTGTCTCCATTGTTGCCCTGTATAAAATACCTTTTTTAATCTTTTAAAATTATGCAATATGCACTCATTCAGAAAATGTACAGCTTAATGACTTATCACGAAGTGAACATCCATCTGGGTGAACCCCATCATCACCCAGATTTTGTGTAAGATGCTAGGAAAGTCATCCAGTCTAGTCCTTTCTGCCCCATCCATTAGCAAAAAGGATCTTCTCCACCGTAACATGGCTTTTAATTGCAACATTTCACTTCAGCAGTTGCCTGAGCTGTGATTTATCAAATTCTATTTTGTTGGATATTTAGGGGGTTGTGGGGATTTTTCTCTGTATTATTAACTCTTCAACAAATAGCTTATCCTCATTCTTACTGATATTCATATGGATTACTTAGCAAAAAATTTCTAGGAGTGGTATTGCCAGGTCAACAGGAATGGCTTGATTTTTAAAGCCTTTGCAAGACACATAATTAGCCTGAAGAAGAAAAATGATTGTGGCAAAGACTTGGGCAGCAAAAGACAAGTAAATAGGAAGATTTTGCTCTGGGGCATAGGCAACCAAGAGGAAATCGTGCAAGCACAGAATGGGCTACTTGGGAGGCTACAAGATTTCCTCAGAAAAATTGCAATTTGCCATTTTCAAAAAGCTTAGTTTAGTTCAAACGCACGAACTTCCTCCAATAGGATGTGAGACAGCTAATAAGAAGAGAACCAGTCAGGGAGTCGAAAGACATTCCTGGTAGAGCACCAAGGCAACAGACAAGTTACAAAATAGCTTTTCAAAAGCACTCAACAGCCCTGCTCAGGGTGAAAAATCTCTTTTAAAGTTCATCCAAGCTTTGGCCACTAGAGGGCACTAACAATACACATTTCCAGGCAGTATCAGCCCTGCTGGAATTGGAGTTGAATTGTCCAGTTAGCTCCCTTCCATCCTCTCTCTCTGATAGGCAATAGCCTGGAGCTTTCAGGATCCTCGCTGGGTGGGGTCCTCCATCCTCCAAACCTTGAGAACTTGAATATTCTGTGAAACAGCTGGTAACTTGAACCTTGCAAGAAAGCCTGTGGGCATCAGAGAGAAAAATACAGGCTATGATTAAAATATATTTGTTTAACTTCATAATTATTTTTTCTCACTTCCAATAAGTAAGATGTATCACCGAGTGACAGACCACTCATTAATTTCCTCTTGCTGCATCAATTTGGCCTCTGATGAAGCGTCCTGGGTTTTTATTTCCCTCATGTCGAAGGAATTTAATAACATTGACGGCTCAGCATGAAGGCAAAATGTCATAGCGCCTGTAAGTGGAATAGTCCATAATTTTTCATAATTTATATGAGCAGCTGCCAGTGTTTATGAGACAGTGATGATGCTCAGGGTCTTAGATTCTGAAAAGAAACCACAAGTCCCCAGGCTAATAGAAGCTGAGAGATGGGTGGTGCTTGGCAAAGGATTAGAGACAGTTGGGTCCTTTCTGAGTCCCCCAAAAGTAGCCTTACTAATTGCCACTCTTAAGACCCTACTCCTGGGTCTCTCGCCAAGTTGCATTCTCCTCCTAGGAAGACACCACATCCTCCGAGGTTTATCCTACATCAAACAGAGCAGAATCTCTCTGGACAGAGACCAGGTTTCAAACAGAATCTATCTCCTGAGTGAGGGGATGAAATCAGTCATCAGCTTTAAATTGCTTTTTGTCTCTTATATTTGTGTGTGTGTGTCTGTGTGTGTCTGTATTTCGGCCACACGGCTTACAGGATCTTAGTTCCCCAACCAGTGACCCAACCTGGGGCCCCAGCAATGGACGCACCAAAACCGAACCACTAGACTGCCAGGGAAGTCCCTAAATTGCTTCTTAGCTTGCTTTCTTTTTATTTTTTTTTTTACATGCTTTTTCAGTGTAATTATTTACCATAAAAAACTGAGATATAATTGACATATAAAACTGTCTTCATGTCAGGCATACAACACAATGATTTGATGAATGTATCTATTAAAAAATGATCATCAGAACTTTAATCAATATCCATCATCTCACACCATTACAAATTGTTTTTCTTGTGATGAGAAACTTCTGGGATCTGTTTTCTTAGCAACTCCCAAGTATACAGTATGGCATTCACTGAAGTCACCAGGATATACATGACATCCTCAGGACTGATTTTGCTTGCAACTTTTTGACACCTTCATGAATTCTGTCCAGTGCCCAGTTTGCTCCTCTGGTGACCATCAATCTGTTCTCTGAACCTATGAATTTGATTTGGGAGCTTTCTCTCTCTCTTTTTAGATTCCACATATACATGAGATCATCCATCCATTGTCTTTCTCTGTCCGACTTCTTTCACTTAGCAAAGTGCCCTCAAGTTCCAACTGTGTCATCGCAAATGGCAGAATTTCCTTCTAGCTTTTTTTTTTTTCTTTCTTGGAAAAGTGCCTGAGACTTCCCTGGTGGTCCAGTGGTTAAGACTTCAGCTTCCAATGCAGAGGACAGGGGTTTCTATTCCTGCTCCGAGCGAAGACCCCACATGCCTCAGGCCAAAAAACCAAAAGGTTAAAACAGAAGCAATATTGTAACAAATTCAATAAAGACTTTTAAAATGGCCCACATCAAAAAAAAAAAAAGAATGAAAAGGTGTCTGGACAGCCTGGATAGGAGAGGTGTTTGGAGAAAAAATGGATATATGTATATGGATAGCTGAGTGCCTTCACTGTCCACTTGAAACTATCACAGCATGGTTTGTTAATCACCTATACGCCAATAAAAAGTAAAAAGTCAAAACAAAAAAAAAGAAAAAAAAAGATGGGTGGAATTCTACTGTTTTCCCCAAAAATGAGCCTAAATGAAGGTGCAAAGAAAGGTGTTTGAGCCAAGATTTGGAAAATCGGGGTGTACAACCTTTTAAAAGCCTCTTTTCTTAGCAAACAAAATACCTGCCTAGAAAGAGGCTGTTTTTCCTGCCCCTTGGCTGCAAAGTCGTATGTCTTTCTTTTAATGGTCTCCTCATTTATCCTCAAGGAGCTTCTGCTCCCCTGAGGTTGAGTCTCTTTGGTTATCAGCAGACCACAGCGGCCTGATAACTTTGGGCGAGGAACACTTAGTTTGAATGGGAGGTACCCATCTTCCCAACTTTCCATCGTGGAAGAAGAAAATGCCTTGGCAAAGATAAATGACTCCAATTTTAATTCAGACCCGACATCCATCTTGGCAAAAACTAAAACCCATTTGGGGAGATTAAAAACGTGGCACAGAGGTTAGACAGTCATTCCCACAAAGGGAATTCTGGGCAAAGATAAGCCTGGTTCTTCGGAGTGTGCGATGTTTTGACGGCGAATACTTTGCTTTTGCTTCACGTCCCTTTCTTTCTTACAAGACATCTCTCCTCTGGGTCTTCCTTTTCTTGTTTGAATGTTTATCCATGGAAAAGGCCTGGTTGTTTAAATCAGTAACAAATCTCTCCTGTTGCTCTTGGCTGGAAACTTCTGAGAGAGAGCTTGCTAGAGGTTTTCTTCAGGAAGCAAGCAGGGGGGCGACCCTGGTGTTGTTGTGTGAGTCGCTCAGTCAGTTTGCAGCCTCACGGACTGGAGCACACCAGTCTCCTCTGTCCATGCGATTTCCCGGGCATACAGTATTCCCAAGAATACTGAAGTGGGTTTTCATTCCCTTTTACAGGCGATCTCTCCCACCCCGGGATTGAACTCGCTTCTCCTGCACTGCTGGTAGATTCTTTATCATCTGAGCCACCAGGGAAGCCCTGCTCAGGGGGAAGGAATCGGCCTGCCAATACAGGAGACCCGGGTTCGATCCCTAGTCCAGGAAGATCCCACATGCCTCGGAGTAACTCAGCCCGTGGGCCACAACTACCGAGCCTGTGCTTTAGAGCCCTGAAACCGCAACTATTGACACCACGTGTCTAGAGGCTGTGCTCTGCAGCCAGAGAAGCCACCGCAATGAGAAGCCTGTGCACCTCAACTAGAGAGTAGCCCCCACTCGCCACAACTAGAGAAAGTCCACACACAGCAAGGAAGACCCGGCAGAGCCAAACATAACATGAATAAATACAATTATTTATTTTTTTAAGAAAAAGAAAGCAAGCGGGGAAATTTTGAAGTGGCCAGGCAGTGCCTGGAGACCCCATTAGAGCACAAAGAGAAAGAAACACATTTAATCAAAGAGCCTTGGCCCACGCCCCCTCCCCTTCTCCCCCCACCCAGTGTTTTGAATCGGCTGAGTGTTATGTCAGTGTTAGTTCCTAGGCTTGTGGTTTGTCGGAGGAGTTCAAAGCCACCGTCTGATATTTGTATGTAGTGTCACTCATTGGAATGTCTTGATCATGTCTCTCAGAAACACACTCTGCTATGAGGCAATGGGTCAAGGAGGGAGTCCAGAAAAATCAAAGGCTGCCCAGATTTTTTGGGAGAACTTTGCCCAGAAGACTGGGCTTCACGGCCACTGAACAGAGGAAGCCATCTTTGCGGTCCTGGCTCCTCTCCCACTCTTTTCTTGGATGTGTGTGTGTGGTTAGAGTTTCCAAGAAAACTGGCCTTAGAGACTCAGAACCCGATAGTCAACGCTTTCGACAGAGAAGTTCCCAAGTCACGGGCTACAGAGAATCTGAATTCAAATTTACAATTTTGTGTGTGTTCAGCAGCTGACACCTAGAACTGAATGCCCACGAGGGTCCACAGGGACCCTGGTAAAAATGACCTAAGGAAAGGCTCTTAAAATTACTTATGGAGTCAGGTAGACGTTTCATTAAAGGTAAACAGACAGACCTGAGATGCTGGCATAGAATCAGGAGAGCCAAAGTGACTTGTCCAAGGGTGCTTCATAATTGCTCGTGGTGATGGTGGTGATGTGACGATGATGCTGATGACGGAAATGGTGGAAGTGGTACCATGGTGATGTTGGTGGCAACGGTGGTGGTGTTTGGGGTGGTGGTGACAGTCGGGGTGTTCATAGTGAGTGTGACAAAGGCTGGGGGGCAGAAGTTATGGTGGAGGAGCTGGTGGTGATGATGGTGGTAGTAACAGTGGTGGGGATGGAGGCGATGATGGAAGATGGAGATGGGATTCCAAAGCTGTATTTTCCTGGCACTCAACTCTTAGTACTGGAGCCTATATTTTAGCCAAGGATATTAGACACAAAAGATGACTCATAGGAAAACACAAAATATTGTGTTGTCAGGCTTTAATTGTTAGTGTATCATGTTTACTGTATTCAAACAGTAAACTCTTATTGAACCAAAATAGAAAGTACCTTGAAGTATAAAGGGGAATTAGCAAGTATACCTGGGAGGTGAGATTTGGGGACAGGTTTATAATACTGTGTTTTACATGAAGGTTTTACACGTTGATTTTATCTTTGCAGATAGAGGGGAATTTAGGATGCCAATAAATGTTTTTATTTTAAAGCTTTCATAGCCTATGATGTATATGATGTAATCACTCTGATGTTGTAAATGCGAAAACTGTGTGTTGAAGTCACTTGCCCCGACAACCTACAGCAAAGACGTGGCAGAGTCAGGATGGGAACCCAGGTCTCTGACTCTCGGGTTGTGCTGAGATCTGATGTATGATACAGTCTCCGGAGGATGGCCCTTAGCTTTGTCCCGGAAATACTGTTCACAGGCACAATACATCAAGAAGCCTTAAAAGCGGTCCTCTAGTGGGTTGTATAATTCAGTCTTCTTGTCCCAAAGCAGATGTTGCTTTACCAAGACTCTAGTGAACCTGGGGGTCAAGTCTTCTAGAATCATAGGCACTTAAGAGTTGTACACGTTCATGGCAGTCTTCTATTCCAAACTCTCCCTGCTGCAAGAATCCCAGACAGATGGTCCCCACTTAGGTCTTGAGTTTTGCCTTCATTGGGAGCTTTTCCTCTCACAGGAAACCCCTCCTTTATGTCTATATTTTAAAGTACTCTAGGGACTTCCCTGGTTATCCAGTGGTTAAGACTTCACACTTCCAATGCAGGGAATCCGGGTTCAATTTCTGGCTGGGGAGCTAAGATCCTGCATGCTCCATGGCACAGCCAAAAGAAATAGTCTAGCTTTTAAAATCTCTTTTTTTGTGTGTGTGTGTTTATCTTCCTTTTTAAATTTTTTTAAAAAATTTACTTATTTTAATTGGAGGCTAATTACTGTACAGTATTGTGGTGGTTTTTGCCATACATTGACATGAGTCAGCCACGGGTGTACACATGTTCCCCATCCAGAATCCCCTTCTCACCTCCCTCCCTATCCCATCCCCCAGGGTCATCCCAGTGCACCAGCCCTGAGCATCCTGTCTGATGCACTGAACCTGGACTGGCGATCTATTTCACATATAATATACATGTTTCAATGCTATTCTCTCAAATCATCCCACCCTCGCCTTCTCGCACTGAGTCCAAAAGACTGTTCTAGACATCTGTGTCTCTTTTGCTGTCTCGCATATAGGGTTATCATTACCATCTTTCTAAATTCCATATATATGCGTTAGTATACTGTATTGGTGTTTTTCTTTCTGGCTTACTTCACTCTGTATAATAAACTCCAGTTTCACCCACCTCATTCTCTATCACAAGTTGAATCTCAATTGATTCCCCTGTCACCTTCATCAACTGTACCGGATGAGGGTCTTTTTTTCTTCAATAACACAACTCTACATGTCTGTGGGCTGTCACCTTCTGTCCCCAGGATTAACAGCCACAAACAACACCATCTGTTTGCTCCAGGATCCAGGACCCCTCCATCTTGGTATCCCCCATCCCTCACAAACAGTAGCACCCCAGCCCTGAATCCTGCTGGTGCTCCCATCGAACAGAACCTTGGCTGAGATGCTATTCTGTGAATGAAACCTAACACAACCCTGAGTTATGTGTTAAAACCACTTAGTTCAGTTGTTCAGTTCAGTTGCTCAGTCGTGTCTGACTCTTTGTGACCCTATGGACTGCAGCCCGCCAGGATTCCCTGTCCATCACCAACTCCAGGAGTTTACTTAGACTCATGCCCATTGAGTCAGTGATGCCATCCAACCATCTATGGGGTTCAATTAAAGCTACTTAATTGAGATACAATTTATATACCATACAGCTCACCCCCATTTAAAGCATGCGATTTAGTGGTTTTCAGTCTACTCAAGGTATATGCAACTATAATAATAATGTGTGCATGCTCAGTTGCGTCCAACTCTGTGCAACCCCATGGACTGGCGTCCGCCAGGCTTCTCGGTGCAAGGGGTTTCCCAGGCAAGAATACTGGGGTGGGTTGCCATTTCCTTCTCCAGGGGATCTTCCTGACTATCATCCCAGTCAATTTTTGAATATTTTCATTGACTCAGAAGGAAATACTGGAGCCTTTGGCTATCATTCCTTATCCCTGTCTTGAACATTTTATATGAAGGAATCATAATAATATGTGGTCTTTTACATCCAGTTTCTTTCCCTGAGCCTATGGGGTTCGAGGTTCACCCATGTTGTAGCATGTGTCAGTACTTCATCCCTTTTTACAACTAAATAACACTTCAGTGCATGGATAGATGGCATTTATCCATTGGTTGACGAATAGACCTTTGGGCTGTATCCCCCTGAATTAATTGGGCATCATGTATTATCAGTGGGTTTTACTAACCTGAATCCCCAGGTCACAGTCACATCAACTGTGATCAAGCCACTCGTCCATCCTATGTTTTGGCATTGGGTTTAAAAAAAAAGTGAATTGAAAGACATCCTTTGATGTTTGTCTAAAAATATTTAGAATTTATATTCCTTTCTGTAAATAATTTTATTTACTTATTTATTTTTGGTTGTGCTGGGTCTTTGTTGCTGGGCGGGCTCTTTCTCTAGTTGCAGCAAGCTGGGGCTGCTCTCCAGACATGGTGCGCAGGCTTCTTACTGTGGTGGTTTCTCTTGTTGCAGAGCGTGGGCTCCAGGGCACACGGGCTTCAGTAATTGTGGCAGCCTGGCTCAGTAGTCGTGGCTCCCAGGCTCTAGAGCACAGGCTCAGTAGCTGTGCCGCACGAGCTTAGTTGCTCCACAGCCTGGGGGATCTTCCCAGATCAGAGATCGAACCGGTGTCTCCTGCATGGGCAGGCGGAGAATTTTAGATACTTTTAAAAATCATCCAAATTTGAGGTGTCCTTTCCAGTTTGATGCCACCTCTGAACAAAGATGTCTTTAGGGTCAATAAAGTAAAGTAAAGTCAATCGAAAGTCACTCCAGTCGTGCCCGACTCTTTGCGACCCCGTGGACTATCCATGGAATTCTCCAGGTCAGAATACTGGAGTGGATTGCCATTCCCTTCCCCAGGGGATCTTCCCAACCCAGGGATCGAACCCAGGTCTCCAACGTTGCTGGCAGATTCTTTATCAGCTGAGCTACCAGGGAAGACCTTAGAGTCATTATCAGTAATAAAATAGACAGAGACGATTCAAGGACAAAGCTTGACACTGAAATGATGTTTTTCCAAAGTAAATCCCCTGGGTATCTAATTCTACGAGATGTCAATAGACATCATGAAAAAGGAGGTCATCCACCAGAAGGGTATGGACCACTCCAGACTCTTAGTTCATTTCTACCTGGGCGACTAAAACATTCTGTGTTTCTGAGGCAAGGCACTGGGGTCCCATGGATCCAAGGAGACAGGGACACAGGAATCCAGCCGTCTGGTTGCAGGAGGCGAGGTTGAAGGCTGCTTCCCCGTTTCCCAGGGGCATAGTTACAGTAACAGCTGCCAGCAGAGAGAAAGCCTGGGGTAGATAGTAGCTTTCTGGAAAGAGGTTCCTTATCGTTTCTGTCTCTGGGTCTTGAGACACATCTTCCATCATCCCACAGAAGCCAATGCCAGGATCCAAGGGGACTTTGGCCCGGTGAAAACTAGAATCATTTTCCACCCAAGTTCGACGTCCTAAGAGTTCTGGGCTAGAGGATGAAGGATGGGTGTGCGTGCCTGTGACGGCGGCTTCTTCTGGCCCCAAACTAACATGCTCACTCACCCCACTTCTCTTTGCTTTGACAGAAGGAAAATTTGACCCAATAGCAGAAAAACCAACTTGGGGATGGTATTTTCCAGGAGGTCTTTGTTTCGTTTGAGGTGTAAATCAGAAGGGATCATACAGGCTCTAAGACCCCCTGGCTAGCTTTAAAAAAAAATTTTTTTTTTAAGTAAAAGATCAAAGTTTCAGGACTTTAAGGGAAAGGGATTGGAGGGCAGAATCGTGGCCAAGCATGGAGAGACAGGTCCAGGTGGCTTAGAAGGCCGCGAGCTTAATACCTTCTTTTCTTTGGATAGTTTTTTTTCCCCACACAGACCTCAACTGTCTCCTCATCATTATCTAATAATGGCAACATTTGGAAAGTCCACTGAAGCAGTTTATAAATCGCTTGCCCATACATTCTCTCTCCTTGTTTTTTGCCCGGTCTCTCCATCTCTCTTTCTATCTTTCTGTCTCTTTCTCTGCATTCAGAGGACATATGGGACCTTTTACAGATGAGCAAACTGAGCCTTGTGAAAGAAGACCGCCGCCCATGCCCCCCAAACCCCCAGCTAGCCAAGCGGCAGAATTGGACTGTGCCTGTGGGATTGGATGCGAGCATTTTCTCTCTGCTCTACCAAGTTTGCTCTTCGGGACAGAATTCTGGAACCTCTAGGCAGTGGGTTGGGATGGGAGAGATCACCTAGTTATTGAGACAAAGACTCTAAAGGAAGCCTAAGAGTCTCTTTGCCATAGTTAATTCTTCATCAAGTGTATCACCATCCTTCCATCTCAAGCCAGCTAGAGACAATGAGACGATTTTCTTTTCTTTGTTTGTCTGACCTGCTTATCTTGCTTGCTTTCAAGTCCGCATCTAAATGTGCGCATGAAAGGTGATTAGGAGACTTGGGGGCATCCTCTTTCATTAGTTAATGCTTGAGAGGGTCTCGGGTCCAGCTCACAGTACACAGTCCCTTGGACCATACATCACCAACTGACAACAGGCTGCCCCCAGCCTTCTTGCTTCCCTCGCCAGCTTCTGCCCATGAATGGGCTGCAGATCGGAGGGGTTGGAGATGCGTTTAATTTAAAGATGAGCCCCTCTTTGTGCTGCCAAAGGAAATGGTGTGTCAGCTACGTCAAAAATAGATACTGTTGTGCAGATATATGGATGGGGAGGTGGATGCCGCCCCTGTCATCCATTACCTGGATTGCCTTTAAATGTCAAAACAAATCCTTCTCCGGTCCTTCTCCAAAACTTAAATCATCAAGAGAGACAGGGTCAGCCTCTGCAGTTTGGAATGCTGGAAGCGGGGAGGGGTTGGGGGGATGGGTAGATGATGAAGTTGAGGGGGTTGGGGAGGTGAGTGAAGGCTGCCCATGCATCTGAGGCTTGGTGGGTACCACACAGAGCAAAGATTGCCCCTGCTTGCCTTGGAAAGACTGTCAGTGCGGAGCCTGCCCCTGCTGCCCTGAGATTTATTTCGTAATTCCAGATGACTGCCTCTTGACGTGTAAATATCATCATGGATGCGTGTAAAACCAGCCGCGGATGCTGCGTATCCCTGCGAAGAGCTGATGTGAACGTGACTGGTGGGAAGCACACGCAGAGCACCAGTTGTGCTCGTTAACGCTAATCCCTGCTTTTTCTGTGGGGGACATCTGATACTCATCTCCTTTAATACTAGAGCAACCCTGCGAATTGGATTATCCCCCAATTTACAGGTGAGGAGACCGAGGCTTGGAGGGCCTGAGGCACCTGCTCAAGGCTGCACAATACTGCTGAAGGGTGGGACTCAAGAGCCCACGGTCTTAGGTGCCACATGGGGTTGGGTATATGATCAAAAAGCTTAAACCGTAGCACATTAAGGCAAAATGAAATGGCTTAGCTTATATTGGCATGGGTACTTTAAAGTCAAGGAATAAGCAAATTCTAATAAGTAAGGTGATATATACTGTTTGAAAAAAATCAGTGTATGCATTAGCAGTTGGGATGCTATGTATCAATATGAAGTGAGAACCAGACTCCCTGGTATTAAATCCTGTTTCCTAACCACGGGCCCTTGGGCACATGAAGGATCTGTTTGCTCCTCAGTTTCCTCATCTGTAAAATAAGGAGAATAATGTTATCCTCCTCATAGCCTGGTCAAGAGAATAAGAGGAATTAATACTCATCAAGCATGTTAATAGCTTCTAAGCATGGGATAAACATTTAATAAATGTTAGCTACTATTAAGCACACATGTATCTAGTATATTCTGCCTTTAGTCCTCTTAACTAAACAACTTTATGGCTTCCACATCAAAGAATTCTAAAGGGCTTAGGCTTTCCTGAGAATGTGGAGACACCGAATAGATGGTAGAGAATATGTTTTTATAGCATTTACATACTTAAAGAAATCGCTATATTTTGAGTTGTGTATGCATAAAAGAAAATACTGGTGCTTTTCAAAGTACAATTCAATATATTTTCATATGGGGGAAGGGGTAGTTAGGGTGTGTGGGATCGACATGTACACACTGCTGTATTTAGGATGAATGACCAGAAAGGACCTACTGACATGGAATTCTGCTGAGTGTTATGTGGCAGCCTGAATGGGAGTGGAGTTTAAGCGAGAATGGATACATGTATATGTATATGTATGGCTGAGTCCCTTTGTTGTCCACCTAAAATTATCACATTGTTAATTGGCTATACTCCAATATACAATAAAATGTTTATTAAAAAAAAAAACATATGGTAGAGCCCCAAATGGAAAACGATCGAAGTAACCATCAACTGGTGAGTGGATATATAAGTGCAGTGTGTTCGTAGAGTGGAATATTATTCAGCAATGAAAAAGAACAAAACATGGACGCTGATATATGCTACCACGCAGATGAGTCGCTAAAAGCTTATGCTACCTGAAGGAAGTCAGTAGCAGACAATGACAGAGTTTATCCATGTATGTGCAATGCCTGGAAAAGACAAGCCCATAGAGATGGAAAAAAGATTTTGCCTGGCTCTGGTGTCAGAATGGGGAGTGGCTGCAAATAGACTCGAGGGCCCCTTTTGGGAGTAATGGAAATGTTCGAAAATTGGATTATAGAGAAGGTTGCATAAATCCATAAACTTACTGAAATGGTATTGAATTACACTTAAACTATATCAATTTCATGGACTATAAAATTCACTGAAACTTAGAAAAGACCGACTACTGTCCTTTCCACCTTTGTGATCAGTATTCTATGTTCCTAGCAGCAGTACATGTTGAAATATATTTATTCTATTACATACTTGTAATTATCATTTATTTTTGATAAAATATGATAACACTAATGCATCATTGCTGTAAAAAAATAAAAATTCTAGACTGTAGAAATGTGGAGTAAAAAAGTAAAATTCATCTATTTTCTATACCTTTTCTCCTCAATTATTTTACTTGTAGCTTAGTATATATACTTAACTTTTTCTAGAAATATATATGATATACATTATATATACACACACTATGCATGATAAATGTGTGTATACACACATGCATGTACATCTGTGTACATGTATGTACACGAATGTGTATGTATAATGTATATACACATACATTATATACATATAATGTACATCACATACATGCATTATATGTGTGTGTGTGTGCACACATCAAATCTATATCTATCTATATGTTTCCATGCACATGCATATAAAATCTTTGTACATACATACATATACATGAAAAAGATTGTGTTTCTGCCATTTTCACAGAAGCATGCTCAGAATATAAAACTGTACTATAAGAGGTCTAATTTTTACCCTCTAAGCAATCTTAGCAAAGATGCTCCTACCCTGTGAACCCACCACAGTCTATGTCTTGGACATCAGCCCTGTCTGGGGTCCAGGCTAGCTCCCTAAACCCCTGCCCTGCTCACTTTTCTGTCCTAAAGTTCAGAATGACCAGGCTCTGCATCTTATTCCTTTCAGGACAAGCTTGGGGTTAACCCTGAAGACACCAAGCTGAGTCCCTGGGCACCAGGACTGAATACACCAGCCTGTCACAGATGGGGAACCAGGGAGGGTATCACACACAGCCTCTAGATCAGTACTCCTCAGCCTCAGCACTATTGACATTTGGGGCCAGATGATTTTTTGTTTTGGGATGGAGAGGGCTGTGCTGTGTATTATAGGATGTTTAGCAGCATCCTTGTCCGCTACCCACTAGATGCCAGCAGCCTCCCCACACTCTCTCCATCCCTGCCTACCCTCCCCCTACCTCCCCTCCCACCAGTGGTGACAACTGAAGATGTCTCTAGACATTGCTTGATATTCCCCGGGGAGGACAAAATCACCCCCGGTTGAGATCCGCTCTTCTGAAGAAATCATCCCTTGTTTGTTTTTTCCCATCCCTCATCTGGGTGCTTTCAGGGAACTTCATATCACATGGCCGGTGGAATCTGGTTAGCCGAGGGAAAAGTCCTCCTAAGGAAATACTTGTATATTCACTCAAGGCTAAGTCACTTCCTGTTGACAGATCCATTAGTGACCAGAACATATTAATTCTTATAAAGAAAACTAGTCTTTACTGTGTGATTACAAAAACATTATGTTTTTTTTTTTAAAGAAACAAAACATTACAACAGTGTGTGATTTATACAGTGAAAGTTCCTGAAAAAATCCCATCCTCTTAGAAAAACCATCATGAACATCTGATCCAAAGATTTCTGTACACATGCACACATGAACACACATGTACAACCAAATGCATCTATATTTAAATGAGAGCTTACTATGTACATTCTTCAGCAACTCCCCCCTCCCCACACAACCAAGGCATCTTGGGTATTAGTCAGCTCTTGCCACAATAATGCTGGATAACAAAACTTTCCCCAAACTGAGAGTCTTAAAGCAGTGCATTCTCGAGCTCATAGGTCTGTGGGTCAGCTGCCCCTCAGCTGGACTTCAGGCTTCAGTTTGATTCCAAGTCCAGTTTCCTTGGACCATCCAGGACATGTGATCTTCCCTGTGTGTCTCGTTCTGAAGGGGCCCTGGCTACAGTGGGCTGGTCTTTCATGCAAGGCAGCAAGGCCAAGTTCATAGGCACATTTCCAGCCTGTGTGTGCCTCACATCTACTAGCATCTCATTGGTCAAAACAAGTCAGGTGGCCAAACCTACGTGATGTAGTATGAGACCACAGTAAAGGCGCCCGTGTGTAGTGTCGCCCCAGTGAAAGTGAAAGTCACTCAGTCGTGTCTGACTGCACCCCATGGACTATACAGTCCATGGGCTTCTCTAGGCCAGAATATTGGAGTGGGTAGCCTTTCCGTTCTCCAGGGGATCTTCCCAACTCAGGGATCAAACTGGGGTCTCCTCCATTGCAGGCGGATTCTTTACCAACTGAGCTATCAGGGAAGCCCCGGGGGACCATCAAATAATTAGGACCAATCATTTAATCTTCTGGGAGAATTCATTCTCAGACCCCCTGTACCTTTAAAACAAGCCCCTCTGTTAAGCCCTCCACTGGTGGCTCAGTGGTAAAGAATCTGCCTGCAATGCAGGGGACCCAGGTTTGATCCCTGGGTCAGGAAGATCCCCTGGAGAAGGAAATCACAACCCACTCCAGTATTCTTGCCTGGAGAATTCCACAGACAAAAGAACCTGGAAGGCTGCAGTCCATGGGGTTGCAACAAGTCAGACGTGACTGAACAACTAACATACTCCCTCTGTTTAGAGGAACTCCTCCTGTGCTGGGCCTGTAAATGTATGTAAATGTACCTTTCCCTGACTATAGTTCCTCATCCTAAGATTTCTTCATAACATTTCAACTGAATTATGTTTACTGTAGGAAACAGGGGAATAAAATAAAACGATGAAAATTTTAACAACCTAGTTCCACTGTGCAAAGATAACCTGTGTAAGCTTATTAGTATACAGCCACATAAATGCATAGTTTTTCTAATAAAATTGGGGTCTTACTGTATATACTGTTTTATAAGCTACCAACACCCCATCTACGAACAGACCACACATATTGACTCTTGGCGATCATTTTCTAAGACATTCAGTATGGTGACAATCTAGACAACCAGTTTTCTGTTGCTGGAAACTTAGGTTCTTTCCAATGTCTTTCCACCGTAAATAACACTGCCTTGAACATCTTAAATTTAAATATTGAAAGAGTTCTGAGTATTTCTTTAGGATGAATTCCTAGCAGTGGAATGACTAAGGTTCAAAGCTTTTTGAAACAGGTTTCAAATTTTCTCTCCAGAAAGGCTGACGCATCTGTACTCCTTAGTACAAATTACTCCATAAGTTTTACAAAACTAAAGAATTTCAAAATTAGCTGATATTTTCAGTTAGAAGGGAAACTCATCAATACCTTGCATCAATAGTTCATTCACTTAATGAATGAGTCCAACTATGTGTCAGGCAGTGGGGACCCAGAGCAGGTAGAAATCTTCACCCTGGAGAGTTAACTAAAGAGAAAGCCTGCATAGTGAGAGTGGATACATTTTTTTGAATTTTGTACTTAGTTTTGGGATATAGTTGATTACCAATGTTGTGATAATTTCAGGTGAACAGTGAAGGGACTCAGTCATACATATACATGTATCCATTCTCTCCCAAACCTCCCGCCTCCATCCCGGCTGCCACATAACATTGAACAGAGTTCCCTGTGCTATACAGGAGGTCCTTTTCTGTTATCTATTTTAAATATAGCAGTGTGTACACGTCCATCCTAAACTCCCTAACTATCCCTTCCCCCCATTCGCCACAGCAACAGTAAGTTCATTCTGTGAGTCCCTTTCTGTTTTGTTAAGTTCATTTGTATCATTTCTTTGTAGATTTCACATATAAGGGATGCCGTATAATATTTTTCTTTCTCTCTGACCTACTTTTCTCAGTATGGTAATCTCTAGGTCCATCCATGTTGCTGCAAATAGCATAGTTTTATTCTTTTTAATGGTTGAGTAATATCTCATGGTATATATGTACCACATCTTCTTTATCCATTCTTCTGTCGAAGGCCATTTGGGCTGCTTCCTTGTCTTGGCTATTGTAAACAGTGCTGCAACGAACACTGGCTGTGTGCATCCCTTTGGATCATGTTTTTCTCTGGATACATGCCCAGGAGTGGGACTGCAGTGTCATATGGTAGCTTTATTTTAATTTGTTTAAGGAACCGCCAGACTGTTCTCCTTGTTGGGTTTCCCAGGTGGCACTACAGAGGTAAAGAATCTGCCTGCCTGTGCAGGGGACTTGCCAGAGACACTGGTTCCATCCCTAGATGGGAAAGAGGCCCTGGGGGAGGAAATGGCAACCCACTCCAGTATTCTTGCCTAGAAAATCTCATGAACAGAGGAGCCTGGCGGGCTACAGTCCAAGGGGCTGCCAAGAGTCAGACATGACTGAGCGACTAAACACACACATACTGTTCTCCACTGTGGCTGTACTGATTTGCATTCCCACCAACAGCGTAGGAGGGTTCTCTTCTCTCCACACCCAAAAGAGGGGCTACTTTTTAAGTTTGCCTGGGTTAGCCTGGCTCCTTTAAATCATGGACCAGAAGTGGATCCTCAAGCCCATCCGCTTTCCCTGTTATTTGCAAAGCATCATTGTTCTCAAGAGATCAAACCAGTCAATCCTAAAAGAAATCAACCCTGAATTTTCACTGGAAGGACTGATGCTGAAGCTGAAGCTCCAATACTTTGGCCACCTGATGCCAAGAGCTGACTCACTGGAAAAGACCCTGATGCTGGGAAAGATTGAAGGCAGAAGAAGAAGGGGGCAACAGAGGATGAGATGGTTGGATGATATCACCGACTTGATGGACATGAGTCTGAGCAAGCTCTGGGAGATAGTGGAGGACAGGGAAACATGGCGTGCTGCAGTCCACGGGGTTGCAAAGAGCGGGACATGACTGAGTGACTGAACAACAATTGTTCTCCCTCCGGAAACCCCAAATAAGTAAGTTGAGGAGGTAGATAAACTTTCTCCAAGTGGAAAGAGTTCATCCCAACTCTTCACCCCAAAAGTGGAATGGAAAACCCTCAATGAAGTAGGTCAAATAAATTTGGAGCTGTCCGCCCAACCCACCCAGGAGATGTCTGCTGACATAGTGACTTTAAAAGCATGGAGCACCGGGAAGAGTCTGGGACAATGTCGCCTGGACTCTGGGATGTACTTATGGCTTGTGCCCACAGCTGCCTTTCACATCCTCTCTTTGGGTAAATACACCCAGAAGCTATCAGAGTAGAGGCAGGGAGGGGTGCTAGCTGGCTGGTTTACAGTTGTGCCGAAGCTGAGAGGTGTATTTGCAAGCCTGCTTGGCAGATGCCTAGGTGTGAGCTTCTGAGATGCTGGATTCTGGACCCCAAACCCGGGGTGTCACAGAGCCTGCTTTTGTCTCTCTCAGGATGTTTCCTTCCCTCTTGCTTCCAGCCCCCATCCTCCGGGTCACCAAGTCACTCTTCCCACCCAATCCCCCGCCTCCCCATTTTGTCTTTCTTGAGTAACAACCAAAGAAAGAAGCAAACCTCTTCATCAGCCCCCCTGGACCAAATGCAGAAGCCCTTCAGCTCACACCTCAACTATGTTGACCTTTTGACTTTTGGTTTGGGGGAAACTGAGGGCAAAGCAACCGAATGTGACCTCGTAGGCAGTGTGGGGAAGCGTGGGGAGGGATTCTCAGGAGATGGACGGGAGATGGGGCAGGGAGAGGATGATAGACGGGGGGTGATCTCAGGGAATAGCATCTTCTCTGGAGGACTTTGCTGTTTCCCATCCCAAACTTGGTTCAGTTTCCCTTCTCTGTGCTTACCTGTGTCCCAGCATTCTCCAGAGTGCAGAATGACACCGTGTGAGATACTTAAGGGTGGGGACCATGGTCCTGGCATGTAATAGGTACTCATTATGTGTTTAGTCACTCAGTTGTGTCTGACTCTTTGCGACCCTTTGGACTATAGCCCACCAGGCTCCTCTGTCCATGGGAGTTTTCAGGCAAAGGATACTGGAGTGGGTAGCCATTTCCTCCTCCAGGGGATCTTTCCAATCCAGGGATCAACCCACATCTTCTTGGTCTCCTTAAGTGTTTTTTTTTTTCCTTTAAAGAAGTGAATGCTTGAATGAATGAATGAATACAACATCCTCCCTTAGTGCTGGAGTTATTTTATCTCTTATGGAACTTGGCTGTTTTGCCCATTCATTCATAGAACAGGGGATCCTCGTTCAGATTCTGAGGAATCATGGAAGGCTTCCTGGAAGAGAGGATTGAGGCTTCTGGTAGACTTGTTTTGGGGAAAGACTTGGAATCGCTTATCTGGCTGAATTGTCAACACCCAAAAATCTTTGGCTTCCAAAGAGATCGTGTGGTCTTCTTCATAGGAATGCTTCTCAACTGTAATTGTTGCCACTTGACAAAATCAAGGGTTGGCAAGGATGTGGAGCAGTGGGACCACCCAGCCACTGTTTACAGCAGGATAAAATGGTACAACTGGGTTGGAGACCTAATAAGCAAGTGCCAAGTAGCTCTAAGGGACATAAACATTTTAAGCCAGCAGCCCAACACTTGTTCTGGTCTCTAGAAGAAACTCTTACACATATGCTAGCAAGCCAAGCACAGGAATATTCCTTGCAACATTGTTCATGCTATTAAAATCCTGGGAACCACCTACCTGGTCATCAATAGGAAAACAAAGGACTAAATGGAGGTTCATTCATTTGGTGGAATGTTCTACAGAAGTTAAAAATAGTCAACTAGAAATGCATACCTCAATATCCAGTGATCTCAAAAACAGCATTGGGCAAAATTTGCACTAAGATACGGACAGTATAATACTACTTATACGGTTTTAGATGTGTGCAGCGATATCATGTGCTAAAAATACCATGTATCCTTTAAGGACACATATGTACATAAATGGTGAAAGTGTAAAGACATGCATACAAATGAGAAACTGCAGGGGACTTCCCTGGAGGTCCAGTGGCTAAGACTTCATGCTACCAATGCAGGGGGCCCAGGCTCGATCCCTGGTCAGGGAACTAGATTCCACGTGCCGCAATTTAAAAAAAGATCCCATGTGCTGCAACTAACACCTTGCTTAGCCAAGTAAGTAAAATAAACTTAAAAAAAAAAAAGAAACTTCAAGATTGGGAAGGTGGTTACTCTTGGAGATGGAGGCAAAATAATGCAATTAGGGAGGGTTACTTAGGAGAAACAGTATCTGAAAGATTTTATTTCTTAAGCT
>NW_011495054.1:3630090-3636873 GCF_000754665.1 Bison bison bison
ATTTCTTAAGCTGGGTATTGAGCACATGGGTGTTTATGAAAGTGAAAGTCTCTCGGTCATGTCCGACTCTTTGCAACTCCATGTATAGTTCGTGGAATTCTCCAGGCCAGAATACTGCAGTGGGTAGTCATTCCCTTCTCCAGGGGATCTTCCCAACCCAGGGATCAAACCCAAGTCTCCCGCACTGTGGGCGGATTCTTTACCAGCTGAGCCACTAGGGAAGCCCAAGAATATTGGAGTGGGTAGCCTATCTCCTTCTCCAGGAATCAAACCTGGGGTCTCCTGCATTGCAGGCAGATTCTTTACCAGCTGAGCCACCAGGGAAGCCCAAGAATACTGGAATGGGTAGCCTATCTCCTTCTCCAGGAATTGAACCCAGGGTCTCCTGCATTGCAGGCGGATTCTTTATCAGCTGAGCCACCAGGGAAGCCTGGGTGTTTATGAAAGGATTCCCTATTCTTTTGTGTGCCTGAAATATTTCAAGAGGCAAATGAAAGAAAGCTGCTACCTTCATGCATATGTCCTGTGTTCTTCCCAAAATGCTGTCTCAGGGGAGCAAGGAAGGTTTATTTTCCCCTCCTAGCCCTTCCAACCTTCTCTGTAAATTCTGGACACAAAAATGAGGCTCCCACTGTTTGGTTAGAAATAATAACATGGATAAGATTAAGTCCTCCTTAGCTGGGTGTGGATTATCTCAGGAGCATCACAGAAGCACTCTGAGGCAGTTAGCTTTATTGTCCCCATTTCACAGATGCAGCAACTGAGGCTCAGAGAGGAAGCAGCTTGCAAAAGTCCCACCACTGTGGAGTGCTGGGAGCAGCAGGCTTGAACTCGTGACCCAGGGCTTCCCTGACAGGAAGGCACAGAGTGTAGGGGTTAAAAGGGTCCCCTCTGGAGACACACACACCTCTTCTCAGCTATGTGGCTTTAGGCAACCCCACCAGTCTGCGCCTCAGTTTCTTCACCTAAAAAAATGACGTAATTATAGTCCTCCTTCATAACATTGTCAAGAGGATTTTCAAAACTCTGAAGAACTTAGTATTGCGCCTGGCACATAGTAAGTGCTCCTAAAAGTGCCCACTGAGGCTGTTTCTAATTAAGCCGGAGCACTCCGTGTCTCAGAACTCAGGCAGGCAGACCCAGGTGACCTTCAAGCTATGCTCTGATCACGCTGGGGCTGGGTAGTGGTCGGGTGCTGGCTGCACAGCTTAGGGGACGAGGAGACTTTCAAAGGGGCACATGCTTTGGCCAGCAGATGAAAAAGGGCTGGTGATGGATTCGTGGACCGGGCACTCCCCCGCCCTCCTCTGGCTTTTCAGCGTTTTCCCCTCACCATCACTCACTGGCTCTATAAACAGATTTCCCAGTAATCGTTTTCCTTCCCTTTGAAGTCCGCCATCCATTCTCTCCCCACGCTTAGCCTGCTTCCCTTGCCCTCCAAGGAGGACCTCGTCTTGGCAACAGTCTCCTACCCGATGGGGTGGAGAAACGGCCTCTAGGTCAGTTCCGTTCAATCCAACACGTCTTTTCTGAGCACCTACTGAGCACCTTCCAAGAACTTTGCTGGGAAGAGAGGACCAGAGAGGCAGAAGGAAAAGTTCTGACCGACTGGGTTAGAAACTAGGTTTTGTCAGAGGGTATCCTTGGGGAGCTCCGTCGTCACTCTGAGCCTCAGTTTTCTTATCTGTACAGTGGGGGTAATGACAACACTGACCGCAATGGTTAGTGGGAGAAGTAAGTGATGCTATCTATGTGAGGACAAAGCAGGCACTCGGGTCCTGGCAGTTTCATGCTTCTGCGCTTGTTCTTGGTGTGATAGAGAAGGAAGAGATGGGAATGATGTCCAGCTTCTGATCTGGAAGAGTTGGTGGAAAGAGAAGCTGTCTGCTGAGATGAGGAGCCCGGGAGAAATCTCATTTGGAAAGAAGAAAACCAGTTCAATTTGGAACATGTTGAACTGGAGGTAGTGGGCCACGTGGAGACTTCCAGGGGGCATCTGCAAAGACAGGTCTGGGGTCCTGGGGCTCAGATCACGGAATCGTTATCCTTCCTAATATCTCGACTCCCACCATTCACAGTGATCACACAAACCTACTCAGAGAAGCTGGCAGCCCTTGAGATTCATGAGGCAAATAGCTCCTCCCCAGCTGCCCAGCATTGCCCACAGAAACACACACACATCTCTAAGCCAAGTTCCAGGGCTGTGACACTCCACAGAAAGAATCCAGTTCAGAAAATGACCAACTGTGACCTCCTTTTTTTTTTTTAACCAGAAAACAAAATCTAGCCTCATCCCTAAACTAGGGAAGGAACAGAGATGATGTTTCAGGGAGATTTCATTTTGAAGACCTTACAGCATATAGAGACGTCTATCCCACACAGATGGCACACGCCAGCAAAGCTTAAGCATCTACGTAGTACTCAGTAGTTGCCAACTTCAGGACATCCCACCCAGGTCTCTGGATGGGATGGCCCTTGGCTCAGAAGTCTCCACCCTTGAGAAGGATGTGGCTGGAGGGGTTACAGAGTGGTACTCTCCCAGGGCTAATGCTCAGGGCAGGCTCTGTTCCCCTCAAGCCTTTCCATATAGCTATGTATCTGGATATGAGCCAGGAGCCTCCATCAGCTAAAGGCATAAAGCATAAAGCTCACCCACAGAGCTTAGGGACACACTTCTTAATGGTCATCTGTACTCTGATTAGTCTGCCTGCCAAGCGGGTTCGATCCCTGGGTCAGGAAGATCACCTGGAGAAGGAAATGGCAAGCCACTCCAGTATTCTTGCCTGGGAAATTCCATGGACAGAGGCGCCTGGTGGGCTACAGTCCACAGAGTCGCAAAAAAGTTGGACAGGACTTAGTGACTGAACAACATCAAATAATCCAATCACACGTGGAAAATCACGATGGTGCGGAGACCAGAAAGAAGGGAAACTTAAATATTTGATTAATCACCACGGAGAATGGTGGGTCCACTTCACTTCCATATTTTGTCAATGTCCCTGCAACACACTTCAAAACAGTTAAAAATTCAACTTCATTTTCTACAAGGACTTTATCACGTCCATAAAGATCTTAAGGGCTCATTAGAAACATTTCTTGCAATGAAAAAAAATGGTTACAAACCCATTAGCAAAATGTTATCCTGTGTAAATCTAAGAAATAGAAATGAGAGGTTGTTGCTTTGTTTTCTCCTCCAATGCCCAGAGGTGCCCACGTTTGCCACTTTGGATCACTGCTTTCTCAATCTTTCTCCACATGCAACACACAGGAAAGCTTAACCGAACGCATGCCACAAATACAAAAGTTTTCTGAAAGTTCCTGCTGGGTTCCACAGTTGTGAGAGGGGAGAAGTGATTGCCCATAAGCATGTGTACTTGCAAAAAAAAAAAAAATTCACAAACGAAGATTGGTCCTCTGATGCATTGCCTAAAAATTTATGGTGCGTCTGCTCCACACGAGGCAACATGTGTATTTATTTGTGTGCAAAAGAGCAAGAAGGGCTGATGGGGACTGCGTTCCCTGCCGGTGTCCACACACTTCTGTGAGCGTGCCATGTGTAACAGGGACGGCCATTTTTTATCTCAATTGATTCCTTACCCCAATTCTGCTGGTAGCTGTTCAGCCCAATGCACACCATGTGCCCATCCACCCAAGCCCTTCGTCTTTATGGGACTCTTTGCTCTTTCCCTCCCCTCTTTGGAGATTTTATTTATTATCTGTGGGGAAGTGTATTGTTTGGAGATTCTGGTTTTTATTTCTCTGCTGGCTTTGACAGATACTCAGGGAAAGGGGGGCGGAGAGGGGTGGGTGGAGAAAGCATTTGGTTTTGTTTTATGGTATGCTGGGAGGCTCTGTTAAATTCTCCTTGGGGTTTGGAGGACCATGTGAGTGAAAAGGCAATAGTGATGAACAGGAGAGTTTTTGGTGGGAGTCGTGATGACACCGAGGTGATGGAAATTATAAGACTGGGTTTCATAAAGGCAGTCATTGTAACAGTGCTGGGGATAGGCGGATGTGTAAGGCGTGCAAAGGGTGAGCTATGGATCCTCTGCCTCTGAGAACAGACTGCCTGTGTTTAGCTCTGGTCTCTGCCACTTACTTCCTCCCTGCATAACCTGGGGTTAGTTACTGGGTCTGTCTGAGCCTCAGTTTCCAGCTCTGTAAAATGGGCGTGATGATAACAGCTATTATGGGGACAGCCCACACTAGCACTCTGCCTGGATGGTTAGGACTATGATAAACGTTTTCTGCAGCTTCCAAGCATGGAGCATCCTCTTGGTAACACTGCTGTGAGAGAGGCCATTTAATCTCTTTTTATGGCTTGACCAACTTGTATGAAACTATGTCACGTCTCCTGGAGAAGGATTCAAATCCTTGTTGTCATGAACCTGGCATGTTCCAAATCAAAATCATTTCTCTTTCCTTGTTCTGTTCAAGCCAGCATTCTGGAAATTCTCTAAATCAGCGGTCTCCAACTTTTTGGCACCAGGAACTGACTTTGTGGAAGACAATTTTTCCTCGTACCAGAGAGGGGATGGTTTCGGGATGATTTGAACACATTAGATTTATTGTGCACTTTATTTCTATTATTACATCAGCTCCACCTCAGACCATCAGGCATTAGATCCCAGAGGTTAGGTTGGGGACCCCTGCTCTAAAGGGTCTTTGGAAATGCATCATGTATTCCCGCCATCTCCAAACTCAGTTGCACATGAGAATCACTCTTAAACACCAGTGATAGGGTGCCAACCCTAAGGTTTTGATGGAGCTGACTTGGTGTGAAGCTCAAGCAGGTCTAGCTGGGAAAATTCCTCCAGATGGTTAAGTGCACAGTGAAAGTTGAGTGAATGGATGATGTCCACAGTTGCTCACAGGACAAGCATGCTCCTTTCCCTTAGTAACGCCCTATTCTCCGGAGACCTGTTGAACCCACTACCCAGATATTCTTAACTCCGTCTCCATTCTCTGATCCTTGGCCCCAATTAGCATGCTTGTCACTTTTCACTTGGGCTGCTACAGAAACCTCCCTACTGGCTTCTGGGCTTTTAACACAATCCCTTGTCAATGGTCCATCCATCTGCCATTCTAGCCTCCCTAGTGTCCTTCCAAAGAATGCATCCAATCACAGCCCTCAATTCCTCTATATGCCGGAGTCAAACTTCCCAGTATTCATTTAGAACCCCTTCCCCTCACCTGGGCTTAATCTGCCTTTCCAAACTCATCTCCAATCTCCTCTCCTACCTGAACTGCCACTGTGTGGTCATCCTCTTTTTTCTAATGTGCACCTTGTCCTTGCCTAACTGGTAAACCCCTGCACACTGCCCGACCCTCTCAGAGCCCAAGCCACCATCCATGTCCCAGGCAATATGGATTGCTTTCTGGGGACTTCACAATCTAATGTGATACATGCTGTAGAAGTCCGTACAGTATGGTTCTTATTTATGTCTCCATCTCCTCCCCTTGCCTTGGGGATTTCTCAAGTTTAAAGAGTGGGTCTTTTTAGTCCACATGCTTGTTCCTCACCCCTCAGAAGCATTTTTGAACAGAACAAGTTGTATCACCACAAGGGTTTGCTCTGTGGCTGATTCTAGTTTCCAAAGGCTGAGCCGACTGTCTTCCCTATTCTCCGTCATCTTTTGCAGAGTAACCTTATACTCCCTATCGAAAGTCTAGTTTCCAGTCTCTTAAACCTGGGAAGGCTTGTGACTGCTTCTACCAAGAAGATGGGGCAGAAATGAGTTGGGTGACTTCCAAGGCTGGGACATAAATGTCAATGTTACTTCAGCTTTGTTCCCTGGACCACCTCTGCTTGGATCCCTACAGTCACCACGATGGCAGAAAGGCCCCACGCCCTGTTGACAGTCCCAGGTGAGCCCACCCTCTGAAGGGTCCCAACCCAGGCATGAAACTATGAGGAAAGGAGTTTCCAGAAGATTCTAGCGCTAGACAACAAGTCACCTCTGGTCATTTGAAATTTCCCAGCTCAGATCTCAGACATTGTGGGGGAAAAAAAAGACTGAAAAACACCAAAAGTTAAAAAAAAAAAAAAAAAGGGCAAAAAACCCCTCAGACATTGTGGAATGGCAATAAGCCATCATTACTCTGCCCAGTCTAAATGTCTGACTCTTGGAATCTACATGCACAGTAAAAGAGTGGTTCTTCAAAGCTGTGATGTCTTGGGACAGTTTATTATGTCACAATAGTGCCTAAGGAGCTGAATTTTTTTCTTTTGTAAAATACACAGCCCTGCATCCAGCACCCACCTCCCATCCCCTCTCCTGCCATCCCCTCTCACTCTGATACACCCGACTGCTCCTCAGTCATCCATCCCTAGCTGGTTCCTACCTCAGGCCTTTGCTCTTCCCTTTCCTGAGAACACTCTTCCCCCACCTCTTCACAACGTGGCTGCCTTCTTCCATCAGTGTTGAATTAATTCAAACAAGTGCAACATAATATATATGTTATAAGGTTATAAAGATCCCCTGGAGAAGGAAATGGCAACCCACTGCAGTATTCTTGCATAGAAAATCCCAAGGACAGAGGAGCCTGGCGACCTACAGTCTGCAAAGAGTCCGACATGACTCAGCGACTGAGCACACACACACACACACACACATGCAAGGTTATAAACATGTAAATAATATATAATTACAGTATAACCTGTAATATACAAAATTAAATGTTTCATATAATGATGGCCAAAAAGCCCCTGAAAAGACGGTTAACAATATAAGGCATCAGGGAAATGCTAAAATGCCTAGCAGTAAAAAGGTGACGACAGTA
>NW_011495054.1:3636973-3672728 GCF_000754665.1 Bison bison bison
GACGACAGTAAGTTTGGAACTGCTAGAATGCTCTTATGTTGCTGCTGGGAATGCAAGGTGGAAGAGCCTCTTTGGAAAACAGTTTGGCAGTTTCTTATAAAGTTACAAACAGAGTTATCATATGAGCCAGCAATTAAACACCTAAGTATTTACCCAAGAGAAGTGAAAACATATGTTCATGCAAAGGCATACGCATGAATGTTCATAGCAGGTTTATACACAAGAGCCCCAGACTGGAGGCAGCATCGTGTGTCCATCAACTACAGGATTGACAAACCAGCCATGGTACCTTGACTCAGTGAAATGCCACTCAGCAGTCGAAAGGAGCCGACTGATGACTCTTGCAGCACAATGTATGAACCCCAAGAGTAAGTGGGAAAAAAAACCCGAGCACAAAACCCTACATACTAACTAATCCATTTACATGCCATTCCAGAAAAAGCAAAACTAGGGGACAGAAAATAGGTCTCTGGCTGCCAGGGACCACGGGGAAGAAAGGAGACTGACTGCAATGTGATCCAAAGGAATCTGGGGGTGAGGGAAACATTCTCCGCCTTGATTACGGTGGTCAGTATACAAGTGTGCATATTTGTCAAAAGTCACTGAACTACATGGTTATCAAGGGTGGATTTTAATGTATGTAAATTTAACTCAGTACAACTGTATTTTATTTGTTTTTCATTGAACATAGTTGATTTACAATGCTGTGTTAGTTTCAGGTGTACAGCGAAGTGACTCACTTACATATGTGTGTGTGTGTGTGTGTATATACATTCTTTCTCAGAGTCTCCTCTTTTATAGGCTATTATAAAATATTGAGTATAGTTCTTTGTGCTATACAGTAGGCCCTTGTTGGCTATCTATTTTATATATAGCAGCATGTATATGTTAATCCCAAACTCCTAATTTATCCCTACCTGTCCTTTCCCCTCTGGTAACCATACATTTGTTTTTCATGTCTGTAGGTCTATTTCTGTTTTGTAAATAAGCTCCTTTGCACCATTTTTGCAATAAAACTGTCTTTTTAAAAATTACTTTTTTAGAGAGGAATTTTCCAGCCCCGTTGGATCTAATAACATCCTCCCCCACTATAATTCTCTCTCGTGTGATTTTATTTTGTGCATAACATCTAATGATTTTTAAAGTTTTATATATGCAATTATATTCATAAAATTAAATGAAATTGCATATAACGTGTGAAAGTATAGATAATTTAGAAATCATTAAGTACTATGCAAAAAATAAGAAAATCATGTGAGAAAATATGAAATTTTGATATATATAATTTAGAAATTATTGAGTACTATGCAAAAAATAAACTCATGAGAAATAATTTATGGTGGCTGAGGATATGCATGTGTATATAAAAATTATGTATTATTTACAATTTTATATATGTAAAATTTTAGAAATCATTAAGTTCTATGCAGAAAACGACACAGACACAGACACAGACACATCTATTTTTCACTTGCTTATTTTCTGTCTCTGTCTCCTCCTCTAGAATGGCCTGTGCTGTGCTGTGCTTGCTCAGTCCCAGGGATCGAACTCAGGTCTCCTCCATTGCAGGCGGATTCTTTACCAATTGAGCCACCACAGACACCCCAAAACAGGGATACTAACCATCATGTTCACCGTTTTATCTTGAATCTCACACACCGAGTGCACATAATAGACGCTGAAAATAAACATTGCTGGAATTAATCAACAGGAAAACAAAGCAGCTTGGGCCACCAGATGCAGTGATCTCAACTGCAAGAAAACTCATTTTTGAATCCCAAACTGAGTTACTTCCAGGCTCGGCTATTTCTCAGCCAAGGCTCACCGTCGGCCAGAAGAAACCACAGCCCTTTCAGAAGGGCCAGACCTGCGGAATGAGCACTGAGGAGCGGCCTGGGATTCAGGGACAAGATAAGGGCTTTCCTGGGACAGCTGGGGTCTGAGAAGGAAGCTCCCCCTTCCCTCAGGCATGGCTGGAGGCGTGCGTCCCCATCAGGTAATAAAAGCCTGGTTGGAAAGCTTGCACCCTTTGGATTTCATTTCATTTTACTTTATTATTAAAAACTAAACATGTGGAACACAGATAATTTGGTTCTTGCATGAGGCTTCCTTTGGCTCCTGCATCTAAGGAATTTAACGAGGGGAAAAAACAGAGGGGAATATATATATAGCTATTTGGTATATTTGGCAAGATTGAAAGCAAATTTTTTACTTCAAAGGATTATTTGGGTAATCTCTTTGGGCAAGTTGTGATCAGTCATGCCGCCCATATTGTCAGACTGTGGACTTCTTTGGAGGTGGATGGGGGAATCATAAGATTTTTTGGTTTTGTTCTATTTCAATTAGTTTTAAAAGGAAGAATATAATGAAGGTGAGCCAAACTTTTAAGTATCCCTTCTGCAATGGTTGGAATTGAATTTCAAACCTTAATGGGCTCCAAGGAATAATAATAGAAGCTGGAAAATAATTATTTTCCAAGCTTCAAGTGCTCCTTTGCCCCTCTCTCTGCACTGTCTCAGCAAACAGGACGCAGTCCTGTTCAACTCTGTTCTCTGTCCTTGCCTCCTTCAGCATGACAGGAAGGACAGGTTCTCCATTATAAACTCCTGGGGATCATTAGAGAGCAGAGCAGTTTAAACAGTTTAGCCCTCTGGAGTCTGAAAGGGAGAGACAAACCAGGAATCCGTTTCAGCCAGGTTCCTCGCGTGCAACACGACAGCAGTAGGAATCTTCACTCTAGGATTCTTTGGCATCTGCTTCTTTCATTCCATGTTGTGCTTGAGAGATTCACCCACATTTTTCAGGAGGCTGTAGTTCATTCATTTTCACTGCAGAATAGGATTCCTTCTGATGATATTCATCTATTCTGCTGTTGATGGATATTTCGATTGTTTCCACTGTAAGGCTCTTAGCAGTAATAATGAAGGTAATTGTATCTATCCTGGGACTTCTCTGTTGGCTCAGATGGTAAAGAATCCACCTGCAATGCAGGAGACCAGTGTTCGATCCCTGGGTCGGGACGATCCCCTGGAGAAGGGAATGTTTACCCACTCTAGTATTTTTGCCTGGAGAATCCCATGGACAGAGGAGCCTAGTGGGCTACAGTCCAAGGGGTCTCAAAGAGCTGGACATGACTGAGCAACTAACACACATGCACATATTTATCCTGGTGAACATGGGGTCCATTTGCCCTTGAAAAACCCTTAACCCCTAAGCCCAGGAGTTCAAAACTCTTTGGAGATGGTGGATATCTCGGATAATCTGATGAAAGCTGGACCCCTACCCCAAATGCACAGACACATACACAGAAACAGAGGGACAGAGGTATAGAGACAGACACACACAGGTATGAAGAAGTAGAGGAATAGCCCTATATAGTATTACAAACAATCTTAGGGTGACCTTTTCAAGGATGCTCAAGGGCACGCAGGGACCAACTCAAGAACCCTGCGTGTGTGCTAAGTTGCTTCAATAGTGTCTGACTCTTGGCAATCCAATGGACTGTAGCCCACCAGGCTCCTCTGTCCATGGGATTCTCCAGCAAGAAGACTGGAGTGGGTTGCCATGCCCTCCTCCAGGGGATCTTCCCGACCTAGGAATCATGGAACCTGTGCCTCTTAGGTCTCCTGCATTGTCAAGCAGGTTTTTTACCACTAGCACCTCCTGGGAAGCCCTCGAGAACCCTAGATATTCTCTGATCTGAGAAGGGAGGCAGAGAGGTCTTCTCAGCAGAGCCAGGCAAGCACCAGGGGAAAACTGGAGGAGAGGTAGATTTCCCTCCAACTCTGCTCCTAAATGCCCTTTTTTTTTTCCCCCTCCTTGGCCCTGGGAGGATTCCAGCTCTGGCAAGGGAGAAAGGAGAGGTCAGTTTCCCTGGCACACATAACCCAAACCCCGTGGAGCTCCTGCACAGCCCGGTCTGATTTCTGTGGATGTCTGTGTTTGCAGCGGGAGTGAGGACGAGGCTGGAGCCAAGAACAACCTGTAGTTCTGCACACAGCCGCTGGAGTTGCCTGCCGAATGTGCTCCCAAAGGAAACGTCAGAGTCAGCAGGAGCTGAGTGTGGCTGGGGCTTCGGAGGATGGGTAAGCTGTGGGTATCAGAAAGCACCATGGCTGGGTTAGCCCTGAGGGGCTCTGGAAACATCCAAGGTGGGACCCAGCCATGCCAGGGCAGAGGGACGCTTAGTCTAGGGCAAGACAGGCTCTGTGCTTTTAGTGGGCTCCTCTCTGCCTTTTTCTGCCTATGCCTATCCCATCACAGGGTCACGGGTTTGCAGGACAAGGGCTCCATCACTGTATCACTGATTACTCCCATGTTCAAGGTACCCAGACAGAGACTTCTGTGCACCTGCACCCCAGCCTGCATCCAGGCCCACTTGGTCCTACTCCTTGGATGCATCTTTGGGGGGTAAATCCCTCTACCCTTGTGCTCACTCCGGGGCCTGGGGGATGGCCCAGTGGTGGTTGTTTGCAGGAGGGGATGTGGAAGAGGCACGGGTGTGCAGGCTGGGGTGTCCACACGTGTGTACAGAGCCCCTTATGGTAGATACAGACCCAGGTGAGCTGTGAAGGGGTGGGGCTGGAGGCGGAAGGACAGCTCTTCTGTGTCACTGGACTCTGGGGCAGAACATAAGGACCAGTGAATTCTCAAGTCCACTTTGACTTTCCAGGTTATTAGAAAGGTCCACTTGTCCACTTGCAGGATGATAGAGTACATTTTCTGTATCAGTTTGCTATCTTGACTTATAACTCTGAAGTTCTTTTATTTATACAATTCCTTTATTTGTTTTTGGCTGTGCTGGGTCTTTGTTGCTGCACAGCTTTTCTCTGGTTGTGATGCGCAGGCTTCGCCTTGCGGTGGTTTCTCTTGTTGCGGAACACAGGCTGTAGGCACACAGGCTTCAGCAGTTGTGGCTCCCAGGCTCTGGGGCACAACCTCAATAGTTGTGGCACACGGGCTTAGTTGCTCCTTGGCATGTGGGATCTTCCCAGACCAGGGATCGAACCTGTGTCTCTTGCATTAGCAGGTGGATTCTTTACCGCCAAGCCACCAGGAAAGCCCAACTCTGACATTCTTAATCACAGTATGGGGATCTCAATCTGTGCCCTTGCCCCAGGGCTCCAGAATGTTCGAGATGGGTCTGCGAGGGTGCCGCAACCCACTGGGTTCTTTTTTCTCTGCCTAAAAGATGCAGCTCAGAGGCACATCTTGGGTCAGGAGCTCAAAGGCAAAAAAAAAAAAAGCTCACCCACTGTGCAGCCCCCAGGGAACAGGTGACCTTTCTGTTCCCACTGTATTGAATTTGTTTTATATTGGATAAGGGCTCATTAAATAGTAGCTCTGGTTATTTTAGAGCTGAGAACCTGTGCCTACAGAGGAATGGGGATGGGGAAACCAGGAGAGACCAAACTGTACCAGAACTCAAGCATGGGTCCTTGCAGCTTGCCCAGAGTGTGGGCTGGGGAGTGTGGATGGTTCCAAGCCTGGAAGTCCCCTCTGCTGAGAATGGCACCTGACTGGGGCTGCCCAAAGAACAGGATTTCTGGCTTGTGAGCCAAGCAGAGGAACAATCCAGCGATTTCAAGGGCAGACGGTACAGCCTCAAACTTGACTTGTCCTCTGTGAGATATGGTGCTTTCACTTAACCCCTTGTGAACCCAGGGACAGAATGAACAGTGAAGCTACCTCTTCATAGGTTTGTTTTTTAATTAATTTATTTCTGGCTGCGCTGGGTCTTCATGGATGCACGCGGACTTTCTCTGGTTGTGGCAAGCGAGGGCTACGCTCTAGTTGCGGTACTTGGGCTTCTCACGGTGGCAGTTCCTCTTGTTGAGCTTGGGCTCTGGGTGTGCGGGCTTCAGTAGTTGTGAGGAGTGGGCTTAGCTGCTCCGTGGCATGTGGAATCTTCCCGGACCAGGGATCAAACCTGCGTCCCCTGCACTGGCAGGTAGATTCTTGACCAATGCCTTCATGGGATTTTGCAAGGACTAAATGAGCATTGATCAGGTACTGGACAGATGACCCCGATTCTTCAGCAGACACTCAGGGGCACATCTCCCACATCCCAGGTGTTCAGCTGGCCCCACCTTGCATTGGGAAGCTCTCTGCATCCTTCCTGGGAACCCCCGTTAGCCCAGTTTACCCTATAAGGAAGGACTCTCTCACCAGCAGTAGAAGTCTCAGTAGGGAGAGGTTTAGCAATCTCTTGACACCAGTCCATCCTTCTTCAATGGTACTTTCTGTTCAGGCATGTAGATGTCCCAGGTATTCAGAAGTCAGCAGCTTCTTTTCGTGTTGGGTCAGCCATGCAGCTGCCAACAAGCCATCAATGATGCCCAAAGTTCTCACAGGCTTATACTGCAGGAGCCAAGTAATCACTGGAGGCTTGGATGGCTCTCCTAGGTCTCACATGGGGTATATGGGCTCACTGTACAAGGTGAGTACACAGACAACCCAGGACCCAGGAGATACAGGGACTGTCATGAGGCCATTGGGCCACCATATGGCAGCTTGGCCCCTGGGATCCCTGGGCTGTAGGTCACAGTCCGGACTCAGGAGGCTGTCTCTACCTGTAACTATCTCTACATCTCTGGGTGTGTCTCTGATGGTCTATCATTCCTCCTCTGCTTTACCTGCTTCTGTTTCACTACTTCACTGTCTTCTTTTTACTTATTTATTTATGGCTGCACTGAGTCTTCATTGCTGCGAGCAGGGCCTACTCTCCAGTTGCAGTGAGCGGGCTTCTCATTGCGGTGGTTCCCTTGCGGTCTCATTCTAGGGCACAAGGGCTTCACTAGTCGCAGCACAAGGGCTTAGTTGCCCCAACGACCAAGGATCGAACCCGTGTCCTCTGCATTGGCAGGTGGATTCTTTACCACTGGACCACCAGGGAAGTCTTTTTCTTCTTCTTTTATGCATCTCTTCCTTTCTGTCTCTTTCTGATACTTTTTTTCTCTCTCTCTTGCTGTACATCTCTCTCCATGGCACTCTCCTTCTGTCCTAAGCCGATAAACCTCAATGCCTTCTCCCCCTAAGTCCACCTCTTGGGACAGATGCCCTCTGTGACCCCAGAACCCTTTGTACCCACTTTTCCTCCCTTCCTCATGGAGTTCCAGCCCTGGGCTGCTAAAGAGGTAAAGGGCAGAATGGGCTCAGCCCTGCCAGGGCTAAGCCAGGTCCCCATTTTCTTCCTGTCCTTCCCTGGGGTGCCTTGTCATTAGGAAATCTTCAAAATAGTAATTAAAAACAATTCGCAGGAGGTTTTCAACGACTTCTAAGATATTTATTTTAATCCTCTTGGTCCCAGGGCCCACCTGAAGCAGAGGGGATAAGGAGGTACCAGGGGGCACCAGGGGTCTTTCGGAGTTGATGCTTGATCCTAAAGGTAAAGGAGCGAGATGGCCAAGTTTAGACGACCCCTGACCGGCACCCCGCAGAGGGAGTGTAGGTCTTGGGGACCAGAAGAAAAGGACTGGGACGCTGCTGGAGCGTTAGGAGGTGGCCGTGTAGGAAACTAGGCAGCAGCGACGTTTTCAGTGGGCCCAGGTTTCCAGGCTCCGAGTCTGAGGCCACACCCCAGTCTCCAGCTAGAAGGCAGCGTGCCCACCAGCTCTTGCCTCTTCCAGAACATGGCTGGATTTTTTTTTTTTTAATTCCAAATAAAAATTTTTTCAAAATTAGGTCTCGATTACTCCTGGCAAACATGTCTCGTCCCAATTTTTAATTGGGAACCGTTCCACTCCAACGCAAAAGGCCGGGCAGAGGGTTTTGCAAAAACTTCCGCGAATTGCGCAAAAAACGGTCCGATCCGGACTCCCGGAGCCTCCAGAAATTGAATACAAACGTATCACGTCTTTAAAGCGCCTTCTCCACCCCCTCCCCCAGGGAGAAGGTCCACAGGTCTCATCAAATTTTCAAAGAGCTCCGAGAAGCCCACCACCACCGCTGGAAAGGGTGAAAAGGTTAAGCATCTTTACAAAGGTACCAGCGAGGCGGTTTTCAGTTGGAAAGGAAACTTCTGCCTGCCCACCACCCCCCATCACCCCACCCCCTTTTTCCTTTTGCTACTTTTCTTTGACATTTCAAAGCCCCGTCTCCTGGTTTCGATTTGAAGCTCCCGGATAAAATCGATCAATTTCAAAAAAGAGAAGAATTCCGAGTCTGGAATTCAAAGTCCTCCCCCTTGGGCGAGGGCGGAGCTGAGAGCCCGCGGCAAGAGAGCAGGAAAATTTTGCTTCAGCACCTCATTTCCCCTTCCACCTCCAACCCCCTAAAAAGAGACGATCAAAGAAAAAGGTTTAAAATTCTCAGCGAGCGAGCGCGCGCGGAGCAACCAGAACGCGCGGGGTGGGGTCGTTGAACTTGCCCCGCCCACTGAGCCGCAGGAAGCCCCCCAATCTGCTTCTGCGACCTCAGGTATTTGAGGAAGCCAGTCCTGGCGACTTTAAAAGGCTGCGAGATGGCCAAGGTCATAAACTGGACGACAGGAAGCGACTCCTGGAGCTAAAATTCTAATTCCTGTTTTATTGATTAAGGAGAGGAGCCTAGATGGAGTTTAAACCCAAGATGGAAAGTTGGAATGACCCACCCAAATCCTCTTTCTCGCTCCGGCCTTCCAAACAGCCTCTGTGCGGTTCACCCCAGCTCACCTCGGTGGGGAGAGGGGCGCGCACAGGGAGGAGAGGTGGAAATTTATGGCTGTGGACCTTACAGGAAATTCGAAGGGGTGGGGCTAAGGGAAAGTGGATGCCGAATTTAAGCTCACTCCTTTGCGTTACACTGTGGACTGCAGGTGATCGAGGGCTCCTGTGGTCACTGCTGCTTTCTTTATTTAAAATGCTGACATTTTGTTCATCGTGAACTGCTTTTTTTTTTTTTGCATTTTTTTTTACTGCATTAAAATATTATTTATCTTGATGACTGTTTATTTGGCCTTGTCTTCAGTGTTGCTCACGAAGCCTTGCTCTAGTCTCCGCCTTGCTGCCAGGGCAGCTGAAGGATCTCAAAAGGCCCAGTCTTGATTTGGAAATTTGCGGGGGCCGGGGGGGGGTGTTGGGGTACTGCAGAGAGGCAAGGGCACTCCAGAATAGAAGGAAAGGGAGAGAGGAGAGATTTCCAGAGTGCTGAGGTTGCCCTGCTTCCCCACCCCAAACTGGAACCCCAGGACCAGATCAAGGCAAGAGAAGATTTCCTTTTCCTCCTCTAGGTTGTGGCACGGGTTCCTTGTGACATCTCTGATTGTGATTGAGAGCAGGGAGCTTGGACCATCTGACTCCGGGTCAGAGGCCTGGATTTCATTCCTGGGAGCCCAAATGAAGCTTACTGTGTGGCCTGGGGCAGGTTTGTGTGCTGTGCCGAGTCTGTGGTCTCCTTGGGGGATTTTTTTTTTTTAAGTGGAAAAGTCCAGCCAGATACATTCAGAACATGTTAAATAAAGCAGTTTTCCAAAATGCTTCTTGGCTCATGAGTAGTTGGTGTTTTTTTTTTAATCCCCAGAAAGCTCCTATTTTATTAAAAGGCTTATAATAATGGCTAAGATTTACGGAGCATTCACCCCAGGTCAGACACTTTGCCAGCACTTTCCAAACATTATCTCTTTTAATCCTCACAACAAGATCCAGGAGATAGAAACTGTCTTTTATCCTCCTTTTATAAACAAAGAAATTGAGGCTCAGAGAGGGGAAGCAATTGATACAGGGTCACACAGCAGCTGAATGGTGGACTTCAGAGACCTGGTGGGTTCCAGCCAAAGACTCAGTTCTTCACCGTTATGGTGTTTGTGAAAGTTCTGCCATATTTGCATTTAAAGACGTTTCAGGACAAAGGAAGTATGAATGGATTCAGAGAGGTGAAGCTACTTGCTCAAGGTCACACAGCCAAGGGAGACTGCAGAAGCTGCCTCTGGACCTGCACTTCTGGACCATCTGAACGTAGACTGGCCTTCCGAGCCGATTCGTCCTTGCCTTGCTCATGTCCCCCAGAATGAACTAAACCATCATCCAAAAACAGCTGTTTTTTAGCCAGTAACAACCTAGGCATGTACTCTGTGTACCAGAGCTGTTTCAATGAGCCACAGATTCTCAGGCTGAGTGAGAAGGCTCTGGAAGTCTGCAGCCAGGGATGGGGGGTGGATCAGACAGCAAACATAAGAGGAGAAATTGGGAAACAGAGAATGTTCTGATTTTGCCTAAAATTCCAGGAAAGAAAAAAAAAAAAAAAGACCTAATGATTAAAGGACTAGGTATAGGCAGTCTGAGCACCACAGAGGGGAAACTATGCCGATGGTCTCCTGCTAGTGGCCATTCATATCTCAAGAGTATTTGTTGTTGAAGAAGAAACAGCTGTGATGTTAAAAACACTTCCTGAGTGAAGCAACTCTGTGCCCCACAGAAGCTGGGACACATGTGATTCTGTGTGATGCCTTAAATGCAGAAGGAAATGTGATTCGAGTTTTAGACTTTTCCTATAAACCTCCAGAAGCAGGCATTTGGGGGAAGATGTGCCAGATTTGAGGTTCTAGCTTTTACTTTAGTAAACAAGGTTGTTAAAGATCAGATGGGCAGCTGGGAATGTACAGCCCTTTAAAAATCTGAAATATTTTCCCGGCTCTTAATGATTACTTTGATTCATAGAGGGCTTACTCTTAAGGGCTTTAAACACATTTTCTTCTTTTTTCTTTGTACCTCCAGGTGATAGATTAGTAGATCTTTTCACCTGTAAAGAAACCCAAGCACAGCAAGGTTAGAATACTCACACCAGAACACCCAACTTGTAAATGGAACAGCTAGGATTCACGCTCAGATTCACACTCAGATTTTTCTTTGTTGAACTGCAGACACCATGTTTTTCATCCATTTCAGGAATCTCCGGGCCAGGGGCAAAACTGATGGAACATACCAAACATTTTATAAGACTCTCTGAGGAGCCTCAGAGGTTCAAAGCATCGAAGGAATATCAGAAAGAGTTTTCGGAGCCAATCCCAGAAACTTCTCTCAGTTCCTTTTTCCTGGCCGGGAAGCTAGAGAGGAGGCATGTTCAGGAACTGAAAGCTGCTGTCCAGGGCAGCCAGAGTTGCTTGGAAGCATGGGTTGGGAGTTAAAGGTGATAAGTGCTCAGAGATGGGCTGAGATGAACTGGAGAAACACCACCCCTCAAGCAGATGCTCCTTGAGATTTCTCAGTGAGTGCCCAGAGCTTGACACAGCAGCCAACATTTACTGAGGACCTGTGGACCGTGTCTACCAAAGTGCTAAGTAAACACACCTGTCAGGCGGGATCCAATTTCCCAACAGTCCAGTGAGGAATTCTTGGGAAACCATGTACAGTTGTTCAGGTCACGCACTGCACAAAGAGGCTGGCACTCGCAGCCTGGCCTGTGCCCATGTGTATTTATTACAACAGCTTTCCAGCAGATGGCAGTAAAGTGTCTGGTTTCAATGAAAGTAGTGTACTATGACAAATTACTGACATGGAAGTAAGGTGACTTGAGGAAGCGCAGGAAGAAGTGCCTTCTCCTCATTTTGCAAAGGCACAACAGTATGGGCTAGCAGTGAGCAGCTCTCCCATTCACAGGTGGCACACTGAGGTTCAGAGAGGTGGAGTCCCTGGCTTGGGATCACAGAGTTGGTTAGAGGGGAAGTCAGCTTCCGTACCTAGGACTGTCTAACCCAAGTCTGGGCTTCCAAATGCTGTATTAAGTCTCGTAGGAGGTTGGGAAACAAGTGACCCAACAAGATGGGGAATACAGTATGGGAGATTACTTCATGTGATGGTCTATTGGTCATATTCTGAAAAGGGAGAGCTGTCTTGCCAAGGGGTAAACTCCACTTTGGGTCTTTAAGTCTGATAATAGTTCAGTTGCTCAGTCGTGTCTGACTCTTTGTTACGCCATGGACTGCAGCCCTCCAGGCTTCCCTGTCCATCGCCAACTCCCAGAGCTTGCTCAAACTCATGTCCATGGAGTCGGTGATGCCATCCAACCATCTCATCCTCTGTCGTCCCCTTCTCCTCCTGCCTTCAATCTTTCCCAGCATCAGGGTCTTTTCCAATGAGTCACTTCTTCACATCAGGTGGCCAAAGTATTGGAATTTCATCTTCAGCATTGGTCCTTCCAATGAATATTCAGGACTGATTTCCTTTAGGAGGGACTGGTTGGATCTCCTTGCAGTTCAAGGGACCCTCAAGAGTCTTCTCCAACACCACAGTTCAAAAGCATCAATTCTTCTGCACTCAGCTTTCTTCACAGTCCAACTCTCACATCCATACATGACTACTGGAAAAATCATAGCCTTGACTAGATGCACCTTTGTCAGCAAAGTAATGTCTCTGGTTTTTAATGTGCTATCTAGGTTTGTCATAGCTTTTCTTCCAAGGAGTAAATGTCTTTTAATTTCATGGCTGCAGTCACCATCTACAGTGATTGTGGAGCCCCCCAAAATAAAGTCTCTCACTGTTTCCATATCTATTTGCCATGAAGTGATGGGATCAGATGCCATGATCTTAGTTTTCTGAAAGTTGAGTTTTAAGCCAACTTTTTCACTCTCCTCTTTCATTTCACTCTGATAACAGATGCAGCATTAATTTTTGACTTAAGGACTCTTCAAATTGTCATGGAGAGAACTCATTTAGTGGCTTGTTGGGGCTAAATTCCACACCAATTGTATTCTGGTTATGCTAGAATTTGTTCACATCATGCATGACTATGTCAGACTTGCAGGCACGCCTTTAGGATTTGAAAACTTTGCCCCTAGAATGGCTGAGCAGTATAAGGCATGGAGTTCAGGATTTGAAAACCTCGAATCATGCGGGACACAGCCTTGTCTTAGTAACATAGCACTGTGGTTAAGAGTATAGGCTCACGGGACTTCCTTGGTGGTTCAGTGGTTGAGAATCTGCCTTCCGATGCAAGGGGACAAGGAAGGGTTCGATCCCTGGTCAGAGAACTAATATCCCACATGCCGTAGGGACAGCTAAACCCTCGCACTACAACTGTGAGCCTGCACCCTGCAAACAGAGAAGCCTTTAGGCTGAAACTAAGACCTGATTCAGCCAAATAAATAATTAAAAAAAAAAAAAAAAGAGTAGGGGCTCTGGAGTCTCCCAGAATCTGGGTTTGACCTACTCCTCCTGCTTAAAGCTGTTGTAAGCTTGAGGAAGCGATTTACAGCCTCTGAGCCCAGGTTTCTACATCTCTAAAATGGGCATAAAGCAACAGTCCCCATCACAGGAAAAGTGAGATGCTGCAAGCGAAGAGGTGGCACACGTAGCGTATCAATGCTGACTAGCGTTGCTGTGAACTGTGTCCCATTTGCACTGATTGAATCGTTCACTTTCATCTGCCTATTGAAGAGACGGATCTCAGACCAAACCCTACAGCCCAGAACACAGGTTTGGTCACTGGGGCTGGGGCAATGGGGGAGGGCACTTAAACATGGTTTCTAGCCATCAGGGCTTCCTAGAAGGGTCTCAGTTTGGTGATAGGCATCCTTTCTTTCAGTCCTCTTTTCCTTCAGTCTGCAAGTGGAGATGCAGGAATTATTGGAATGTATATATTTTGTATATTGGCATGTATATAATTTGTACAGGTATGGCTGCTTTGGGTTCCTTGATGTAGAGAAAAAAATAAGAGAGAGAGAGAAAGTGGAAGAGAGAGAGAAACCCAGAAATGCTCCTGAAGTCCTAAATTTCATTTTACAAGCAATGTCTTTCATAACTCAAGCCCAGCAAACTCGACAAAGTCGAAATGCCACCTCATTCACCGCCTCAGTGACATTTGGAATTTAGAAACCTGCCCGCTCTCTTCAGCCTGGTGATGTCACCAGACGCGGACGATGGAAATTCCACACACCCCTCCACCGCCACCAAAATAAAGTTATGAAGGACGCTGGGGAACCTACGATTTTTACCATTTATTATATAATTGTTATGATTATTACTACTCTAATTTATTTCCCTACTTAAAAATGTTCTGGCAACTGTAACTCATTTTAGTCTGATCCTTGCAAACCAGGAGACCCCGGGTTATTTAGAGAGAGAGAGAGCATTTAGCCAGGTGCGGGGGTCTCAAATTTCCTCAAAATTGCTGCAGGGCGAGTTCTCAATATAGAAATAAGCAAAGAACAGTGTGTGTATTATATCAATATTATGATAATGTGCACCGAATGCAGATCATAAGTGATTAATTCGGTCGTTTTCCAAGTGTATCCCTGGGGGTTTCGATCCTAACTGGCCTGCGAATGAACGCATGCGCACGTATAATCCCATCCTCCTTGGGCTCAGTGGAAAAACACCTCGATGCAAAATGAGGCAGGAGAAAGTAGGTACTTAAGGCCAGGCGAAGCAGCTTGTTAATTGCAGACTCGGCTTTGTCTGTCACCTGAGTGGGGGCTGGGGAGACGGAGGACAGATCGGAGGCACAGAGCCAATAAAAACGGCCAAGTCCTATCGTTCTGGACGCAGTATTTCGTCAGTATTTTAATGTTACACAGATGAAAAGTTCTTACAGGGAAAAGTTTGTGTCTGAGGTTAAACTGAGGAGTTGTTCTGGAAGGGCTGTGAATACGAACAAGAACTGGACTCCTTCTCAGCCGGTTAAAATACCAGTAGGTTTGTATTTTTGTCCTAATTGAGCAATGGAATGGTTTAAGGTTCAGCAATGATGATAGTATTATATAAAGGAGAGGAGTTTACTGAGCACTTACTGTGAGGGTGGGTGTGCTTGTGTCTGGAGACTTCTGATTGGCATCACTGGTGGAGGTGCTGGGGGGATGCTCTTGGCATCTAGTGGGTAGAGGTTGGGATGCTATTAAACATCTTAGGGGCTTCCCTGGTGGTTCAGTATAAGAATCCGCCTTCCAGTGCAGGGGACACCGGTTCAATCCCTGGTGGGGGAACTAAGATCATGTAGCTCACACATGCGCTGCAATGAAGACCCAGCACAGCCATAATAATAATAATAATAATAATAAACACCTACAATGCACAGGACATTCCCCCCTGCCCCAGACTCCCCCATCAAAGAATTCTCCAGTCAAAATGTCAATAGTGCCAAACATTTTGTTTACAGCTACACGTGCATCGGGTTATTTAATGTTTGCAACAATTCTTCAGGCTAGGTATTATTGCTTGTCCCACTTTCTAGATGAGGCAATGGGGCTTGGAGACATTAAAAGGACACCCAAGCCCAGGTGTGGAGGGTCGTACCTGCAGCCATATAACGAACCGTCTCCCTTAGAAACCCCACCAAGCTCAGCATATGGGTACTTATATGTATAGTATCTGCACTGAGCCATTCCAGAAGGATATACACCAGTCTCTCAACGCTTATCTCCAGGGTTGAGTTATGAGAGATGATTTTTCAATTTACTTATCCATGGTTCACATATCAATTCCATGATCAGAACAAGACAGTGATTTTTAAGATGAATACGTAGGAAGTCTATGTGACAACATGGGAAAGAATTGACTATATTTTAGTAAGTGAAACAGGATAACCAAGTGCATCTTTCATGGCTTCTCTTGTCTTGGCAAGAATGAAAGCTGTGAACGAGGGCTTCCCTGGTGGCTTAGTGGTTAAGAACCTGCCTGCCGCTACAGGAGACTCGCGTTTTGTCCCTGGGCCGGGAAGATCCCCTGGAGAAGGAAACAGCAAGCCACTCCAGTATTTTTGCATGAAAAATCCCATGAACAGAGGAGCCTGACGGGCTACAGTCCATGGGGTTGCAAAGAGTTGGACATGACTTAGCTACTGAACAATAACATACGAGTCATGAACATTCCTTGATGGAGGAGATGCTGGGAACTGCTTCTCAGAGATGAGGTAGGAAATGAATGATTTCCTTCTGTTTTTCACATTGTCTGTTAAATTGTTCTACTCAATACTCATATAGGATTTTTATTATTCTTTCTTTTTCATAAGATATGTTGTTTCATAATAATGAATATTTCATAAGATACATTTCATAATAACAGTAACATGTCTGTATGGATTAATTTTTTAAAACATACTTAATTCTTTTTTATGTAAAGGAATGCAAACATTTTATGTATATTTTCCTGAAGGGTCTTGCATAGCTTTTTGGAGATTCTCAAAGATATACAGGTGACCCTTCAGATAATTGTTGCAGCCAGCATGTATTAAGCATTTACTTTGTTCCAAGGATTATGCTAAGCACATCACAGACATCTCACTTACTGTCACAACAACCCTATTGAAAACTGAAAGTGTTAGTCTCAGTCGTGTCCAACTCTTTGTGACCCCATGGATTATAGCCTGCCAGGCCCCTCTGTCCATGGAATTCTCCAGGCAAGAATACTGGAGTGGGTAGCCATTCCCTTCTCCAGAGGATCTTCCTGACCCAGGGACTGAACTTGAGTCTCTTGCACTACAGGCAGATTCTTTACTGTCTGAGCCAGCAGGGAAGCCCAACAACCCTATTAGGCCCAAATAATTTTTATTCCTATTTGACTCAGACTCAGAGAGGTTAAGTCACTAGTCTAAAGACCCACAGCAACTGGAGCTGGAGTTTAACCCCAGATCCCCCTGAAGTTAGAGCTTTCATTGCGTACCTCATAAAAAGAGTTTAGAAGCCTGGGAGTCAGTTATTCTTTAGGGCTCTTCCAAGTGTGATATTTTATTCATTTCCAAGAGGGTCTGAGGAATGTGTGAAATAGAACTCTGTGCATTGAACAAGGATTCTTGCACCTAAGAGCTAGGGACTGTCGCGTGTGTGCACAGTCAGACAAAGACTCAAATCTTGTCCTTGTTTCCTGTTGGAACCGGACAGAGAAACGATCCCAGAAACTCCATAAGGTGTCCACCTAGGGATGGGGGGAGCGGTGGGAGACTGAGGCTTGCGTTAGGTTAGAAACGGGTGAAAGTAAGAAGGCAGTGTGAACAGGGTACAAGCACTTGGGTTGGCATTTAAAAGCTGCTTTAAAAACACTAATGAGACTCCAGGCAGCCTGAGTGTGGATCTGCCAATCAAGGCAGGGATTGTAAATAGCGTGTTCCCACTTGGCCAGGTTCCTAATTAACCACAAGCCACCGTGTCCTAAATTTGGACTCTGTCCCCCATTGTGGCTCCTTGAACATTGGAAGAGGGTGTAAAATATGTAGATGTGGTGAGAATGGAAGGTGGGAAAACCTTCCGTGGGTAATTACCTGGAAAACAGTGACCGGCTCTGGTTACCCTTAGGCAGGGCATCCCCTAGGCAAGGAATAGAGTGACTTGAATTAGGTAGTGATAGGACTGATGCTTCCCTCCCACAGAATTTAAGGGGCTGCCCCCCAAACTTGGTAATCAGGATAAATAGTATTTTAATGCAATATTTTCCAACTTCCACTTATTTCTGTGTATAGAATACAATTAAGTTTTTAAATTTTTTTAAAAAACTTTTTGTTGTGTGTTGGGGTATAGCTGATTAACAAACACTGTTGTAATAGTTTCAGCTGAACAGTGAATGGACTCAGCCAAATGTATACATGTATCCATTTAATGCAATATTTTAAAATACGAGAATTAGTGCCAAGTAATCTATCATTTTAAATTTTATTTAAATGTTAAAGAGATGAAGGCTCTGACAGGTCCAGGATTAAGATAAGGAGAAGGAAGGGCAGGGTTAGACCTTGTTTTTATTTAAAATAGTCATGAGGAATTTTATTTTTTATAGATATTTATTTGTTTATCTGGCTGCACTGCGTCTTAGTTGTAGCCCATGGGATCTTCGTTGTAACATTCAGGATCTAGTTCCCTGACCAGGAATCGAACCTGGATCCCCTGTATTGGGAGCATGGAGTCTTAGCCATCTGGCCATTGGGCAAGTCCCAAGAATTTTAAAGAAATCCCAGCCATTGTGTTATTTCAGCCTTATTTCCACGGGCATTTCTTAATAACATGGGCATTTTTCTTACGTGACTTCAGTGCTATTATCACATTAACAAACTTGACAATAATTGTTTGCTATCATCTAAGACTCAGGTTAGGCTCAAATTTTCCCAATTGTCTTTGGAAAGTCTTTTATGGTTGTCTTGTTCTAATTAGGGTCCAAACGAGCACATACATTACATTTGGTTGGTGCACCTTTAAGCTGTCTTTTCATGTAGGACAGTCGCCAGCATCTTTCTCATGCCACTGACTTGTTGCAGAAACAAGTCATAGATAATGTCCCACATTCTAGACTTGACTGTCTGCTTCCTGTGTGTCATTTAGGTTCATGTATTTTCTCTGTTGATTTTCTGTTTTTAATTTCATTGATTACTGCTTTAATTTTTAAAATTTTCTTCTGTCGACTTTAGATTTATTCTTCTCTTCTTTTTTCTAGTTTCCTAAGGTGGAACCTTAGATTATTGGTATCAGAGCGTGCTTCTTTTCTAAAATATACACTCAATTCTATAAATTTTTTCTCTAAGCACTGCTTTCCCGGCATCCCACACATTTTGAAAAGTTGTATTTTCATTTTTGTTTAGTTGAAATCTTTTTGCATTTCTCTTAAGACTTCTTTGACTCATGTGTTGTCTAGAAGTGTTGTTTAATCTATTATTAGATTAATCTATTGGGCTATTAATGTGTTATTTAGAATATGCTGTTTAATCTCCAAGAATCTGGGGAGTTTCTAATTATCTTTCAGTTCCTGATTTCTAGTTTAATTCCATCATAGTCTAAGAGCATATACGGTGTGGCTTCTATTCTTTTATGTGTGTTAAGGTGTGTTTTATGACCCAGAACAGGGTCTGTCTTGGCGAATGTTGCCAGTGAGCTTGAGAAGAGTATATTTCCCGCTGTTGTTGGGTGAAGTAGTCTATAGATGTCACTTATATCCAGTTGACTGATGGTGCTGTAATGATTTTCTGCCAGCTCAATCTGTCAGTTACTGATAGGGGGTGCTGAATTCTCCAGCTGTAATATTGGATGTGTATTTTTGGATGTGTATTGGATATGTATTTTTTTTTCTCCTTGCAGGTTTATGGGTTTTGCCTTGTGTATTTTGAGTCTCTGTTGTTAGGTGCATACATGTTGAGGATTACTAGTCTTTTTGGAGAATTGACCCCTTTGTCATTATGTAATGTTCCCATGGTATCATTTAACTTGTTTCCCATCCCTTGTGTTTCTTGTAAATACCAGAGAGCTTTAAAGAGTCCTAGTAGACACTGGGCCCCTGCCTGTCCTCTTGCCTGCATCACTTCAGGATGAACTGACAGTTTTGGCATTCCTGTACCTGGAGATTGTCTCAGCTACCAGGATCCACTGGTCAGAAGCGCTAGAGATTCAAATCTCCCCCCACCAGGAATATCCCTTAACCAGTGACTTATAAGAACTGCTATATAAATACTCCTGTATTTATATAGGATACCCATCCCTTGGGTGGGATGATTCTGAAGGACTAGTTTACACACTGGCTTGCTGATTTCCTGGGTTGAGGGTTCCAGGGTTAAGCTCTAATCACCCACAGTGGTAACTTGTTAGATAACTCAGCTTTTACTGGCTGTCTTCCCTTCCCTGTCTCATATTCTCATTCCACTACCAGCATTTCCAGGGAATACTTCCAAAATTTATTATGTGTACTTGAATTTTCATCTTCGGGTTGCTTCAGGGGGAATCCAAACTAACACAAAGCTTAAGTAGATTCAGATTCGAGCTTTTCATAAGAATCCATCACAGAGGCTTCACAATGTCTGGTTGTCCCACTGTTAACTGAATGCTTCGATTGATCAGGGAATTCAGGTGATGACAGCCTGAACTCTTCATTGCAAATTTCCTCATCAGCCTTTCCTCTAATGATCTTATCCACTGATCATCACTGCCTGAATCCACATCTCTCACTTTTAATGTTTTATGAGACACGGAGACAGAGAAAGCAAAAACACCTGACCATATCATTTGAGCCCCTGAGTCAAGCTGTGCCTGAAGCCATTACTATTCCTGGCCTTCTCACTATTTTTTTTTTTTTTTCTTTCCACCTCACTGTGTGGTTTGCGGGATCTTAGTTCCCCAACCAGAGAATGAACCCAGGCCCCAGCAGTGAAAGCACCGAGTCCTAACCACTGGACCACCAGGGAAATTTCCAGACGTTCCAATTTTCTAAGCCAATAAATTCCTTCTGGGCTAAGACAATTGGAGTTTAATTTCTGTCACTTGCAACTGTACAAGTTCTTGATGGATACCAAGTATTGCTGAGGGTACCAAAAAAGCAGATTGCTCACACACCAATTTATCTAATACAGACACCAAACTCTGCATGTCTTCCCTTGGTTGGGAAGAACACCTCTGTCCTGAGATGACTCCACCATTGCTCTGATGACAGGGGCTCCTGGGAAAGTGGTCAATACCAAGATAATCCTCTTTCCGCTTTCCCAAGGTCTCATGGTGTGTGAGCAGAGGTGGCTGGGGGGTGGGGGGCGGTCCTTGCCCCAATTCTATGCCATATTTGTTACCTGGGCCCACAGGCAATGCTGCTTGATCCCAGAGTAACCCACCTTCCTACCGTAGCACTTTTCATTGCTTTCTATCCATCCTCATCCTTTTCGGGCAACTCTCAAACATAGAATTTCCTCCTCAAAAACATCCCTCCCTACCGGACAATGCGACAGCTCAGTTACTTAGTAACATGAACACACCTCTATTAGCCCAGAGGTTAGTGACCTTAAAAGCACAGCTCCAAACTAATACAACATTGTAAGGCAATTGTACTCCAATTAAAAAATTAATTTAAAAAACACAGCTCCAGCTTAATCACACCCATCAATATCTCTTTTCTCACCCATTTTGGTGATCTCTCTCTCCCAAAGCCCAGAGTCAAATCAAAGTTTCCATTTTTAAAGACAGAAGATTGCTGATGTCTTTGAAAAGACTTTTTCCCACGAACAGTTTTCAAAATATTTAACAACAGATACAGCAGGGATGTCAGTGAATCCAGATGCTGCTCATAAAAACAGATACCCTCGGATGAGCTCATGCCAAGTTTCATCATCAGCTCTGGCTTTTCCCTCTTCTACTCCTAACTTAAATCTTAGGATCCGGTTGCATCTGGGGTACCTGCTTTCAGACACAAAACACTTCTCAAATGATTGCTCATTTTCCCCTTCCCCCAATAAGGCCGCCAAACATTGCTGCTACCTCTGTATGAATGACACATCCATTTAATTGCAACAGCTTAGGGCAGTATGGCAAAGAAGGCAATGGCACCCCACTCCAGTACTCTTGCCTGGAAAATCCCATGGACGGAGGAGCCTGGAAGGCTGCAGTCCATGGAGTCACTGAGGGTCGGTCATGACTAAGCAACTTCACTTTCACTTTTCACTTTCATGCATTGGAGAAGGAAATGGCAACCCACTCCAGTGTTCTTGCCTGGAGAATCCCAGGGATGGGGGAGCCTGGTGGGCTGCCGTCTATGGGGTCGCACAGAGTCAGACACGACTGAAGCGACTTAACAGCAGGGCAATATACTTGCAGGAAAGCCATCATTGGTTCTGATTAAATGAAGCCTGGTGAGCATCTCCAAGTCTCCCTTCTTGCCTGCCCCTCTGCCAGTGCAACGAATGTGAGCTCCTGTTTATCGAGGAACATTAAGGAGAAGGGGAGGAAACTTTGGGTTGGTTTTAAACTTCAGTCTCAAACCAGTTGGGAGCAGGTGGTGTGACAGGCCAACTTCAAAGCAAATTTTGCCCTGGAGCCAGTGAACAAGCAGGTTTGCTGAGGGCAAGCATCTGGGGTCCTGATGTGTCGCGCTGGAACCTAGACTTCTGGAAGTCCAGGACAGTGATGGGAAAACATGGGGTTCTGGGGAGACCTTCCATCTAATGTTCTCTGGGGCAGGTGCCAAGCCATCCCCTTTTGGGGGGATGTCAGATGCTGACAGATCCAGGACACTCAAGAACTGTTCAAAGCATGCCTTAGTGGTAGTCATGGCTTACAAATCCATGTCTTCTATGGGTCAGTCATCTGGCATAAGTCTTTTACGTACATTTGTTCATTGACTCTTTATCGCAGCTCCAAGAGGTGGGCAGAATTATTTCCCCCACCTTACAGATGAGGAAGATAAGGCTCAGAGGGAAGTTAAGAGGCTTGCCAAGGCCACGCAGCTAAGAAATAGCAGAAGTGAAGTGTTAGTCTCTCTGTCGCGTCTGACTCTTTGCGATCCCATGCCAGGGATCCTCTGTAGCCCGCCAGGCTCCTCTGTCCATGGAATTCTCCAGGCAAGAGTATTGGAATGGGTTGCCATTCCCTTCTCCAGGGGGTCTTCCTAACTCAGGGATCGAACCCAGGTCTTCTGCATTGCAGGCAGATTCTTTATCATCTAAGCCACCAAGGAAGCCCAAGAAGTAGCAGGACCCATATTGAAACACGTGTGGATTTTACTTAACCTCTCTCTTCTACGGCCTCCTAGCCCAGATCAGCTTCCCTACTCTAGAGATGAATTAGGAAGCTTTTAATGCAAATAATATAAAGCCTAAACTGGTGCCAACAGTGAAGACATGATTTTGCTCAACAAGAAGTCCAAGGTAGAGTGGGCTTCAGGGCTGGGTTGATCCAGCAGTGCCACAGTGCCATCAGGGATTCAGATTCTTTCCTTCTCTTCACTCTGCCATCCTTTGTGTGTGGTCCTTGCCTTCAACAATGACATCTCTTGTGTCCTAGTTGGCTGCATCTAGACCTGGCATGTCCCAGGGAAAAGAAGGTGGGGACATCTTTCTATCTCTTCACAGCAAGACAGCTTTCCCCAGAAGTTCTTCTCTCTCATGGTTCTTTGAGTTGACTGGGTTCAGCAGGGCAGTTGTCATTTGTGGCAGGGGGGGGCAGGTCTCTTGAGACATTGCAGTCAGATGACAGCTGGGGTTGTAGTCATTCGAATGACAGCTGAGCTCAGTGTCCAAGATAGCTTCTTGTCTAGTGCTTCTGCTGGGAGGATTAAGCACCTGGAAGATGGATGGCCAGGCATCTCTCTCATTACATGCATCCATCCCTTCCATGCAGTTTAATTGGGCTTCCTCACAGCATGGCAGTCTCAGGATAATCAGACACCTTACAAGGCAGCTGGCTTCCTCCAGAACAGGAGATCTAGGTGGGACCCGCAAGGCTTCTTATGACCAAGCCTCAGAAGTCACACAGCATCACTGTCACTGTATCTGTGAATCAAAATTCCATCTTAGGGCCAGCCCAAGTTCAAGGGGTGGGGGAGACTACACAAAGGCATGAATACTGGGAAGTCTGGTTTATTGGTGGTTGTGGGGGGGGGTGGGGCAGTCTTTGGAAACTAGCCCCCTTCCTTCTAGCAAACTTCTTATATGTCATTGGCCAGAACTGTGTCACAGCTCCATTCCTCAACCAATCACTGCTTGGGAAAATGGGGTTAGTAAGAGGAGCCATCACACCACAGGATGGATCACGATAAGCGGTCAACATCATTGTATTATGCAGAGTCGCCAGGGCGGCCTGACCCTTGCTTTTCCCATACTATTATGAATTCACTGTGGTTGGTTCTTACAGTGATCCCCTCCCCCAAAACCCAAACACCTTCTTATCTCCTTTCAAGATGGACTAGAGAATCAACAGTTGAGGACTGAGCCCAGTTCTGAACTTTGGCCAGTCCTCTGCCGTAAAATATACTGCGGCTGGAGCAAGGGTCTCTTGAAATTTTTTTTCTTAGGTTCAAGTTGTCCTCTAAGTGAGATGGACCAGCTTACTGTTAAAGACTCTTCCAAAAACCGATTTAGCTGCTGGGCTCCTGTGATGCTCTCCTGTGTCCACAGTTGCCTCTGCCTGAACCATAAGGTAGACAACTGAGAGGAGCATGCAGGTAGCCTGGATGAGAACTTGAACCAGAAGTCCAAAGACCTCTCATTAGCCAGGTGATAGACAAATGGCCATTCTTAGATAAATGGCTTGACCTCTGCAAGTCTCAAATTCTTCATCCATAAATGATAATAATAAAGTACAGAGCTGTCACGAAGTTTCAATCAGATATTATCCAGGGATTTCCCTGGTGGTCCAGTGGTTAGGAGTCTGCCTGCCAATGCATGAGACCCGGATTTGATCCCTGGTCTGGGAAGATTCCACATACCGTGGGGCAACTAAGCCCGTGCCCACAACTTCTGTGCCTACGTGCTCTAGACCCCGTGCTCCCCAAGAGAAGCCACCTCGATGAGAAGCCCGCATATTGCAACTGGAAAGTAGCCCCTGCCCGCAATAACTAGAGACAGCCTGAGCAGCAACGAAGACCCAGTGCAGCCAAAAGTCATTCATTCATTCATTCATTTAAAAAGCTATTATCCAGAAAAATGTATACGTTGATATATAAATACAAGATATTCTTATGATCTTATGGTCTGAAGGTGAGGGAGAGAATCAGAAGCCTGAGATTTGAGTTCCGCCCCTTCCCAGCTGTGTGTGTTCTCGAGGAAATGATGCCACATCTCCAATTCTCAATTTCCTTATTCATAAAAGGAGGGTCAGGTGAGAAGGCCTGCATATCTGTCTCAGGGGAAGTTCAATTGAGATAAGAGATGTGAATGAGGTTTGAAACCCATCCAAGGCTCTACTGATGGGAGAGGAAGCAGCAGAGAGTAGGTAGTTTTTGAAAGGGCACAGCATGGGCTTTCCTGGAGGCTCAGTCAGTAAAGAGTCCGCCTGCAATCAGGAGACCTGGGTTCGATCCCTGGGTCGGGAAGATCCCCTGGAGAAGGAAATGGCAACCAGCTCCAGCATTCTTGCCTGGAGAAGTCCATGGACAGAGGAGCTGGAGGGCTGCAGTCCTTGGATTTGCAAAGAGTCGGATGTGACTGAGCGGCTAAACCGCAGCGTGGGTTACAGTAGGTAGGGAGTATGTCTTAGGCAGAGTCCCCAGAAGCAGATCCTGAGACAAGGTTTCCAGTACAAGTAGTTACTTTGGGAGATGATCTTGGGAAAACCTGGAGGAGCATGGGAAAGCGAGGCAGGGAAGGGAGGTAGATGGCAGCACAGGGTACCTAGTCAAACAAGTTTCCTGGGTGGGCTTTGGGGCTTAATTCCACTGGGGAATTATGGGAATCAGTGTATACCACACACCCTAGAGTAACCCACCCAGGGGCAAGGAAGGCGGGGCATTAATTCTCTGACAATTTCAGTTTGCTTGTGAGCAAGCTGAACAGGCTCCAGTGGCTACAGACAGTTCCTGCCAAAGAATTTCAACTGCTGGCCTTTGCAAGTTCAACCAGCACGCTGAAAACGAAGATGTGACAGGGATCGTCACAAACATTGTCACTATACATAGACGACCAGGTACCTCTTAGATCCAGCCTTCTGACCAGACAGGATAGAGTTTAACCACGGTCAGTTCCAAGGCTGTCCACAGCCCAGGAGGTGTTGCCTTGTTCAATCCTCCCCACAATCCATGAGGTTCAACAAGATAAAAACACCAGAGTGTTTTGCCCAGTGTCGGGCGTGGAGTGAGCCCTTGACTGCAATTAGACATTCTTCTTGTCATTTTTTAAAAAAAGATTATCTATTTATTTGGCTGTGTGGAGTCTTAGTTGCATCATGTGGGCTCTAGTTCCCTGACCAGGGATCGAGCCCCGGCCCCCTGCATTGGGAACTCAGAGGCTTAGCTGCTGGGCCCCCAGGGAAGTCCCGTCTTCTTGCCATCTTTATCATTGCAAAGGAAGGGGCTTAACTCAGAATCTGTTCTCTCTGGTCCTCAGTGGCCTTTGAGGAGCCCTATTCAACATTCAAATTTCTCCTTCGTTAAAAGGGGATCCTGACTTCCTCTCCCCTTTCTCCATTTTCCACGGGGTAATCATTATGAGTGCTGGGCATTTGGGGTCCCTTAGCACGAAGGTTCAGGGCAGCCATAAATTTCTGAAGTCCATCACACTCCATCCTGGTTTAGGGCCTCCTCACCCTCTTCTCAAATCTGGCTTCCATCCATCTGGAATTCCTTCTCATCCCACCCAAATGCCCATAAACCTCTTTTTATTACTCTTTTTCCATGTCCCCCACCACCCCCATTCATTTTACAATGATGACTTCAGAGATATTTAATACATATATAAAGGAATCCTTGCCATTGAGAGTAAAGACGGGAAATTCATTTTCTTCCTTCCTTCCTTCTTTTTTTTTTTTTTTTTAAATGTACAGAAGAGCTCTTTTTAATGTGCATTTCAGAAATATCAGAAAATGTGGAAAGCAAAAGAGGAAATGTGTAAAAACATCCACAAACCAAGGAGGTGACCAACTCTAAAAGTTTAAATGTCATTTTAAGCATGTTACTCTGCGTAGAGATTCACAGGTATTCTTTGACAATTTATTGTTAATAATTTAATTATTTTCACTTATTTTTAAAAGGCAAATATTCACATGGTTCCCATATTCAAAGCTACAGAAGCATAAGGAGTGAAAAATTTGCCTCCTACTTTTGTCCCTACAACTCCATTCCCCACCCCAGAGCAACCAAAGTCGTCACTTCCTTTGGTACCTTTCTCCTTTTCTACACATATTCTAGACCCACTGCTATGAATCTTAGCTTTTTCTTTAGTAATGTATCTCAGAAATGGGGTTCCTTTTTCCTCCTTTTAATGGCCACATAGTATTCCACTCTTGGATTAAATCATGATTTATCTAACCACTTCCCTACAGCTGGGTATTTAAAATCCCTTGTATGGACTTCCCTGGGGGTCCAGCAGTTAAGACTCCAAGCTTCCAGTACAGGGCGCAGGGGTTTGATCCCTGGTCAGGGAACTAAGATCCCACTTGCCATGCAGTGCAGCCAAAAAAAAACAAAAAAACAAAAATACCATGTAGATGCATAGCTGTGCAAATTCACAAATTCACAAACTATTTTGTAACCTTGTTTTAAACCTTTTGATGTGTGTGTGCCCACATATAAGAGAGAGACAGAGACTGAGAGAAAATTAATGAATGAAGCTCTGCACCATCACGGATGTCAGGCATGTTTCATTTTGCAGACGTATCCTTGTTTTAACCCATCCTTAATCTGGGAATGATTGGTTGTTTTCGCCACTGTCTAATTAAATAATCGTTGCAGAATTACACCTACTTTGTGGCAAACAAGAAAGTCATTTTCAACCATGAGATTCCATGCAAAATAGAGCAATGAATCAAAACATCACTCAATTAGGCATTAAGGAGACTAAAAAAATGAAAAGAACCCAGGTATCAAGAGCCCGGTTTTGTTTTTTTTGTTTTGTTTTTTAACTCAATAAAGTGTCAGAGATCCTTTTGAGTCATTTTTTTCCTCCAATAGACTCAATGTTTTAACTCAGACTGGGCAAATAAATTATTTATAAATGACATTCCTTTCTTTTAAAATAAACACCCTTCCTCCAGAAATTTAGATAAATAAAATGTCATCTATTTATCAAATGGACTCTTCATGCCTAATAACCCGCGGCTCAGCTAAAGGAATTGTTATCTACCAGCTAGGTCAAAAGTGCAAGAGTCCAGACTTATTAAATCTAAGTCGAGCCAGGCCATTGATTAGGCCTGTGGAAGGAAGAGTAGTGGGGAGGGGCCTTGGACACCTCAGTTCCCGGGGTCTTCTTCACTCCAAGATGATACCTTTTTCCCTGGCCTCGGCTTGTGTGTTTAACAATGTTTGTGTAGCACTCAGATAAAAGGAGCAGGGTGAGACTTAAGTGGTTGTTAAAATTGTCGGCCCCAAAGTCATCAGAATTCCGATTGATAACCCGCACTTACAGTGAGAGGAGACTTTGTTTTCTTAGGGAGGCTGATTTTCCCTTTTTAATGACTGGGAAAACTTCCACTTCCACTTCGGGGCATTTTTGGTCTTCAGACTCTTATATATATGTATGCTTTTTTCTTTCTGTAAGAGTTGAGCTTCTGAGCTAGCAGAAAGGGCTCATAGACATCCCAAACTGGAAGGTTAGGAAAGGTGGGGTTCAGGAACATAGGGTCTTAGAGTGATGGTACAGTCATGGAAACTGAGGCCCAGGGACAGGGAGGGGTCATCCTGGACATGATGAATTGGGGTCAGCTCTGGAATCAGAACCCCAGTTCTTTTTACTTATTTTTTTTTAAGATATTTTTGATGTGGACCATTTTTAAAGTCTTAATTGAATTTGTTATAACATTGCTTCTGTTTTGTATGTTTGGTATTTTGGCCAGGAGGCACGCGGCATCTTAGCTCCCTGACCCAGGATAGAAGCCGGGATCCTTAAGCACTGGATCACCAGGGAAGTCCCAGGACCCCAGCTCTTCACTCTTAGTCCATTTCACTTTCCCGTAGTGGTTCCTTGACTCTCCTATTTAGCCCTTGCCATTCTCCCCATTTAACAGGTGGGTAAACTGAGTAAGAGACGTGCATGCTTAGTCGCTCAATTGTGTCTGACTCTGTGGGACTCCATGGACTGTAGCCCACCAGATTCCTCTGTCCGTGGGATTTTTCAGGCAAGAATGCCGGAGTGGGTTGCCATTACCTCCTCCAGAGGATCTTCTTAACCCAGGGACTGAACCCAAGTCACCTGTGTCTCCTGCATTGCAGGCAGATTCTTTACCTGCTGAGCCATTGGGGGAGCCAAGTAAGCGATGACTCCACCATAATTCAAGGCTAACATCCAGAATGCCTAACTTTTGTTCTACATCAGCTCTACTCTTCAGAAGCCTTGGAGCTTATTTCCACATTCTACTAGACTCAAAACCGGTATAAGGTTTAAAAATATCTAGCCATGTGGAGAGAATGGGTAGAGAGTTCTGGAATCAGTGGAAACAACTCATCCCCTCCTGGAGTTTTTAGGAGTCAGATCCTACCATCACGGCTTCTTTGCTCTGTGGCCGTGGGGAGTGGGTCTCTCTGGGCCTCAGTTTCCTCAGCTGTAAAACAGGGATTATAATGATCCATACCTTATAAAATTTTGAGAAGGAAATTGAATAATCCATGTAAAGTTACATGACACGGATTAAATGAAGAAAAACTAAGAATCAATTCTTGGGAAATTCTGTGGTGGTTCAGGAGTTAGGACTCTGAGTTCTCATTGCCAAGGGCCTGGTTTCGATCCCTGGTCGGGGAACTAAAATCCCATAAGCCACGCAGTGTAGCCAAAAAATAAATTGACACTTAGCATATTGCCTGCCTCCCAGGAAGCCCTCAATAACATTCTGGATATTAGCCTTGAATTATGGTGGGGTCATCTGTTAGTTGGCTTCCCTGATGGCTCAGCGGGTAAAGAATCCCATCAACACAGGAGACCCCAGTTCAATTCCTGGGTCAGGAAGACCCGCTGGAGAAGGGATTGGCTACCCACTCCAGTATTCTTGGGCTTCCTCTGTAGCTCAGTTGGTGAAGACTCTGCCTGCAGCGTGGGAGACCTGGGTTTGATCCCTGGGTTGGGAAGATCCCCTGGAGAAAGAAAAGGCTACCCTCTCCAATATTCTGGCCTGGAGAATCCCATGGGCTATATAGTCCGTGGGGTTGCAAACAGTCGGATATGACTGAACGACTTTCACTCACTCTTCTGATTCTTGGCTTCCCTGATGGCTCAGTGGGTAAAGAATCTGCCTGCAATGCAGGAGAACACAGGAGACTTGGGTTACGTTATTACTACTATTACTGTTGCCATCGATATTGTTGAAAGGTTTGTGGCTTCAGGCAAATCGTTTCACTTCCTAGGCAATGTGGTTCCTCTCCCACAAAACAAGTTTACTAACTACTTGAAGGGATTGTTTCAGGCGTAAATGAAATAATACATACACAGTTCTTCTTGACACAGTGTCTGACACATGATAAGCAGTCTCCATATTTTTTTTTTTTTGGCCAGGCAGCAGGCCATGTGGGATCTTAGTTCCCCAACCAGGGATCGAACAACTGGCCCTTGCAATGGAAGTGAGGAGTCTTAACCACTGGACCACCAGGGAAGTCCCTGACACATGATAAATGTGAAACAAATGGTAGGTATAATATCTACCTGTGCTATTTACCTGTAAGAAACACAAAAGGTCATAATAGTATTTATGATGACGTCACTTTGCAGGACTTGTGTGCCTTTAGGAGCTTCTTCTAGGAGTGAGTGGGAGGTATGCCTCCAGCAGCGCTGTCATTGTGAGTGACCATATGAATGATCCGGGTAAGTATTAAAATTGCCGATGCTACAGGTCAGAGGTTCTGATTCATATGGTTAGGCTGGAGCTTGGGATTCAGTGTTCGGGACCCATCCATTGGATGACAGGGTAGCAGATGACCCCAGACACCCACTTGGGGCAGTAATGTCATAAAAGTGGAGCTGTTTGGCATGAGGCCAAAGAAGTATTCATGAATTAATCGATTTGTTTGTTCATCCATCGAGGAGTTACTGGTGCCTGTGAGTTCTAGGCGCTGCAGAGGAGCTGGCCATGCAGAATCCACGCAAGGCCCACCCCAGGGACTACAGGCTGCGGTTCTGAAGACTGAGCCAACAGGTTCTGTGTCCAGCTGTGACAAGTTTTGACTTCTCCCTTCTCTCCGAAGCCAGCCTGCAGGTTTTCTGCAGGCTAGTCGTGGATAAGAACACCTACTTCTGGTGGTTCCTGTAAGGATTTTGGCAAGGGAGGGCAATAATTAACCTTCTCTACAATGGCTCAGGGCCCGAACCTCAGCCCCTTTGTAATGGGACCTCTGGCTCCCCTTCCCCATGGCCCCCGGTCTCAGTGGCCCCACTGTCAGAAGGTTTCAAAGGCCATTTGGAATTACTTAGCCCCAGGGTCATTGGGCCTCTCTCAAACCCACTGAGATGCCCAGTTTCGCCATTTTCCTGTTTCAGCTTCGCTGGATTTGTTCATTCGTAATAGCAACCAAATGTCCCCCAGGCCTAAAAGGCCCTCTTTCTCGTTCCCCTTTTCGACGAGGCTGTCTACATTAGCTCCGGGCCCTTTGGAACAACCTCTCATTGCAAACCCACCTAATTGATTTCTCCAGACTCGCTGTTCTTGCTGACTCGTCCTAGGCAGCTCATTATCAGAACTGGAATTCTGAGAGGAGAACACACCCCGCTCACTCACTGCGGCCCCGCTCAGGGGGAACAGGGTGTCATCTGGGTTTATGAACCCCCGGAATCCAGAACCGTGGCTGCAAGGGCAAAGAAAGCTTCTGGGGAGCTCTAGAGCAAGAGCCTTGAAAGGGACGTGGACTTTAACTCTCTACATCTTTTTCTCTCGGCCAATGGAAGAGCCATGCATCACTGCAAACGTTGAAAGTATTAATATTTTGTTATGGAAGAGCTTCAAACATACGCAGAAGGAGGAAGGAGGGTACAGTGAAACATGGCGATTTCATTACTCACCTTCATATCTATATATTTAATTTTATTGAAGTCGAGTTGATTTACAGTGCTGAGTTAATTTCTTCTGTACAGCAAAATGACTCAGTTATTCATATATATATATTCTTTTCATATTCTTTTCCATTATGGTTTATTAAAGGATGTTGAATTTAGTTCCCTGTGCTATACAGTAGGATCTTGTTGTCTATCCATCCTATTTATTACCCAGCTTCAAACATCGACCTTTGGAGGAGGAAGATAGAAAAGTACAAACCCTTCAAACTCTGTATTTCTGCCTCCCAGTATTAACTTCTTAACACAGCATTGTTTTAATGTGTACGTAACTCACACACACACAGACGCATACACATAAAGAAAATGGAATCCTTAAAATATATGCTACTTCAAATCTACTTTCCTCCTATAAAATTGGATTTTTAGTGACTGTGTAGTATTCCATCTATAGCTAAAACATCATTTTACCAGTCTCCCATTTTGGCACATCGAAATTCTCAATGTTTTTGGTGTTATTACATGTTTCATGGCTATGGACATTTTTATATAAAAATACTTATCCATATTTCTGGGGACTTCTTTTTTAAAAAATAATAATTTTGTTTATTTAATTATTTTATTTTTGACTGTGCTGGTCTCTGTTGCTATGCAGGCTTTTCTCCAGATGCGGTGTGTCGACTTCTCACTGTGGTGGCTTCTCTTGTGGGACACGGGCTCCAGGGCACGCAGGCTTCAGCAGTTGCAGCTCCCGGGCTCTAGAGCACAGGCTCAGTTGTTGTGCTGCATGGCCTTAGTTGACCCTCGGCATGTAGTTATCTTTCCGGACCGGAGATCGAACCCATGTCTCCTGCATTGGCAGGCGGATTCTTTACCACTGAGCCACCAGGAAAGCCCTTTTGGGGAGTTGTTTAGAAAACTTTTCTAGAAGTAGAACAGTCATTGTGTGCACTTTAAAAAATAAACTGCAAACTGCCAAAGCACCTCCAAAGGGGGTGTTTTCATTTACAGTCCCCCCCAATATTATCAAAGAAAGCTTGCTGTTTCAGTTAAAATCAGTTCCCTGAGGCCCCGGACTTTGAAGGGCCCAGAGACTTGGCCTATAGTTCTCACTGTAAATTTCCTTCCCTAAATAAGAGAGCTCTGAGGAGAGAGGAAAAGAGGGGATGAGAAACAACGGTGATGGGTGTAGTAGGAAGAGAGAATGACAGATAAGAAGAAAGGAAGGAGAGAGGAAAGGAAGGAGGGGGGTAAGGATGGATCATACAGGGACAGGGAAAGAGAAGATGGGATTGAAAGAAGGTGGGAAATGGAAGAGACCAAGAGAAAAGGGATGGGGGGTGATTAGTCTTTTTGCTAGAAGCTGCGGGGAAGGAGACAGTGAGAGGCAGCAGAAACCATTGGTCATTATTATTCTAAAAAAGAAGGAGATCCTGTGGGTCCAAGAACCCTTCACCGAGCTGCTCACCCTGCCTGGTGTTCTGGCCACCCCACTTGAACAGATTCCACAGGCCCTGCCCGCCTGTCCCTGGGGGAGACATCCTAGAAACCTTCACGTTGCAGTTTGTCAAGAGGATGCTCTGTGTTTATAAACACAAATACCGTTTTGGGAAAACAAATACAAGGGAAATTTATAAAAATTATGTGGTGACTCTTGGGGGGCGGGCTGGGGGTGAGGAATGGGATTGAGAGGATGATTCCTTACACTTGACTGCACCCTGGCAGGGAAGACCACACGGGGAGCCAGGACCAAAAATAGAAGAGCCTCATCTCATCCCCGGGTTCCTGTTTGTCCGGCGGGTCCGATGTCGCCCAGCCCTCCATCCTGAAAGCCTGCCCCTCCACACAAAACGGAGAGTGACCATAGGGCTCTGGGAGACCATTTAAGGCTTTGAAAACCTCCAGCTCTGAAACGCCAGTCTGGTGACACCCCCGTGCCAAGGGCGGATGAGCGTGTTTTGTCCCTGGGACGTGTGCTATCTCTGATTGGAATGTAAGAGCTGTCTGAGCTTCCTTATCCTCTTTCTCTCTCTCCCTCCCTCCATTTCTGTCCTAAGCAGCTAAAATGACCCTGAGCAAAACTTGACCCTGCACCACCCCCAGGACAGCAACCCTGCCGAGGCCGTTTTTGTTGCTGTTATTATTGTTCAAGTGCCAAATCTCCTTTGGGGAGGGGGGGCGTCCTATGATTAGTGATGAAAAACCCATACCTTTCAAATGCTTCATCAAAATGCAAAGTTAAGAGCGGTTTCCATTGAGAGCTCCATTTGCGATTCAAAAGGTGGCAGAATATAAAAAGCTATGTAAAACACGAACCTGGACCCTGGCAGGGGTGGGGAGAGAAACCAGAGGAGGACTAGTGAGGGGTCATTCCATATCAGACTCTTCTCCTGTTAGATATTTTTTATTGCATTTATGTGCATTCATTTAAAAAATATGTTATTATTGTGGTGGTGGTGGTTGTCATTATTATTATTTAAAGCCTCGTGGCCCTGGTTTGAATCCTGCTCTACTAGCTGTGAGGATGGGGTATGTGACTTCACTAGATGTCAGCTGTAAAACAGGGCAATGGGGCTGTTTGCCTTGCCCCGTTGTTATAAAGAACAGTTAAGAGCGTGCAAACCTCTTAGCATCAACTTGGCACGTGTGGTCAATAAATGGTCCCCATCACCATCATCACCCTCACCATCATCATCACCATCATCCTTAGTGTTCATGTCTGTGGCTGTTACTCTGCCCACAAAGACCCTGGTTGATTGTTTGTTTGTTTCCTGAAGGCCAGGAAACCCCTGTAATGGCACCCACTGGCTGTTCTTTGAAGTAGGGCTGCCTGCTCTACTGACTGGGGAGGGAGGGAGCCATGTGTTACGATCCTGAAGCATATAGATCTTCCCCCCAGATCATTAGGCTCACGTTTGTCACATTTATTTTAAAGCAACTGGTAGGGAGTGGGTGGGTGAGGTTAATTGCTCGATGGATGCTAGGCAGCCCTGTTCTCCAGATGAGAGGAGTTTGAACAGGGCCTGGAGTGACCCCAGAGGCACGGCTGAGGCCCCAGCCCGCAGGCCTGACCCAATAGACACAAGACTCTCAGCCTGGACTGGGGTGGCTGGGGACCACGTTTTCACCCTTGGGACACTGGGCTAAGCAGAGAAACCCGAGTAGTTTGCTTTTGATTCTTAACGGCGCTGGGGAAAGCACCAGCCTCCATTCTATATTCATAGTGAGTCAGGCTGGACTCCTCTGTATCCCACTCCCAGGGTGAGTCAAGGGCCATTCTGTTTGGAACTCTTCTCCGGGGCACGAATCATTTCATAGGGTGGGGAGGAAATGACATGGTGCCTTTTGAGATCTGACTGCTTGCCCTTCAGGTGGCAAACTGGTCCCCAAGACAAGTTAGTGAAAGCAACCTCTCCCTCCATCAGGGGTCAGACTTCCCAACAGACTTTTATCGCGAGCATTCTGTGCGCCTGCATGAGCCACAGCAAGGGCCATGTGGGGCTGACCTTCCTACAGTTGAGTGACTCTAGGACCTCACTCATTGAAACCTCCAATGGTCCATCTGCAAAATGGGTAGATTAAGAGTTCGCACCTCGTAGGCATTTTATTTTGAAGGGTTAAAACACAAAAGTGCTCAATAACTGTAGCTACTATAACACCACCATCGCCGCCCTCATCATTAAGACTATATAAGACCCAAGATTAGCTTCCTCCTTAGAGTCCTCTCCTAGCACCCAAACTGCCCATTTTCCCCCAAAGAAAAGAAATCAGTCCACAACACAGTAAGACTCAGCCCTTGCAGAAAATCAGGAACACACAGCAGTCCTGGATAAATTGGTTGGAAATTAACTCCCGGTGGATAGAAGGAGGTGATATATCTATCCAATGCTGATTTTCTGACCACCAAAAATACTCCTTTTTACGGACCTGCTGGGGCTCTATAGATTAACAACCTTGGCCCAGTACTCAGACACTCATCGCCCCCACCCCGGCAAAGCTCCCCAGTCCCCAGGAGAAGGTGTGACTTCAGACATAATGGTAAGGATGAGGGGGGCGAGGGGGGGCGGGGGGCGGAATGCAGGCCTGTGTGTGAGGTGATTGTAACCAGAAACACCTCGGCAGGCATCTCGCTGCTGTCCGGAGCGGCAGCTGGCAGGCAGCCGGGCCGGGAGCCGGGAGCTGGCCTGAGGTGCCCGGGGCTCGCCGCTGAGCGCCCCTCCTGGGCCCGGCCCGCCGATAGCTTATCGGGCCCACTCCGGGGGCGCCCTGTGCTGGAAACCGGAAACGCGGCTGGAGGCCAGGGGATGCTTCATGGAGCGATCTGTGGCGCGGTGCGCGGGCACCAGCTTTTAGACTCCGCGCGCAGGCCTTCGTCTATCCACCGCCAGCCAGGTAAGGACCAGGTGGGTGGGGAGGGACGGATGCGCCTCGGCTTCCGGGCAGTGTTCGCTATGGGCCAGTGAAATGCTGGCGCTTTATGGACACGGGAGAGCTGGGGAGG
>NW_011495054.1:3672828-3675200 GCF_000754665.1 Bison bison bison
GAGGCTGAGAGCACAAGCGGGGATGCCAGGGGCCGGTGCAACCTCGGAGCACCTGGGCTTCAGTGTGGGGGTGTCATGAACGCAGGGAGAGGAGCGACAGTGCTGGGACGCACGCTGTGCACCCCAAGTTGTCAGTAAGAGGCCGCCTGCTTGGGGTACCCGACCTCCGATGTGCTTTCCCACAGCTGGTCAAAGACTCCTGGGTTCGGGCGCCGATGCCGTGTTCAGTTGTGCGCCAGCATGCATTTTGGGGTACCTGTGATTTTGGGGTGACAGGCCCTAAAGTAGAGGCTAATCATGGTGCATAAAAAATGACGGGGATTTGGGGTATGAAGCCCTGAGTTTCAATCCAGGTTCTCCATTTTTTACTGTGCGCTCTTGGGCTGACTGCTTAACCTCTCTGGGTTCGGCCCCTTCATCTTGAAAGGAGACATTCTAACCGCCACTAAGTGAGTTATTGGAGTTTATTAATAGTAAGATGATTTGTAAGATCCTTATAAAATAGAAAAGAAAAACATATTTGGGGGTTCAGTTATTATTCGGAAATTTGGGCATTGTGTTGGGAGTCAGTCGGCTCTGGGATGAATGCTCCCCCGGAAGGAACTTCCGGGCGGGAATAAACAGGTAGAACCCTGGCCTGCTTCTGCTCTGAGCAGGTGTCCCCAGACCCGGGGAAAGAAGTTTGGGAGGAATGGCGGCGGGAAGCACAGATCCGCCGCCAAGGGTGCCAGACTTCAACCAAATGCATCCCCAAGCCTCTAAGTCCAGCATCGTAAACAAGTCGCTCGGGACTGGGTCCCTGGGAGATCGCGGGCAAAGCCTGGTCCCCAGCGCATGGTCTCCAAGGCTCGCCCTCGCATGGGGCCAGCCGCGCGCTCCCGGAGCGTGTCGAGTTCACTCGGGACAGCCGGAGACCCGCGGGCAGACGCGCAGACAGACAGACGCCGCGGTGCCGGGCGGTCTCCGGCTGCGCCCGGTCCGCGAATCAAAGGAGGGGCGGGCGAACTCCTCTCACCCTCTCACCCTGCTTTGCTGGCCCTCTCTGCTCTGAGGCTCCGGAGAGTCAGCTCACGTGGCCCCCAAGCCCCGTGGCGTCCTGGGGTCCCTCCCTAGGGCACTGGTCAGTGTTTACGCTCCGTCTCTTCGCTTTAAGCCAGGGACTTTCACCTGCCCAGGGACCCCGAAAAATTGTATGCAGAATCGCCTATTTGAATGCTTCCCCGCCCTCCTCTCTCTTTCCTGGTGCGGAGGAAGTCCATCCTTTTATCTGCTTCTCAGTGGGATTCACAGACCCCCAAAGGTTAAGAACCACCCTTGCCCATCAAGAGCTCCAAGTCTTATTCTGGATGCAAGGTGGAACATTATAGATTTTGTGTTCTCCTATATATACCTTCAAAATCAGTTTACTGTTAAAGAGAAGACACAGGTTAGCACGCGCCCGGGCGCACACGCACAATCTAAAAAAAAAAATATGTCTTTTCCAAAAGTTTAAAGGGAAACTGAGGCTCAGAGAAGCTTTGCTGGTGGCTCAGGGTCAGACAGCCAGTTAGATGCTGGAAGCAAAGCTCAGGCTCCTTGGATCTTAATCTAAAGCTTTAAGAATCCTGAGTGTCATGAGTACACTACATGGCCAAATCGCCTCCAACATGCGATTAAGGAGGTGGCTTCTGGTCATTGATACCCTTTAATGGGGCAAGCTAACCTGGTTTGAAGGAAAAAACTCGGGTGGAGTGAGCAGCTGCCATCAGAACAGGAAAGTGAAAGACCCAGCTTAGCTCTTTCCTTAATTAGAGGATTTTTTACCTTTTGGATCCACTAAGAAACTAATGGAAACTGAGTTTTCTCCAGAAAAAGACACCAATGTTTTTTATTGGCAAACACATAAGTTTGCCAATAGTATCCAGTGTTGCGCAGATCTCTGACCGTCACCCATGTAATGATGTTAAGAACCTTCATTTTAACTGATCACAGCCCTGGAGAAAGGCGGATTTGGGGGACCCCCTCGGAGCACGTTCTCTCTGAAGAGGCTTGTCCCGGGGAATGTATGGGATACTCATCCACACACGTGTAGACACAGACACAATCCATGGGCACACGGCGCAACTACTGGAGCGATTCCGCGCACTCCTGGCTCCGTACCCACATCCAAGTTGCGGGTCGCCAGGAAAAAAAAGTTCAAGTCGCCAGCCCACGGCCAGCTGAAGTGGTCTTTAACACCCAGGCCCCTTTAGCCTCATTGTTTATCCATCTGAACGACTCCCCTGCCCCGGGCCCACTCCCACCCCCCACCTTTCCGAGGTCGACTATAAAAATAAACTATTTTTCCTTGTTAATAAATCTCCGCCCGGCGCCCTCTTCTAAAGAACTCAAAA
>NW_011495054.1:3675300-3680257 GCF_000754665.1 Bison bison bison
AAAAAAAAAAAAAATCACTGCGCCCAGCGCAAGCGAGCAGAGATTAATCTCGAAGCAGGATTTATGTGGCGCGGGCATCCTCAAACAATTGGAGTCATAAAGTGAAATGAGATTCGGAGGCGGGTGGGGGAGGGGGAGGGCCTCTGGAACCACAAACACGTTTGTGTAGCTAAACAATGTGGAAACTCTTAAAGACCCTTTTTCTGCAGACATCTTGCAGCCCCGGCGCTTCCCTGTCAGCCCGCGGGAAAGGGAGAGAGATATATTAACTGAAGACACAATCTAAAATTACTTATGGGTTTTAAACATGCGGGCAATGGGGGCGGGGGTGCTGATAAACTGTTGTCCATATTTCCTTCTCTCGGTGTATTATTTCCAAGATATTTCACCCCCTTCCCAATGTCTCCTCCCTCCCCGCCCCTTCTTTTCTCTCTCCATTCATTACGTTGACTAGTGTGCAGTGGCCGAAGTCTGGCGGGATTGGAGACCAGCCGGCAGGACCCTGGTTTGCGCATATGCGTGGGGCGCAATTGTGCCTGTGCGTAAAGACGCTGGTGGGGCGCACGGCGCAGAGGCACAGGAGCTCAGATCGGTCATATCCGTCCCTGGGGTGACCTTTCTCAGGACCCTTTCGGCCGTTACCTGCAGACATTCTAGATTCTTAGATGCGCTAGAAATTTTGAGGAGCATATTTAAGCGCGGCCTTGGTCAGAATCGCAAGTGAACCTTTCCCTTCTCGTAACGGAGAAGGAACACGAATGCCCAAGCAGTTATGGGTCCCAGGCCTGATCTGGACATTTAGAGCTAGTTACGGCTCCTTCAAGTTTCTAGGCATAGTCTGGCTGCACTATTCAGCTTCAGACATTCAGCTAGGGGTGAAGTGGACCCTCCAAGTGGTTGGAAGGACTTGTGTAAAACTGTAGCAAGCTGAAGAAATGGGTGGCCCAGGACCCAAGCACGCGTCCTACCCTGGAGCGATGCGGACATCCAGAGTAAAAGACTCACACCGTCATCAAAGACCTGCAGGGACTAGGCAGCCCGAGTTAATTAGCCTGTGTGAGCTCCAGTTTGTTCGTCTGTAAAATGGGAACATAACCAGCACCTACCCCCAATAAATGAATATAAAGCTCGATGAAAAGCGTAGGTGATCAATGAGTGGCAGATGTTTTTGTGGTTTTCACTTGTTAGGACTGAGTTGTGAGAGCCTGGCAGGGGCCACAAGACTGCCCTGTTATTCTACGGAAGGGACGTAGTCTCCCGGAGGGAGGGAATTAGGATACACTAAAGATTAAAAGTCTGATTTCTGGATTCATTCATTGATTCAATAAATAGCCCATTAGTTTCGATCTCCGTTCTGAACCCCGGGGACCCAGCTGTGACCAGGAGAGCTATCCGTCCTATCCTCCAGCCCACTGATCACTAGTAGAGACCGTTGAGAGGAACAGTGTCTAATTTGGTGCCAAAGTCTAGCCCGCGCATTTCCTTAACGCCTTTCTGGCCACGGCTGGGGCGCTCTGCGGACAGAATCCCGCCCCCACGAGGCACGCAAACGTGGAAGTCGCCAAGAAAAAAAAAGATAAAAAGAAAACCCCGCAAAGGCTGGGGACATTCCCCTCCACGGAGGACGCCTCTGTGGCCGCCGCTGAGCGCCAGCCTGTGACCCGGAGCGCAGCTTCGCCCGGGCCGCCGGCTGCCGCTGTCGCCCTAGCAGGGCAGGCGTCCAGCAAAACAGTTCTAAACGTGTCTGGGCCCGATTCCGAAGTGTGAGGCAATCCCTCCGGCCCACGCTTCAGGAGGACCCTTTATTTAGGCCGGGCAGCTCTCGTCTCCGCCACTTATGTCATCTTTTCTTGGTGCGCGCGGGCAAATGTTCTCCGCTTGCGCCCAGCGACCTTCTTTTCGGAGTAACCTTCCCCCCTTCGGCCCCAGGGTAGACAGGGATTTACGCGCCCCCTCCCCAGGGATGGGGGGTGGGGTGCACCTTGGCCTCTGAGAAAAAGTGTTCGCTAGGACCATGTTCCCAGTGCCTCTCGAGTGTGGCCGAAGCAGACTTTCCAGAGGCAGACTTTCCAGCTCAAACCGCGCTCTTTGAATTAAAACAAAACGAAACACAACCAAAAAATTTCTTTCTTTTTTTTTTTTACTGTGGCTAGAAATCTACAAATTCCCCTACCCTATGTCTCTTAAACTATCCCGGCGAAATTGCCAAGTATCCAGATGTTACCCTGAGTCTTCCAGAATTTACTGATTTTGCCAGGGGATCCAAAACTGTTCTTATGGGGACAACTGTCCAGACTGTATTAGCAAGAGTGAGCAGTCCCTTCCTCTGGCTATGACTCTGAAGATTACACAGTCTCCTGAATTTTCCAGATGCTTCGAGAATGTCTTCCTTTGCCAAATTTCCAGGGCTCCCCGAGGGTGGGATGGAGGGAGAGAAAAATGGATGCGATGTGGAGGCTGATGAGGAGGGTTCATCCTGACCTCTTCTCAGAGCTTGTGGGGTTTCAGGGTGCTCTCTCGACCTAGGAAAGGGCCTCAGAGCCAGGTTTTCCAAATGGATGTACCACCCCCTCCCCACACACCATACACAACCCCCCCACCCCTTGTACATACAGACATAGAAAATTAAAGTGCTCCTTCTGGCTGTCCAGAAATTAGTTCTCTAAAACTTCCCTAACAACTGAGATAATTAAGTGTATATGGGAGAGGGCAAACTAAGGCTAAAATCTCAAAATAATTTTCTGAGTTCTTTTCGCCCGTTCTTTCAAGGAAGATGTAGAGACACCTTTTATCTTGAAAGGCAAAAGACAAACAAACCCCTTCCCCCGTAAGTGTGTGTTTGTTTTCAACAACTTTCTCCCTGCACTTAGCAGCCTAGAGCTCCTCAAACCCAGAGGAGGCGAGTGGGCAGTGGGAGTGCCGGCTCAGGGTATGGGACAATTTGGTCAGTTTTTCAGCTTTGGGAGAAAATGGTCAGATCTCACCCAGAGCGGATGTGGCTTTGCAGCAGCCCAGGCGCCAATTTCTGATTCTTCCGTTTCCTGGAGGGCCTCCCTTAGGCTAGAGGGGTTCTTTGGCAGCTCTGTACCCCTGACGGAGCCCAAGGATAGAGGCCGGGTCTACACTAGCAAAGCACAGGGGCTCCCCAACAATTTGGATAGTTGGAAAGGAAAACCCGCCATCACACTGGGGTGCAGGGGATGGAACAGTCTGGGGGCACTAGGTCTTCATTCATCTCAAAGCTGTAGATCTCTGCTTGGAAACGGGGAAGTCTGAAAGTCAAGACTTTTAGAAGTCCCCTCCTCTGGGGCTCCTTGAGGATCGGGGGTTGGTTACTGTCCTCCAGTTGTGGGGGGACATTTTTGAGGGCACAGTGGGCCTTTGACTTTTGCAGCTGGAAAGAGGGGATTAAACCATGTCTATGGTTGTCCCCTTTGCCCCAGCCAGCAGCACACAAAGAGGAGGGAAGGTTAGTATGTGGTAAGGGGTTATCCACTGCTTCACTGTCTGCAGGAAGCCTGTGAAGGTTAACCAAGTCACAGATGTGGCCCTGGATCATTACTGGGGTTCTAGAGACTTTATAGTCGGGGTTCATAGATCGCCGTCCCCTTAGAAGATGCTGAGATTTTATTGCATCCCAAGGATACTCCCAGCTCCCAAACCCTAAACTAGAATCTGTTTCCCGCCAGTTTTTCCCATCTACCTACAAACTCCAATTAAACTGAAATACCTCTGTGTGGGGTTGGGAATGCAGTTATCAAAATCCAGGCTTCTACAGTCTGAATACCTGAACTGTATCACTCTCCTTACTGGCTAAGTGACTGTGGGCAAGCTATTTAACCTCTCTGAACTCCTTCTCATCTGTGACCAGGATAACAACGATAACAACGCCTCCTTCACACGGCTGTTAGGAGGAACCAGCCAAGGAAGGGGGCAGGAGGAGGGAATAGCCAGACCACAATCAGGTCTGATGGCTGAGTTTCAGCTGGAGGTTTCAGAGGGTATGCTGGCAGTGCACATCCTGGCCAGATGGTGCCAACATACTAAAATAAATATATATTGATGGGCTATTCCAGAAACAACAGTGTGTGGTGGGGGATATCTTCCTACTTCAGCTGTATGGGTGGATGTCTGCTTCCCCCTGTCAAGTGCTAAGCGGTAGGTTCCAATCCAAGCCCTGCCCTTTTCTAGCTGGGTAACTCTGAGCAACTGCCTTATACTCTCTGTGCCTCGCCTGCGCAGTAGAAGTGAGTCCTGCCTGGGGGTGGTTGTGCAGATCAAACAAGTAGGTGCCTGGCACATGGCAGTGAGATTGAGAGATACAATATCACAGCACGTCGTAACAAACACATAAGCAAGCCTAACACAATATACACATCCTAATGGAAGGTAAACGCGGTATAATATGCGATATTACGATGTGTTATATTGTATTATAATCCTGGGCACACGTGTGCGCGCTGGGAGGGACGGACTGCCTTAGCCAGGACGTGCTTCGCCATTGCAGTGCCCGTAGGGGACACTTGGGCTTGCTCTCCCACCTTTTCTCCAGCGGTTGCCAGCTGGGGTTTCGCAGCGCGCGCTCACGAAGCTTGGCAAAACGCAGGAACTTTCGCTTTCACCGTGTGGCGCTGCTCTGAGCCGGCTGCATCCCGCCTGGGCAAGGTTTCAGGAGGCTCCCGGACGCCGGGAATCGTTGGCTGCGTCCGGTCGTTCTGGGTGGCACCCAGTAGCCCTCGGGCACCAAGGAGATCGTGCGTCGGAGGTAATCTGTGTCTGAGCGCGAGGCAGTGCTATGCAAACCCCCGCCGCTGCCGGGATCGCGCCGACCTCGGTGAAGCTTGGGGGCGGCCAAGAGAGGACCTGAAAATACACCAACCCGTTCTTTCCACTTTCTGCTTTCCCATCCGCGCCGGGAGCCGGCAGACGCCTGCTTGGAGATGACAAGGTTGGAAGC
>NW_011495054.1:3680357-3681290 GCF_000754665.1 Bison bison bison
TTTTTTTTTTTTTTTTTTTTACGCGCGGCTTCTCCTGACGTGGCCAGTCCCGCGGATGTTCTCTCTGACCAACATCGAGAAATGATTTTGGGGAACCTTTTCTTTGGCCCTTTAAAGGCACCCACATGTTTGTGGCGGTAGAAGCATGGCGAGAACACCAAATCGCTGGCACACTGAACAATTTGCCCAAAGAATCATACCCCTATAGAGGTACTTATGCACCCCAGATCCGAGAGCGTCGGCGCGTGGGCATGGAATTATTGTCACATCCTTAATCATTCGCCTATGTTTTCTGCACTTCCTGGCATGGATATTTCTATTATCTCTGTGGACAGAATCGTCTTGGGGCACACACAATTATTTGCACGCGTGTTAGCACGTATACACTTCATTATACACACACAAACTAGGGCACACCCGCAGCCATCTCGCTTCTGCGCCGCCCTTGGCGCGCGCACACGCGCAGACCTCAAGCTGTTAAGAGGCGAGCGAGGTCCAGGTCTCTCATCTTCTCGAGGAAAAGCCCAAGGTTTAGAGGAAAAAACTCTCTGGGGTCTGCGTTGGTTCTTTGTTGTTGTGGTTCTTTTTTTTTTTTCCCCCTCGGACAGAGGTCAGAAGTCAGACAGTTTCCTCGCTAGGAAAGACGGCGGGGACAAAGGCCAGGCAGCGGGTCACCAGTTTTGAACCGAGGTCCAGGAATGGTTCTAGGGTGACGGGTAGGGCTGAGCCCCGATCCCTCGGAACAGTCTCCCTGCCTCCCCCGGGTCCGAGAGCCAGGGTGGGACGACGGGGAGGGACCTACTAAGGCCTGCTCTCAGAGGCTCGAGGAGCTGCGTTTATTTTCTAGTTATTCTTGGCCGCTTTCCACGCGATTATTTGTAGCAGCGCAGGGAACTTCTGGGAGAGCGGGTGCCTTGCGGGGGTTGGGGGGGG
>NW_011495054.1:3681390-3689880 GCF_000754665.1 Bison bison bison
CGAGTTTTATGACATCGAAGCTCGGAGGGTGAAATTACAGGCGGCATCAAAATGTGTAAATTATAGGTTTGTGTTGTAAAGAGGCCTAAGCTCGGTCGCTGGAGAAAGGCGGGTTTGTGGGTTCCAAGCTGATTCCGAGCCCGGCGCGACGCGCGCCAATGCGCCCTGGGCGTTCGCGGACTCCATCCCCAGGCGCGGCAGCCCTGCCGCCAGGGCGCTGGAAAAGACGGTGTCCCAAACCGGGTGGCCTCACCAGCCGGAGAGGAAGAGACCAGGCGGATCTCCGGCGCCCGAGGCCGTCAGGCCTCGCAGCCAGAACCGCGGGAACTGGGGCCCTGCCTCCCTGACCCACCCGGGAACCCCACACTGGCAGGAGATACCTTTTAGCTCGGCTTGCTGAAATTAGGTTTAATCCAAGATACTTTTTTATGCCTAGCGATGGGCAAACTCTCCTTTAGATGTCTCTTCGACTACAAAAGTGGAGCGTGTTGGAGACAATTTCGGCAACATTTCAGTTACAGGGCTGTTTTGACTTCACTTCTCATCACTTAGCTTTTTCTGGATCTCTTCTTTCTTTTCTCCTCCAGGTCTTATCTCCCCCCCTCCCCTTTCTTTCCCCTCTTTTCTCCTCCCAGCCCCTCCCTGTCTCCCTCCTGTCATCTTTCTTTTTTTCTTTCCCTTCTTTTAGTCCTCACCTTGGAGGTATTTTCACACTCCCCCTTCTTTGTAAAGTCTTTTTCATTATTTAAACTATTTTGCATTTCCTTTTGTTCCTCACCCTCTCCTCTTTTTAAAAAATTACTTTTCCCCCTTCCCTCCTTTTTCCTTTGTACTTAGGTTCTCCACTTCTTGGGGACTTTGGAATGTGCAGCAGTTGAACTTACACTTTCTTGATTACAAGAAATCCGACTAAAGCAGGTCCCATTGGCCTGGAGAAAAGCAGAAGCAGGGAAGCAGACACTTAAATAACAGCCCCCAGAAGCCCTGGCGTTTGGTTAGCACCAACCTTTCCAGGACCCAGTGTACTGTAGAGGAGAAGCGAGCTGGAGGATTAATAAGAACTCAGACGTTCCATAGGCAACGGGACTGTCCACTTGGACAGGGTAAAAAGAAATAAGTATATATCCAGCTATCAGCAGTCCACCCTGTGTGTTATCAGGCAAATGTACACACCAAGATCTGGGCTGCCCATTGGATTCCCATCTTTGTGTGATCTGAGAACCCAGGAGAAAACCTTGCCAAGAGTTAGCAAGAATTTCAAGAAGACAATAAACCACCCAATGTTAAAATCTTTCTGAGACCACCTAACTCCCTTCCTCGATGTGAGATTGTTTTTTCCTCCCCTCTGAGCCCAGGTCTCCCTCTTCTCAACAGCTGTTCATCCATTGTTATATTAGGTAAATATAAACCCCATAAATATGCCTGAATGAAAACCTTCATGTTCCCTAATATGCTGTTCAAAGTCACCAACATTCATCTTCCAACCGTTTGACTCCTTTGGTTTGACAAAGAGTGTAAGAATTCTACACTCTGGCCCCTTCCCCTAAGTGATGAGAATATTAACGTCTGACCATTGTGCCCCCATAAGTAGCCTCCACCCCACCCACCTTTCCAAAGCTTCCTTATTAATAAGAGGTCATTTCCTCCCAGGCCTTAAACTCAACCTGCAATTCAGACCAGACAGGGAGAAAATGTTGACATCTCTGGGCCAGTGGCAATACCAGGGTAATCGCAGCCTCATGCAGGGAGAGGTTCCCCGGGAACTTGTGCTTCTAAGAATGGGGAAACATGGGTGCGCCTGCATGTCAATCAAGGAGGTTGGCTTCAAGGAAAGAAATGCTGGTAGCAGCATCCTTGTTCATTTTCCTGAGCACATGCTCTGCAAGTCTGACTTTCTGGAATGACCCGAGCAGCTAGCTAGCTGATGAGTTCTTTTTTTTTTTTTAAGTCATCGATTGCCTAGTATTCATGAAGCTAGAAACCTATAAGAAGACTGGTAAAAATGAAACATGTAATTAACTTGCAGCGCTAATAAGGGTGTGGGAAACATTGGTGGGGAGTGGGTACATGGTTACAACCAATACAGGGGCAGTTTGGTAGACCCATTAAAAATAAGAGAGCACAACCCTTTAACCTAGCCATTTTCTTCCCCGAGGTCTTGATCTTACTGGCGTAATCACACACATGCAAAATGATGTACCTCTGGGGATAGTCAATACAGCACTGCTGTAATAGCAGAAGTGGGTAAATGACTTGATAGATATCAATAGGGATCTGGTTAAACTAAGGGTGGTAAAAGGAATATTAAAATACTATGCTGTTAGAAAAAAAGATGGAGGGCTTTCTGTATGTACAGATAAGAAAAGATCTCTGAGAGGAAAGTAAAAAATGATTAAAACCAAAGGACAGAAGGGTTTGTAAAGGATGCTCCAATGTGCCAGAAAAAATACAATTGCATGTGTGTAGTGTGTGCAGTTGTGTGTGTGTAGGCTCTACAGACTTGAAGGAGGGCATGGCAACCCACTCCAGTATTCTTGCCTGGAGAATCCCCTTGGACAGAGGAGCCTGGTGGGCTACAGTCCACGGGATTGCAAAGAGTTGGACAAGACTGAACCACTAAGTACAGCACAGCACAGGCTCTACAGAAGGGCATATAGAACCCTGTCACCACAGTTACTCCCAGAGGCTAGCTGGTATTAAGGGAGGAAAATTTACTTTCACTCTATACTATTTCCTACTCTTTCGATCATTTTGCCTTTTGCATGTTTGTGCCAAAATAATTGTTTATTTTATTGTTCTTCTTATTTATTTTTAGTTTTTGGCTGTGCCCCATGACCAGGGATTGTACCCCCACCCCCTGCATTGGATGGTGAAGTCTTAACCACTGGACTGCCAGGGAAGTCCCCCAAAATAATTTTTAAATGAATTGAAAAAATCAAAGAAAGTGGTTGTTGTCCATGTGGTCATTTTCCCAGCAGCCCCCGTATCACTCTCTTCTGTCCTCCTTTCTCTTCCAGAATCCTAGTCACCACCTGATGAGCACTCACCACGCGCAGAGGCTGGGCCAACCCACTTCCAAACATCTCATTTCATCCTCATATCAGTTTTCCCATAGAGGCACACTCAAACCCATTTTACAGGTGGGTAAACTGAGGCTCTTAGAGGCACATCTCCTGCTCAAGGCCATATACTTTGTAAGATGCTTTCTATCCCAGAGAGCCTGTTTCCTAAACCAAATAACTTTAATTTAACTGATCTCCACTTCAGCATCCTCCTCTTGGTCAACTTTTTTTTCTTTTTCTAACTCCTCTACTTCCTGTCCTGTCCCGGGATTCTCACCCCATGCTCTACCACTCAAAAGTGGATGAGTGCAAATAAAATACTTGAAAGAGAACAAATAGGTCCAGACCAAGGCAGGTCAACTAGGTTCCAGTGTAAATCCAAAGATCATTGGCCAGACCACGTGGTAGCAGATGGCACTGAGAGGCGGACTTGAATGCGGGGACGGAAGTAGGTCAGGCACATCCCTCAGCCCTTCTTCACAGGAAACCTGTCCCTGGACTCTGGGCTTCAAAAGGATTTGGTCCCACCTCCTGTCTTGCTCCAGCTCCTACAGCCATTCCCATATATCCTAGCTGGTCTTCACTCTTGGAGCCAGCTCTAAGCCCTGAAAGGTAATGGGGTGTGAGAATATGGTTTTGGAAAATTGCTCGGTTAAGATCCGGATGCAGAGCTAGGGTTCCTGTGGGGAGTCCTTTAACATAGGAGCTGGGGCAGTTACCAACTTCCTCTTATCTGGGGACTGGGCTTCTGCCTGTGATGTCTTCCAACTTCAAATGCATTCCTCTGCTACCAGGGCAACGCCCCAGGAAGATACCAGGAATCCTATTTATTGGCCGCTGGGACTAACTCACGGCCAAATCAGCAAATAGCACTTGAGCACGGAGGATACCCAAGGTGCCCACTGCACATCCAAAATGCTAAGGTGTCAGTTCTGTATATGTGTGCGTATTATAAAAATTCAATTCAAAGCCTGTTTCAGAAGTGACATGGTGAAACTCTGTCTCCATCTCAGTTGCTTCTACAGATTTTCGATTTCCTTCTTCCCGGGCAATCCCAACTGTGGCTCCTTTCTTGTATATTTTCTGGACATAATCTATGCATAATTAATTTCTTCTTAATTAAAACTTTTGGACTCAATGTATAGCCATAGTCTACTGTGTGAGAGCCCAGGTGCCTGGATTCACATCCTGGGCCGAGACTCTTTGGTTTTGTGACTTTGGGCAAGTTCTTCAACTTCTCTGCCTTGGTTTTCTCATCTGTAAAATGGGGTGGTTACCTGCCTTAAAGGTTTCCTCTGAGAAGTAAATGTGACAAAACATACTAAGCATCTAGGATTTTGCCTGCTGTAAAGAAAACATGCAATGAATATTAGCTTTAAATATTAGAGTGAGTAATAAATTATTCATCCAGACCATTGCTGGAAAAATAAGTGAGGAATTAAGTTTCTACCATCAGAACAACTATCTTACAATTTGCAATGTTTGAAAAAGGGAATGATGCTAAAGATCTCTAATTCTGGCTTCTTACAAATAGAGAGATGAGGGTTGTGTTTACAAAATATAACCGATATTTCTGTTCCTCAGATGTGTGTGTGTGTGTGTGTGTGTTATCAAAAGTTGAAGGTAATGCCTGAACCCAGAATCTGGTTACTTTGAATGTGGGTCGGCCTCACTAAGCAGTGAAATTTGTATTAAACTTGATAATGTTTGTGGTCATATTAAAAAGTAGAGTGACATTTACGAATTTAACTTTAAATAAATTTAAGGCTGTAGCACACACTCTAATCCCATGGACCAATGAGTCTGAAGGGCTAAATGAGCCTGGGGTTGCAAAAAAGCCAGACTCGACTTAGTGACTAAGTAGCAACAACAATACTTATACAAGTCATATCAACGACTGACTTTGTAAATAAAATCTGGATAAAAATTCCTTCCCTTTCATAAGTGGGTTCTAACACTGTTTACTTAAGTTGACTGCTGCCTCTGCACCAGGGTTTTCTGTGTGGCCATAGGAAGATGGTATTTCCTCTGTATTCTTTCGGGAGAACTGGCAGGTTGGCAGCGGAGGGCTTTCTCAGGCCAGGGTCTGTGGTTTAGGATGTGGCTGGAAGTCTCTGTACCTTATGGAGATAAACAGTGAATGCTGGGTTCCTCCCTGGAGATGTGTTTTGTAAACAATTTCATAGTTCTTTGCAAAGATCATCATACAGTTGGATGGTAAATGATGCTTTTTTCTTTCTTGGTTATTAGTAAGTCAAATCCATCCCTCCAGCCTTCCAGGAAAGAAGCCAAAAACATAGGAGGACAGCGAGATCACAGATACACTGAGTGCGAGCTTCTCATAGCAACATAAACAAAAACTCTGTGTGCTTTTTCTTTGCACTTGGAAAAAAGTCTTTAAATACGTAGTGCATAGATTAATAGATCTAATTCCTGTGTACTTAACGCCCAGAAAAAGAACTTCACATATTAACATGTGGTCATATCTGTTTCAAATCTTTTTTATTTTTACTAACAGAAGTAAAACATTATAAAGTTGAAGTGCTTTTCCCTTTTCTGATCTCATCTCCATATTTCTTCCTTTCCTTAGAGGTAACCACTATCGTAATTTTGGTGAAGCCTAGCAGTCCACATTTTTATATTTCTATAAAATATGCACTTCTTCAAAAGCAGTACAGAAATGTGGTTGGTACTTTTTGAATTTGCATGAGCCTCATATTCTGCATACAGTTCTCTGAGTTGCTTCTTTCACTCAATGTTAACTTCTGAGTTTAATTTATATTGCTAAATAGATATGTGACATAATTGAGAATATTATACAATTATATTTAATTCACTTTGGTTGCTACATAGCAATTCATTCTAGACTAATAAATTGAGGCTAACACATGCATACCACTCTCCATGTACCAAGCACTGTTCTAAGCGTTCTGTATAATGAATTCACTTTATCCTTATACCTATGAGATAGCTTCTATTGTCTGTTTGATTTTGGCCGTGTCATTAAGCAAGCGGAATCTTAGTTCCCTGACCAGGGATCGAACCTGTGACCACTGAGTGCAAAGTCTTAACCATTGGACTGCCAAGATAGTTGCTACTGTTATTCTCATTATCCAGACAAGAAAACTAAGGCATACAGGGTTAAGTTACTAGCCCAGGGCACTTTCTCTGTTGATGGATATGTAGATTGTTTCCTTTTTTCACCACTATAAACAATGATACAGTGAACATCTTACCTGCTGCTTCTTATATACTAGTTATTATTCTGTGCACAAGAGTTTCTATCGATTAGATACCCAAAACAATTTGGGGGACTTAAAGTATGTACACTGCTGAGTTCAGTGTACATAAAAAACATTTCTTTTTGGCCACACCACATGGCATGTAGGATCTTAATTCCCTGACCAGGGATCGAACCTGAGCCCTCTGCATTGGCAGTGGAGAGTCTTGACCACTGGACCACCAGGAAATCCCACTAAATATTTTCAAGGTCATGTTTGTGTACGTGATCTCGGGCAGCCTTTGCTTTACCAAGCTTCACTTTCTTCCTTTGTATAATAAAACGGGGACATAAGAGCCAGCTTGTACAAGTTGAGGTGGGGATTAAAAGACCTATACGTGGTAAACACTCTATAACTAGTAGCCATGATAATAATAAGAAGTCTAATCAAGGATACACTTTCCAAAGTTAAATGACTTTTAGGCCCAAATCGGACAATTCTTAATCAGCAATAGGAACCTGTTAAATTTTTATATCAAACCACAGCAGACAACCCAGAGGGGGCAAAATGAAGCAGAACCTTGAAATATAGAATTGGGACACTCTGAGCCCCTTGGTGACTGCTGTGTGACCCTAGGCAGATTACTCGACCTTTCTGGGTGTCTAGTTCTCCAGATCTCAAGGAAAAAATAATTATAGTTTTTACCCTTGCCACATAAGGTTGCTATGAAGAAACAAAGGTGGGTGGGTGAAGGTGATTTCTTTATGAATTATTGAAAATAAAAGATTTTCAAGATATTGTTTTCTGTACCTTTAGATTTGGCTGGACATCTAGCAATGGTTTTTTGTTTTTTTTTTCTGTTGCCTACCTATCCAAAGTATTTCAGGAAAAAGTATAACTTAACTTTTGAAATTGGTTTTCTGTAGGAGATAAGGGAACACATTCTAATGGTGTGCTAGGGAATTTTTCTAATTACTGTGCCAACTTCAAGTTCGTGAAAAATGCAAAGACTTTGTTTTTCTACATAAACTATTTTAGGTAGTAAAAAGATGAGAGGGAGAGGAAAATACAGAGATAGAACTCTATCCAACCATTGTTTTGCAAACAATTGGTTGCTTGATGGTATTTAATTAGTTGTTTGCAAAACATCTTGCCTGATCAAATTCATTGTCTTCCCTTTGTCTCTCTACCACCGCTGCCAAGATGTTATAACTCCCACCAGTTGTGCTTGAAATTTCTTCAATCAGTTATCGGCTAAATTCAGCTTCTTTTTATGTCAAAAATAGCTCACTGGTAGCCAACTGGCTTCTCTTCAAACTGGTTTGTCTGAGGCTGGAGCCTACCGGAAATGCTTCAGCCCCCACTCCTAGCCGAGCCCCACTGATGTCAGCTGGACTCGGGCCATTTTCATTTGCTAATAAAGCCCCAGAATCCATAGTGAAAGAACTGATGAAAGACGCTGATTGCTGCTGGTTGCCAGGAAACAGTGCAACATCTCCTCTGGGGAAGGGAGAAAATCAGAAAGAAACTGAGCCAGGGTCCAAAAGTACTCTTTCAGCCAAGTCCTAATGGAACACTGGTCTTCGCTGATGGCTCAGGTGGTAAAGAATCTGCCTGCCATGCAGGAGACGCAGGTTTGATCCTTGGGTCGGGGAGGATCCCCTGGAGAAGGAGATGGCAACGCACTCCAATATTCTGGCCTGGGAAATCCCCTGGACGGAGGAACGCGGTGGGCTACAGTCCACGGGGTGTCAAGAGTTGGACACAACTTAGCAACTAAACCACCACCACCAAAGGGTATACTGGCTGGCTTGGTTTTCCAAAGATGGTATGGGAAGAACCAGGTTGGAGAGAGAAAGAGAGAGAGAGGAAGAAAGAAAGAGAGAGATTGGAAGCAAGTCAATGAAGAAACAGATGTTGTTTATTTGTGTAAATTAGCTAGGGGAAGAATGGAGACTGGGCATTCCTCAAAGAAAGAAAAAGGGGTTTGTATCCTCAAGTAGGATAAGGAAATGGCAATACACTCTGGTGTTCTTACCTGGAAAATGTCATGGACAGAGGAGCCTGGCGGGCTACGGTCCATCGGGTTGCGCAGAGTTGAACATGACCGAAGTGACTTAGCACGCACGCACGCACGCACGCACGCATCCTCGGGTGGGATGAGAGGGAGCCTGCTACCTGCAGTGCGTAGGGTAGTTGTATCATGT
>NW_011495054.1:3689980-3699456 GCF_000754665.1 Bison bison bison
TAAGGAGGTGTATATGGGTGTCAAGCTGACAAGGCATGGTGTGGGGACTTGGTCCTGAGTTTGTGTGCATTTATATGTTATGAAAATCATTCCTTCCTTAGATTTAGTGCTTATCAAACTCACTTCATGATTTTTGCTGTATCTAAGCTCTCTCAATTCTATTTTTTTAAAAATAGGTATTTCTTTGCTTATGTATTTGGCTGCCCTGGATCTTAGTTGTTGCATGCAAACTCTTAGTTACGGCATGGGGGATCTAATTCCCTGACTAGGGATTGAACCTGGGCCCCCTAACTGGGAGTTCAGAGTCTTAACCACTGGATCACCAGGGAAGTCCCTATTTTCTTTTTCATTCACTTTTCTAGACCTGAATATCCACTCTGGGCTCATTCTAAGCAACGTGAGTTTAGTGGGTTAGTCTTTCTAAAAAATAATGCCCATGAAAATGACTGTAGAAATATTAACCTGTTTTCCCAAAGTTTATCTGGTTACACTTAAAATCACCACAGGAATGGCCAGAGGGTGATGGTTGAAAACAAAGCATTTGGTGTCAGTCAGACCTAAATGAAATCCCGGCTTTAACATTTAGCAGCAGTGTGAGTTTGTCCAAGTTACATTTTGAGCCTCAGTTTTCCCCATCAGTAAAATGGGGATAATCATGTCATCTCTATGGGGTTATTGTGAGAGTTAAATAAGATGAGGCATGTTAAGTGTTTGCTGAACAAGTGCCTGGCACATCGAACTGTCCTCAACAGGTAAGTACAAGTATGTTATAGGCTGAATTGTGTCCTTTAAAAACGCGTATGTTGAATTTCTAACCTCTGGCCTCTCCTCATGTAACTGTATCTGGAGACAAGTCTTTTAAAGAGGTAATTAAGGCAAAATGAGGTCACAGAGGTGAGCCCTAGTCCATTCTGACTGGTGTCCCCATAACAGCAGAGGTTAGGGCACACACAAAAACACAGACAGAGGAAAGACCATGAGAAGATCCAGGGAAAATGTGGCCATCTAAAAGCCAAAGAAAGGACTCAGAAGAAACCCAGATCTTGAACTTCCAGCCTCCAGAACTGTGATTTCCATTTCAGTTTCTGCTGTTTAAGCACCCCACACCCACGCCAGTCTGTGGTACTTTGCTATGGCAAGCTGAGCAGACTAATATAAAGGATATAGACTGTCTGGTCATGGCAGTCTCCATTTTACAGTCCTGGTGATTAGCCATGTACAGGCATGGATTTAGGCTTTATTTAGATCCAAGATGATGACACACAAACCACAAAAAATAGTAGTGGAAAGTGGGTTGAAGCACGGCCTTCTTGGCAAATTCACAGAAATGTTGTCATCTACAAATGTGGTTATCACACGAGAAGGGTGACTAATCCCCAGTGAGTGTAACTCATCATAATTTTTAGGTAAAGATTTTAGGATTTGGTGAAATGCAGTCATTTTTAATCAGGCTGAACTGTTCTAAATAGTTTCTGGCTCAGATTCATGGTTCAAGATGCCGTTAATGTTGTCAGATGTTTCTAATGGTTTCTCAGGCCTGAGAAATTCATGTTCATCTGAAAATCTTTTATCAGCTACTCTCTCTTGGCAAATGCCATTAACCCCCTTCCCTCATTACCACATGCCCTTCCAATCACCACCTAGACTACTTATATGATTTAGCGAATTCCAAAACACTTCTTAATTATGATTACCAGTCAGTGTCTATATTTTACCCACATGAGCTGTGAACGAAGTTGGCAGGATAGGGTATACAGTGTCAAATACCAGGGATGTTTGATGGTTTGATCCTTCTGGAATCAGTGGTCAATGAAGACTCATGAAGGAGTGTGAACTTGGGCTGGCCCCTCTAAGCCAGACTGAGATGAGAATTTGGATAGGTAGGTAGAAAAAAAGAGAGGCTATTTCAAGCAAGGAGGAGAGGTTGAGGAAAAATCAGAAGGCCTTGTGTAGTAACTGTTTTATGTTCATCTTCTTATTAGACTGTGGGTGGGACCATTGAGAGTAGGAACCGGATCATATTTATTTTCATATACCTGTTGCCAAGCCAAGTGCCTGCAACCTAGTGGTCACAGAACATGGCAGTAATTGTCAAGACCCATGCAGTTCTCAACTGAGTCCACTCAGATGACTGAAGCATAACTCAAAGTGGCTTAAGTGAGAAAAAAAGTAGAAGGAGAGGATTTTATTGGCTCATTGCACTGGAAAGTCTAGGGGTGTGTCAGCTTCAGGCACGTGTGTATCAAGGACCTCAACGATGTCTCTTCGTCTAGTAATGTTGGACTCATTACTAGATCAGGTATTCCAAGATAGTAGTTACTGGATGCTCTGGGTTTATAACTAACCAGTGCTCACCTTCTCCTTCTCTCTGTATACATATGTTCCATATATATGTTCTTATCCATAAGCAGGAACCCGTAACAGTATCCATTTCATAGGTGGTTGTGAAGATTAAGTTATAGTTAAAGTAAGTGGCACATTTAGTAAAATGCCTGCTACAATGGCCATACTCAAATCCTTTTCTGCATCTCGAGCTTTGTGTTTGTGTATCGGTATCCCTATTTACCTCTCCGTGTGGACAGATTCCATCCGGTGGCCCAGATGGTAAAGAATCTGCCTGAAATGCAGGAGACCTGAGTTCAACCCCTGGGTTGGGAAGATCCCCTAGAGAAGGGAAGGGCAACCCACTCCAGTATTCTTGCCTGGAGAATTCAATGGACAGAGGAGCCTGGTGGGTTACAGTCCCTAGGGTTGCAAAGAGTCGGACATGATTGAGTGACTAACATGGTCCTGATAATAATGGTTATTAATAGATTCCACCCTTTATTTGCAAGTAAAGACCCACATGATCCTTTGCAGATTAACACTGGAGAGAAAACCAGGGAGAATGCAATTGATACAGAATTGTCCAAGTCCCCTTTTCATTTGCGGTTGAGCAGCGTAACATTAGAATTTGAGATTCTTGAGGGCAGAGATGTTTACTGATTTTGGTCACTGTTTCAACTTCAGCATGAAGAATAGTTCTGGGCACACAATAGACACTCTGCTAATGTCTTTTGAAATCACAAGCCCCTGCTTGATAGCCCTGGAGGTTGGAATAAGATGGGGTTAAAGTACTACATGAATTTCAGGTATAGCTCAAATCTCTTCCAGCTGGTCCAGAGAAATCGATGGAAAAGATGGTCTCAGCTTTAGCCCTCTGGGGCATTAACTAAGTGCCAACATTTGAGCTGAAGTGGGGTGTAAAGGGAACAGCAGTGACTAAAGCTTAGCAAATGTAGTCTCGTGGGTGCCTTGATCTGATTCACTACTTAGGCTTGAAATTACACTCAATTTCCTGCCTTTGTGCTATTCTCTATGTGGTGTGCCAGGCACTCCTCAAGCCTTACTTATAATCCTCGAAATCTCCCTATAAGGTGGGTGTTCACAGTCTCATCACTTGAGAAATAATCTACTGAGGACTGGCTTTTTTTTTTTTTTTGCTTTCCATTGAAAGGCCTGAATGCTTTGTTGTGGGTTAAAGGAAACAAGCTTTCTCAGTTCTACACACGGACCACAGAGAGGAAGAGGGATGATTCTCCACACATCTGCTGGCCCTCTGTTGGTGGTGTGCTAAGTGATAAACATGAATATCTTACTTAATCCTCTCAGCAATCCTAGAAGGGAGCTATGAGTAGGTCCATTTCACAGAAGAGGAAAATGAGGCTTAGAGAAGTTTAGTAACTCACTCATGGTCACCCAAGTCCACTAACGCCTTTCACAGGGCATTCAGCTGTGTCACAGAATCCATGGTTGGCACGAGAATGAAAGCAAGTGCCCAGGGCTGCTGAGATATGAGAACTGGACTGCAGCTGGTATGAGTGACCACTTGCCCGACCCTCTGCTCACCCAGATCCAAACAGATGGTAATGACTTCCAGCCAGAATGTGGCCAGAGAGATGAAAGGGCTTAGTTCAGATTTCCCAACCCTTAAGTCAGCCACCTTGACTTTTCGACCATTTTTTAAAAATATAACTTTCTTTATTTATTTGGGTTGTGCTGGGTCTTCTTTGCTGTGCGGGCTTTTCTCTGGTTGTGGTGAGTGGGGGCGGGTTTCTTATCGCAGTGGCTTCCCTTGCTGCAGAGCACAGGCTCCAGGGCCCCCGTCTTCAGTAGTGTGGCACGTGGGCTCAGCTCTCGCGGCCCCCGGGCTCTAGAGCACAGGCTCAGTAGTTGTTGTGCACGGGCTTAGCTGCTCCGCTGCATGTGGGATCTTCCCGGACCAGGGACTTGAACCTGGGTCTCCTGTTTTGGCAGGTGGATTTTTTGCCACTGAGCCACCAGGAAAGCCCTGGACCATTTTTTTTTTTAAAGCCTTTCTGTTAAATTAATCTTTTTATTTGGCAGCATGGAAAATTTATTTCTTAGTTGCAGCATGGGGGAACTCTTAGTTGTGGCATGTGGAATCTAGTTTTCCAACCAGGGATCGAACCTGGGTCCCCTGTATTGAGAGTATGGAGTCTTAGCCACTGGACGACCAGGGAAGTTCCTGGACCATTCTTTGAGCCGTCTTCAAGATCCAGTGGGAGAGAACCTGTAAGTCAACTCTGAGCAAGATCATCCCCTAGCTTAAAAACTTCCTGGGGGTCTCTTGGTATATTACAGCCCCCAATGGTTTGCTTTTCCTTTTTAGGGGTGTGGAAGGGGAAATAAGGCTTTTGATATAAATAAATGGAGACTAACATTCTTGTGAAAAGAGGATGTTGTCCTCGTGATCCATACGGGCTGTGCAAACACCTTCCTTTATTGAAATGCAAGTTGCTCCAGGTCCATTACTGAGATCTGGCAGATGAGTCAACACATTCCCTCCATGTCTCTTTATGTAAATCAAGGCATGGCTACTGGATGAGCTATGAGGGCGGGGGTGAGTGGGCAGTGGGAAGCCTGAACCGTGACAGCCTGCAGCTGCATTGTCCTAAAAATGATCCCCAGATCTCTCCAGGTGTTTGAACCAACACCACCTTTGCTTTTGGGTGTTGAGCTGCTGGAGACATTTTGCCATCTTAGCTTCATTCACTGCCACGGGGCAGACACTTCCTTGGGAACACAGCACGAGCTGATGTCTCATCCAGAAGCTTCCTCTTTCCAAAAAGACATGCCCCTCCTTTCCCTAGAGACTTGAGTGATCCAAGGCAGAAATTTAGGGTGATGTTTCTTGCTTGACAAGTGTCATCTCCTAGACTGGCTGTAGGACTCTGACATAATACATTTCTGTTGTGTAAGCCACTCAGTCTAGGGTGCTTTGTTATAGCCACCCTAGGAAATAAACACAGCCCTGGAGGAGAGGGAGACACTGAGGATGACCCTGTGAATAAACCTCACCCAAACTCAACTGACCCTCTGCAGACAGTCCTTTCTGCAGTGGCCACATCTGTGCCTCTGGTGACCAAGGAGAGTTCAGGGTGGCTCATTTCAAACCTCTCCTTCACTAGAGCAAGTCAAAGGACGTGCCTGATTAAAAGTTAGAATTCCCTCTGCTTGGAAAGACCAGCTTGGAATTGTACTAGCTCATCTGGAAGTAGATGCCATACAATATGTTTATCGGCATCCATGTACAGATGGAAAGCATATAGATCTGTTTATTTTTAGTTACAAGCTAAATATCAGATACAGATTTAGGCCAATGGTTACAGCAAATTCACCACAATAGCTAACATTTACAGATCACTCTACAGATCACTCACCTGGTAGCTTTTCATGTATTATCTCATTCAAACTCTTCTAATAATTCTAAGAGGGGACACGACTATTATCTCTTTTTACATGTGAGAACACTGAGTCTTAGCAATGTCAGGAGCTTGTCATTTTGGGCAGGTTTCCCCTGGGGAAGCAAGATGGTTATCAGCAGTGCTAGGCATTCCATCCTTAAAATTCTAAGTCCAGTAAACAGAGACTTTTTTTTTTTTAATTGAAGTGTACTTGATTTGCAATGTTTCAGGTGTCCATAAAATTGTTTCAGTTATATATACACACACACACACACACACACACACACACATATGGGCCCACTCTAATATTCTTGCCGGGAGAATCCCAGGGACAGAGGAGCCTGGCGGGCTACAGTCCATGGGGTCTCAAAGAGTTGGACACGACTGAGCGACTAATATATAAATTATCTTCCAGATTCCTTTCCATTATAGGTTATTGCAAGACATTGAATATAGTTCCCTGTGCTATATAGCCAGAGACCTTCTTTTCTCAGTATTTCTGGCCGAAGTCCCACAGTAGTCTCTGATTGGATAGGATTTGGACACATGCTCATTGTTGAACCAATCACTGTAGCTGGGGGATGGAATATGCTAATTAGTGGTGTCTTGGGTAATTGAAGCAGGGGTTGTTTCGTGGTATCAGGATGCTGTATACAGAGGCGTGGGTGAATGCTGTCTACTCTGGCCTGATAATTTGGGTTGTGGAATAACCTGCCTTAGTGTTTCTCAGAAGAATCTCACTCACCCTGCCTCATTAAGCCCAGATCTATGTGTTCCACATGAACCAGGAAATTGCTTCAGTGTAGACCTGACTTAACAGAAGTACTCCCTCACTCCTTGTCTGCTCTAGTTTCCATGGTTTGAAGCCAGAAGCACCAATCTATTTCTCATGCTTTAAATAACCAACCCTTGAAATTAAAGCCCAAGCCTGAAAATTTGTAATTGGAAATTTTAAATGAATGCCATTTCTTTCTAAAAAAGAAAATATTAAAAAAAATTTATTTTATTTATTTGACACTCCCAGGTCTTCGTTGCAGTAAAACGCCTTTTCTTAAAAACTGGAATGGGGGAATAGTCGGGGTGGATTTAGCACAAGAATTTGTATCAGCTACCTACTACCATGATAAGGCTATGGAACAAAGACCTAGTAACACCAGTGGCTTACGACAAGGATGTTTATTTTTGCTTACAAAATTTTAATTAACTAATTAATTAAATTAATTAAATCTTAAAATTGAATTAAAAATTTAAAGTTTAGTTAATTGATTAAAATTAATTAATTGCTCGATTATTTTGGCTGCACTGGGTCTTAGTTGCAGCATATGGGATGTAGTTCCCTGACCAGGGATTGAACCCAAGCCCCCTGCATTGGGAACGCAGCATCTTAGCCACTGAACCACCTGGGAAGTCCCTCCATTTAGTCTTTCAGCCATTCACTCTATGAGCATTTCTTGATGGCCTGGGAGCTGGGCGACAATTATACATTTCCTGCCCCTGAATGGATGTTATCTTATGGAAATCAGACCTGGAAGTCAATGGTTACAACTTAAGTTCTTAAGCACCAGCAGTCCAGGGAGGACCCCTGTCCGATAATAATGAAATTGCAAAGGAGAGTCACTCCCTTCTTCTCAAGCAGGAACTGGGGCCAATGGTTTCTGGGCCCTTCAGACCGGGTCATGAATAGTTCTTGCCTCGTTCTTCTGTCCTTTCCCTGCCTCCCATGCCCCCAAAACCTTAATCATTGGAGGCCCAGCTCCTCCCTCCAGACATTGTAAGTTGGTACTAATGCTTCCCAGCGGACCAGCTACACATATGGCTCTTGAGTCTGGTCCGCATCCTTTTCTCCCTTCTCCTCTTCCCATCCCAGGCTGCACCTTCACTGAAGCCTGCCTCTTCTCTTCCAGAAAGGACTGGCCTTCTTCAGAACAGTGCATTCACCAAGCCCTACTCGAAGCCAGATGCTTGACAGACACTAAATCATATCTTCTTCTCTCAGAGGGGCTATCTGAGGCTGGTATTCTAATGAGTCCCATTGTACAGATCAAGAAACTGAGGCTGAGAGCAGTGAAGAGACTTGTTTGGTTGGTCCACCACCAGGAAGTGACAGGGTCAGCGTTTGAGCCTGCGGTGGAGCCTGGGAGCTGAGGAACCCACACACTCAGCTTCCTCTCCAGGCCTTTTCTACCCCAGGTATCTGCACTCTCCTCACTTCCTGGTCACAGTTTTGGTCTAGATTTGCTCTGAATATAATTGAATACAAGAAATGAAAATATAATACAAGTGTCCTTCTCCATGAACCTAAATGAGAGAAGTGGAGAGACTAGCCTAGAAAATTTGGGTTGAAAAACAGCCCAGCAAATGTGCCTTGTCAGCTGATTTTTTTCTCGGCTCCCTGAATCTCCCCATCTCACTGGGAGCCCAGTTCTCCTCCTCCTCTGGCTCCTGGGAGCCTCTACCCAGGGCGAAACAGGAGGTCAGGCAGTGGGCAATGGGCCAACAAGATCAGCTAGAAACAGCTTTTTTTTTTTCTGCCAGTGACGGGTCCACACCCAGGGCGCATAAATCCTTTCTTTTATTTTTATTATTATTACAGCTCAGGGTCTAGCATGGGCCGTAAACGGATTTAAGAGGCTGCAAGAATATAGAATTTAATATAGTTGGCACCATTAAATAGTGGCACAGCAAACCCACTTGAAGAAGTGCGACCCCCTCCCTCAGCAACGCCCCCCTATGTCCTCTCACCTCCCTCCCTCCCAAAATCCTTCTGGCCAAGGTTTCCCCCTCCCCTCCCTCAGGAGAGGGGGAAGGGCAGAGGGGGATGGAGCGGAGGCAAGAGAGGAGAGTGCCTGCAGCCCCAGTGGAGAGGGCATTGGGCAAATGGCCAATTAGGGACACTTGGGGAGATGGGACAGAGCTTTCTAGATAAGCATGTTTTTTTATCAGCCTATAAAAATACCACTTTCACTTATCTGCTGGCTCCTTGTCCAGGCTCCTGGGAATAGACAGAAGGGGGCACTGAAGAAAGGCTAGAGGACAAGGCAGGGACAGTCTGGGGTGGGGGCATGTGCAGCAGGCAGAGAGGAAGCGGTCCTGAAAGCCAAAAACATGCTGCGGGGAGGTTTTCTTCCCTCTCAACTTATCACCCTTCAGGCTTCTATTCTTATTTCAGGGAGCAGGGAGAGTCCTATAGTCCTGGGCGTCTTCTGCATTTTATCAGTTCCTTATATATGCTTTGTCTATGTCTTGGGTCTGAATGCATCTGTTATGATATCTTCAATCGATATTCATCTAGCACAGACTATGTAAAAAGGATGGATGCTGTGTTGAATAAGGCAGTCATGATCTCTGTCCTCCGTAGTTTAGAGCCTGTGGCAGTGGCAGATGATTAACAAGCATGTAGCGAAGATGATAGGAGGAGACATCATGAGGAGAGCTGGGAGCAGAGGCAATGGCATATGCAAAGGTCCTGGGGTGGGAACGGAGGTTGGTGCAAATGAAGAACTGACAAGGAAGTGGACAGAATGTGGTGTCAGAAAGTGGGCAGGAGATGGGGCAGGAGGAGCAGAGAAGGGACTTGCCTTAAAAATACAGAAATGATTTTTTTTTTCTTTTTTGGGTTGCATCGACAGGCTTGTGGGATCTTAGGCCCCAGAGCAGGGATCGAACCTGGGCCCTTGGCAGTGAGAGCATGGAGTCCTAACCACTGGACTGCCAGGGAATTCCCAAAGA
>NW_011495054.1:3699584-3710537 GCF_000754665.1 Bison bison bison
AGTTGGGATTTTATCACAAACTCTTCGAGCTGCCTTTGTTATTATTTCTTTCTTTCTGAGAGTCAGCAGCAGGAATGGGACATGAGCTGATGCCTCATTTTTACCTACAGGCAGGTTGCTCAGGCATCCTTGGGGGCTGGGTCAGACCAGTAGGTAGAAGGGTGGTGATGGCAGTCATGGTGGTTGTTGGTGGTGGTGGGCTGTCCAGTAATCTTGCAGTGTGGTTTCCACAAGGAGCAGAAGATGGGGTCCCAGTCCTAGCTCCGCTTCAAAAATCCTTAGGGAATTTGTCAGTTTCCTTCCTGATCTTTGTGCCTCTAGACCTCAGTTTCCCCACATGTAAAATCAAAGAGATGGACTAGTTGACACTGAGGGCTCCCTTGGGTCCCGCCCTCTAGATGGGTCTATGTCAGAGCTCCAGGTGTTTGGAGGGGGGTTGACAGGCAGCGTGGGAGGAGAGGGCTGCAGCGCTGAGGGTGGAACTGGAGGAGGCTTCTCCCTGCCTGCTGCAAACCACAACCCCCTCCCCAGCATCCTTCTTCTTCCCGATCTGGTGATTCCCTGCCTGGGGAGGGATGCTGAATCAAGGGCTTCCCTCTAGAGAAGGTGCTACCTCGGTAATAAGCCCTGATCGTGCCCACCTAGTGTCTTCTGCCAGGCTGGTCAGGGGCAGCCTGCCCTGATGGCACCATGGGCAGGCTACAGGAGAGGAGACTTGGCGTCCAGGGTGGGCGTGGACACAGTGACAGAGTACAAATCGTGGGTGAGCGGATGTGAGGATGATGGTGTGAAGGCGTGTGTGTATGTGTGTGTGCATGTGCGTGCATGTACACACACGGACTGGTGTGTGACTCAGGGTGAAGGATTATAATTGTGTGACTTTCTGTCCATGACTGTGGGCCAGCGTGACCGCTTGTGACTGAATTAAGGTGCACATATGTGCAAGTGTGAACCTGCTGTGTGCACAACCATGATTGTGTGTCTGTGTGTGTCTGATTCTGTGTGAATGTGTGTCTTTGTATGACAATGAGCATGAGAGTGTGTGTGTGACTGAACAGATATATATGTGCCTGGGGGAGCTGGTGTGAGACTGAGGATAGGAGTGTGTCTGTGTATTTGTGTGGCAGAATCAGTGTGTCTGTATGTGTGTGTGTGTGTGAATGCATAATGGTGGGTAAGGTTACTGTTGTGTGCAGGGAAAAAAAAAAGCAAAATGCTGCACCAAGATGTGTAGGGGGTGACTCTGCCTGACGTGAGTGTGTGTGTGTGTTTGTGTGACACAGCTGCTGCTCCTATACATGCAGTAGGTGGTCGTGTGTGGCTGTGTGTGCTCCAAGTGGCTCCCAAGTGGCTGGATCTGGGGCATTTTGTTGCTTGACCCCTCAGGGTCAGAGGGCCATGGCAGTGGCATCAGCCAGGGGCCAGGACCCCGGGCACAGGCAAGTCAGCTCCCTCCTGCACCGTGGGGCAGAAGTGGCCAGAAACCTTGCTGCTTTCCAGGCATGGCTGGTGGAAGTGGGAGCTCACTAGCCCAGGTAAGTGCTGTGCCCCCACCTGAACTCCAGGCGGATCGACTGCGAGTGGCTGTGACCCTGGGTGGACCAGGATCCACCCTGGAGCAAGCCCACTGGGACCACGGCCTTGGTCATTGTTCAGCCGCTCAGTCGTGTCTATTTGTGACCCCATGGACTACAGCACACCAGGCTTCCCTGTCCTTCACCATCTCCAGGAGTTTGCTCAGACTCAGGTCCACTGAGTCGGTGATGCCATCCAACCATCTCATCCTCTGTCGTCCCCTTCTCCACGGCCTTGGGGGACAAGGTAAAGGCCACTTGGGGGGGCACCTGGGGGTGAGCAGCCAGACAGCAACACCTGATTTCTTAGAACCAACTTCTGAGAAGGAAACATGGTTAGGATTTAGAGTCCCCTCCTCTTCCTTCTGGGACTGGGGCAGTCCCTGGTGGTGTGTGCAGGGCGCATGCGCCCACGGTGGAGGCGCGGGCAGGGTGTGTGTCTGTGCGCTATGGGCCAGTGGGTGGGGCGTGCCTGTGTATCAACTCCCCACCTCCTGAACTCTGCCTGCAGAGGAAGTGACCACCCCGCCTCCTGCCCAGGTGTGCATCCAGCACATTATTACACCTGACATTTCCAACCTGCCAGGAGTGGTGGGGGGCTTCCCTGGAGCCCCAGGGTCGGGAGAGGGGTTGGGAGGGGACTTCATTTACCACACTGTCCCCTCCACTCCCCTCCACTTCCGCCCAGTTCCCAGGAATTGCTTGTGGAATTTGTTTCCAAATATAGACTCCAGTGGCCTGGGCTGCCTGTACACGAACCCTTTGGCCTCCCGGCTGAACGGCCGAGTTGTGACTGCCTTCCAGGAGGCCCAGGCGCACAGACCTCCGCTTGGAGCCGTTGGTAAAAATAATAATCATAAAAGTGGCCCATAAAAAAAGGAGGGTAGCTGAACACTCGGTTATGAGCCCAGGACACCAGTTGCCCCACGATGATGTTTGGGTGGTGACTGCCCTGCAGGCTATACACACACACACACACACACAGGGCATTTCACAAGGACACACAGACTCACACCAGCCTGCGCCACACACACTCAGGACCCCAATGCTGGATAGGCGAAAGTGTTTTCACATAAGGAGGTGCACAAAAATATATGTGTGTGTGTGTGTGTGTGTGTGTGTGTTTTCAGTGCTCTCTCCAGGAAGGCCACACAACGACACACACACACAGACTAAAACAACAGCAGAGAGGCACACGTAGTTCCTCCTCACGAGACACACTGCCATTTAGAGAGATTTAAAGATACTGTCTTCTTCAGCCACACGCAAGGAGACAGACAGCCCACCTCTCCAGGTGGGGAGTAGCAACTCTAGCTTTGTTACAAGATGGAAACTAGGGAGGAAGTTGGGGGACGAGCTAGGACCAGCCCTTGCCTGTGCACAGATTCAGGTGTTGTGGGGTCAGGCACCCACTCCTGGGTCCTGGGCACTCCCTCAGAGGCACCAGGAGCTGGTAACTCTCCTCCTTGGGGCAGCTGTTGTTGGAGAAGAACTGGCATGGGAGAGGTCTGGGAGAAAATGCAAACAACCCAGCTGGTGTCCGGTCCACCACGGTCCTGGAAGTGGGGGTGCATGGGAGTTATCGGGGACCCTGGAGACAGGGCAACCCAACAGAATGAGCATTTTGCATGGAGGTGGGAGGCATCGGCCATGGCGGCCAGGCATGGCGGCTGGCAGCTCCAGAGAGGAATCTGGAAACTGAAGACCATTTGTGCCTCCCTTGGGGTGCTGTCGTGGGGCTTGGCTCTCATTGGATCTCAGAGTTGCCCCATTTCTGGAGAAATCCTTCCCTTCCTAACTTGGATTCGTGGCAGCCAGCGCTGCGCCCAGAGCCAGCTTGGGAGAGGTATGCTCTTGGGCAAACAGGCGGCAGGAAGAAGGGTCTAGAAGTGGGAAGGTGAGGCAGGCACGACTGGGGAGGCTGTAGGACCGATGCCAGGCACAGGCTCCTCTGGATCCCAAGTCCGGGGCCCCTAAGAGGTCCAGGACTTCCCTGAGACCCACCACTGGCACACTCCCTCCGTGGAGCGTTTGGGAGACCCCAGGCTGGCTCTACCTTCAGCCGGCTGAGCCTGTACTTCCAAGCACCACCTCGCTGTTCCCTGGAGAAGCGGCTGAGGTCCCTTCTCGGGCTGTACCTAAACGTGGGAAGCCTAGGGATGAGCAGGGAGGGGGCGAATTTCCAGCACAGGCTGTGTGACTCTCCCTACCCTCTCGGAGCTTCATTATGTGTTTCCAAAAACGGAGCCAGGCACGTCTCCTCTCCCCCTCCATCTTAGCCACCCTGTTTCTCTCCTTCCAGGAGACAGAGTGTCCTGGCTTGAAACTGTGAGGAATATGGGCCAGGGAACAGGACGCTGAGGTTTGCAGAGGCTGCGGCAGTGGACTCCCATCTTCCTCCCCCAGCTCCCCTCATCCTGCGAAATGCTTGGGGACCTGGGGCTGTGTGCCCACTCTCTTCTGAGTCCCTCTGCCTCCTCCCTGAGAGTGGGGGAGAGGAGACAGTGACACAAAAGGAGATCTAAGCCTTTCTCCCACACGTCAGGGAGCAACTGCCTTACTCTGCCTTTAGATGCTTACAAAGTGCTCTTTGCACCCCACCTCCCACAATCCGAGAGACCTTTTCCTGTTCCCTCCCTTTCCCTGGCTTGTCGCAAAAGAGGAGCTCCTGGCTTCTAGAGTCTGAGTGCTTGGGTTCAGGTCCCCACAGGAGTGCCACTGGTCAGGAGCCACCGTCTCATGGAGCTATTTAGAAGGAGCTGAACCAGTGAGACCATGTTACAAGAGCCCCTGGCCTGCCATGAACGTTAGCTCTGATGGCACCTCTGGTACTAATGACTTGAATGGCTATTTGAGCCTCTCTCCTGGTGACTGTGTGGACGCAAGCAGGAGTCTTCTGAAAATACGAACGGAAAATTCTGGGGAGGAAAGAAGATGGGGTTTCAGGTGTGCTAAGGGAACCCTTGCAGGCTGTATTCCAGACTCAGATGGGGGAAAAGTGGGTATGGACCCTGCAAGGCCAGCCAAGACCTTTTGGGGACAATCTCTGCCCCTCTGGAAATGGAGAGAAGTTTTGGCTTTCCTGAACAGCTAGGAGATGAATGAGGTCCACAGCAGAGAGTGAAACAAGGGAGGGTGAGATGGACCCGGAGCAGAACTGATCTCCTCCTGAGGCCAACCCTTTTCTGGCTCCCTCCATCCCGCCAAGCCCGCTGTCCAAGCTGGTCAGCACCTCAGTTCTTTCTGAGAGCTTGCTGCCTCGGAAAGGAGAACAGAAAAGCCGCCCTGTTATTGTCCATCCGCCACTCCACCAAGAAGGAGGAGCATTTCCCTTGCTAGCAGTTTTGAGAAAGCACTGACTGAAACTTCCAAATATTATTAATGCTCTTCATAGCACATCCTCTTTATAGCACATGCTCTTTATAGCACAATAGAATATTTTTCTCTTTTAAAAAGGAGTGTAGTTTATTTTTCTTTTTTCTTAAGATCTTGCAAACATTAATTTCCCCACGTCTCTCCTCCTTCTTAGGAGATCTTATTCCAGGCAGGAGAAAGGGTTACCTGGAAAGAACGTGGGGGACCTCGGGTGCTGATGGGGGTGACCAGTGAATGTTAAGAGACCCCCGATTCCTCAAAGCCCATCCCCCCTCCCCCGCTGAGATGTTCTGGATGCGGGCTTGGATGGATATATCCAACTCGCTGCGTGGGCGCGCGTCTCGGAAGTCATCTCTCTCAGTTCAAAAGTGGGAGCTTTTGCTGGACACCCCCCCCGAACCGACCCTGCAGAGATTCTACGAAATCCTAGATTTTCTCCCTCGTTTAAAAAAGAAGAGGAGTTTTTCAATCCCTGCCGTGTTGAATCCACAGAAGAGCCTCCGGAAAGCCCAGACCAAAGGGCGGAAGCGCCTTGCAGGCCTCAGAGCGCGCGGCCAAAGTGCGCGGCGATTGTCCTCCGGGCGCCCGGTGGTCGAGAGCATACGAGGGGGGACTCCGGGGTTGCCATGGTGACCAGGAAACCCAGGGCCCTTGCGGAAACAATTGCCGGGAACTTTTCCACTAAGAACCTGTCAGTCGCACCCCACGGCCAGCCTCTGTCGGTTTCACCCCAGTGTTTTCCGGATGTGATTGTGGCTGTGATGGGGGAGTGAGGTGTTCAGGGTCCCTACTTCCGGACCCTTCTGTCGGGGCTGCCCCCAGAAGCCAGAAACCCAGCACCAGGAGGCCAGAGGAGACCCGCAGCGGCCCGAGCTGAAAGGGAAGAAAAATTAGAGGTCTCGACCAAGCAATCCTTTCGGTGACGGATCCTTCCAGTTTGGGGTTTGGCCGCCCTCGTCATCCGCACCCCCCCCCCCCCACCCCCCCCCGCCGCCTCCCTTCACCTCCTCAAGGTCATTACTAGAGTTTTCACTCGCAGCTCCAGGCGGGGTGGCCTCCTCCATCCTCCACCCCCTTCTACCCCTGCACAGCTCGTTTTCCGGAAGTTTCTCCCCAAAGAGAAGAGGAGGCTTAAGCTCCGCAAATGAACTTGGCTATTCCCAGTGCATAAAACAGCCTTTAAGTTTCTCTTAAAACAGGTAAGCCCAAGGCTTGATAAGAATTTAGGGATCTCCCATATCACTGGCCTGCCTCACTTTGGCCATAGGGTGACGGTGACCTGAATCACTGGGTTGACTGGGAGATGGCAAGCTGGACTTTCTTAAAGGAGTTAATTATTCTCACAACAGGCCATCTCTCTTTTTTCTGCTACGTGTTCTGCCTCTACGCAGGTAGACAGAGAGAAACCATGTCCCTTCCCCCTTAAATAAAATGCTTTATGAAACATAGGATCGAATTCTCTCTGGTGGGGACGCTGGGCTCCAGGAGGCCGGGGCTGGCTGGAAAGAGGCCCTTCGGGCTGCCAGCACTGGAGGACTCCAGAGTTTTGTCTCTGGTTTTGAATTTGGCCCTTTGAGCAAGCTTAACACGTGTGGATTTAATTTCCCTTTCTTTCTTGCTTTCTTTTCTGCCCCCTCCCTCCTTGTGAGGAAACAAGAAAAATAGTCTGCCTTGTCGACAGCGCGACACCGTTCCTTTTGCCAAAGAAAATTTGTCTTTCCAGAGCCCCGGAGAGCAGAGAGCTCCCAAGTTTCCATTGCACCCTCCAGTTGAGGGAGGGGGGGATCCAGACAGCCCCCCTACCCCACTGCCTGCATCCCAGACCTGGAGGTATTACCCTAAATCTCTATCTTTACAGAGCCAGAGCCCTGGAATGTAGTCTGTTACCCCCACCACCACTTCTGGGGGCTGTGGGGACATTCTGACTACAGACCTGGTGGCTAAATGCAGAGGCCTTTCTGCACATTCTGGGCTGCAGATACAGTTGAAGTTTTCAGGCTCAGAGCAGCCTACAGAATGGGGCTGGGGAGGGGGGTTGTTCTAGGCTTTCTCAGCTCAAGACTCTGACCCTTCTCTTCCACTGTGGACTTGCCAAATCAGAAGGGGCAAGATCAGGGGCTCCTTTGCATCCTAAGTGTAATACTGCTTTCTCCGATCCCTGGGAGCTTGGGAATCTCCAGCACTGATAGCTCCGCTGAGTCTCTAGAACGATGTTCCCACAGCCATTTCTTATTTCATTAACCTGAAGCGGGTGGTGGTGGTCGTAGGGAGGAGTCTCATCCCCCAAATTTGAGGGAGTGGGGACAACATCAACACGCCTAATTGATAAAGTAAGTATCAGTGCTAATTCTTGGTGGAAATATTGGAGAATACTGGATATTCTGAAATAAAAACCGCTAGTGTTCCCGAATACTTCCGGTCAAAAAGCAGGAAACCAAGAAGCGAAGACATTGGGGAGGACGACACTAATGTCCTGGAAAAAACATAATAAAGCCAGATTTAAGTAGGCAGCAGGCGAAGTGACCCCCTGAGAAAGGAGAGATTTTCCCACCCTCAGTCTGACCTTTTTTTTTTTTTTGCAAAACGAGTTGGTCAAAGTTAACTTTTGCCATCATTTCCATTGTTGTTACAATTCTTACTAATTTTCCCAGCCCTATCCGCACTTCTACCTACTTTCTGCCTTCCACAGAGATCCGAGTCAGGCGGGGACACGTCGGGGGAGAAACGGAAACAGTGAATTCTTAAGCGAGTTCTCTACGGGGAGGAAAGAAATATGGTGGTTTGGGATGCGGCTTTCTTAAAAGTAGAAGGCAAGAGTGAAGGAAAAAGATTCACAGCGGACGCCCTGGTTTTCTTGTTTTCGACTTTTAAACTGGGTAGCTCTGTTCTCCTAGGCATGGCAATATTAAAATCTGGGCAGGAATTTTGCAAAATGAGGAAAACACATTTCGGGAGAAAACCGAGCTGGGGGCGGTTCGGGAAAAGCCTCAGTCCTCCGAAAGAAGGGAGGAAGGTTGTATCATCAAGTCTCCCTTTCCAGTTAACTGTCCAGTGATTGGGGAAAGAATGGAATTTCTCAACTCTAGTTGAGGTCTTCGGTTTATTCTATCCGTGGTGCGGCCTCCGGCCCCTCTGGGACAGCGGGTTTGGAAGGTGAGCCTCTGGAATCTTTCGTGAGTCGGTCCGGGTGATTGCGGGGCCCGCGCTGGGGATGCGAGAGGAAGGAACTAAAAGGAAAAGAGCTGGCTCCGCTCGGAGTTTCGCTTTCCCCTTTAGGGCCCAGGCCTCGGTTTCCGGCTCACCTCGGCCCAGAGGTCAAATGGGAACCCGTTTCCAGGTTTTGGGCGAAGGATTTTGGGTTGCGCTCTTGAGCATCCACAGGCGCAAAGGCTGCACCCAAAGGGCCTTGCATTGGGTAAAAAATAATTATTAATAATTTGGGAAATGAAAGCGATGCTCGGTAAAGTTCTTGAGGCCTGACGGAGAAAAGGCACGCGGGTTCTGTTTGCTGGAAGCAGCAGAGCCTGCGGCCAAACTGGCCGGGGCGCCCGCGTCCGGCGCTGGAAACCACTGGTCGCTTTCCCCACGGGCCTGACCTTAGCTTCTGAGGCTGCTCGGTCGACTGCCTTCCTGCACATTTTGCGCCGCTCCAGCCCCAGTTGGACGGGGCCTGGAGCCAGGCCATGCTTCGGAAAGCCCTGGGGGCTGGCCGCGCGCGGAAACCCAGTCTCGAACTCCGAAGTCCGGGGGAGAGCCCAGATTCCAAAGTTCGGGCTCCCTGGGAGCCCCTCGGCGGGGAACTTACCCTTTCCGGAAGGTCGGACGCTCGATCGCTCGGAGTCGGGTAGGCCTACCTCTCCTCTCGGCGCTGCCGGGGACGTCTATGGGGTACGTTTCGCCCCTGAACCCAGTGCATTTCCAGCTGCGCGCAAAGGCTTATGCGCATCCACCACGGGGCTGCTTAGAAGTTATGCCCACTGATGAGACCAATAATAATGATGATCGTTATTACAAAACAAAATAGAGCGCCTCGTCCTTCTACAGGATCCGGCACTGCAATTTTTCTCTACAGAAATCACCCTTCTCCACCCCCCTCCTCCACCACCCAATCTCACCCCACCCCCGCCGGGCCACGCTGGGACTAGCTTCATCCCCAGACCCAGCTAAAGGAGGATTTGCAGAATGCGACTTTTTCTCAGCCAGAAGCACTGGGGACGACTCTTCGTCCTAACGTCTCTGTCTCTTTTCCTCTCTGCGATAACCCAGTAATTGCTTCTATGCACGTCTGCAAGAGGGCACTAAGTTATCGCGTCCCAAACTTAACCAGTTATAGAGGCGCCTCAAACGCCAATGCTGAGAGCTCCTCCTGAGAAAATTAGGAAAAAAAAAAAAAAATTCTCTTAACCTCCTTCAGGAGACCTCGATTCCTGCCCCCCTTCCCCCCAACCCGATTTCTTTCTAACCTTTGGGCTGAGGTGGGATTCTCACCTCCCTTCGCCCAAAGCTCCCCTCCTCCCTCCCTAAGAAAATCGATCTAGGTTCTATTTGGGGATGCTGTCCGCCACCCCCATGTCCCCAGAGAGAGTTGGATTTGTTTATTTCTTTATTTTTCCCCTGGCCCAGGCGTCTGGGACTTGTGGTTGCGCAGACCCCTGGAGGGAGTTGTAGGGGAAGTCGGGGATTCGAGAAATCAACATCCCGCCACTGCCCCCCAATCGAGCGTGACAGCGCGCGGGCCGGTTGCGTGACTCGTGACGTCTCCACGTCCTATAGGTGCAGCGGCTGGTGAGATAGTCCGTATCGCCTGGTCGCCTCTTTATTTTATTGGGGTATGCCTGGTAATAAACAGTAATATTTAATTTGTCGAGGACCACAAACCAACTTCGAGCTGGGAGGTACCTTACTACCCTTGACAGACGCTGGAAGAAGGCTTGGCCTAAAAGGGGTCTCTCTTGGGGGGGGGGGGTCCTTTCCAAACTCTCCACCTGAACACACCCTTCCCAGCGAGGCGTCACTCCCCGCTTCTGCGCTGGAAAGAAGAGGCAGGATTTTTGGAGGTGAGTTTTGCTCTGGGGGTGGGGGGTATAGGATTGCCTTAGCACTGGCCTGCCTACCTTCCCCTGGGTTTACCACCCCAGCTTGACCCCGCCGCATGCCTCCTCTCCCAGCCTCCCGATTTTTCGCTATCTAGATAAGAATGCACTCATTTTGCTCCCAGTGTCACCGGGCACGAACAGATTCTCTCTTGAGATCTCAAAATCCCAATTTCGCTCAGTGGCCCTCAGGATCTGCACTTCACAAACTAAGCAAGTCTGGCCAGGCAATTACTCGGGAGAGTACAGATTGTCCCTCTCGGGAGGGGCCTGCAGATTATTTATGGGAATTTCTTTTATCCTCAAATCTCTAAGAATTTAAAGGGATTGGAGAGCTCTTTCTGGATTTCCCCTTCGTTTCTGTCAGAGATGCTTAGATGCCGGTTCCTCCTAAAACCATGTTTGTTTTCCATCTTTGGCCGAGGGTCGCCCCCTGAGCAAGCCCAAAGTACTCTGAGCTGACGTTTTGGAAGGGTGAGGGTGTTTTCACAAATAAATAAACTGTCTCGGGGAAAGGCTGTTTGAAAGCAAACCTGGAAGGTGGAGTGAGAACTCTAGAGACTGCTGGGCTTGGTTTGCTTGCTGGTTGCCCCGATTTTAGGGTTGGACAGTCCTCCGCTCTGGAATTCTGCAGCGATGCGTCAGGCCTGCCCTGGGATTGTAGTTCCCAGGAGCCACAGAAGATCACACTTCTGTGGTCTTCTGAGGTGGCCTCCGATCTCCAGGGTGGTTCTCTTGCCTCCACCCTTCTCCCCAGACCTTGGCCTGCAGGCCTGAATCTCTAGACCAAGCCTGAGTAAAAATCAGGGTGATGGAGATACGAAGGAGAAATAAAAACAGGAACCCTGACATGTGTTCCAAGCACTAATTCTTGATTTTCCAAGCTGGGTCTGCTCAGGCTAAGACCTACT
>NW_011495054.1:3710637-3721352 GCF_000754665.1 Bison bison bison
CCCTCCAAATAATACATTTCAGACAAGGGGAGGGCAGAGAGAGGAGCCGAGTGGAGATGAAACCCCAGCCAGCCCCCAGTGACTGTTTGATTATTTTAATAAAACTGGGCACTTGCCTATGTACACCTCCAGCCAGGGAGGTCTGGTGGCTCTGGGGGGGGGGGGCGGGTGGGAGCCCAGGGTAATTTCTGGGCATCTTTGATCTCGGCCCCCATCCCAACGCACCTTCACCCTGCCTTCACCCCTGAGTCGCCTAGAGTCGGGGTGATGAGTGGGGAGGGGGGAGATGTCAGGGCGGCTAGCGGCGGCAGGCTGGGCCAGGCGAGGTCAGGCAGCTCTCCTGTCTTGAGGTCAGCGGCAGAGAGAGAACGCGGGCCAGGCTGCAGAGGAGGCTCTCGGCGGGTGTGTGCACGCCTGGCGCGTTCAGACTCCTGTTCTCCTTACCGCCCGCGACACCGAGATTATTTACCCCGGCAGAAGGCGAGCGGGTTTGCGATGATTTGTGCAGGATTTTTTGCAGCCACCGAGCCGCGCTCAGAGAAGCCGAGATGGATGGAGGTTGGGAAGGGGGTGGGAAGGAGGGGGCTGCTCTCGAGGTCTGGGTTTGAGACTCGTGTTGTGATTTGAGTGTTCGGGAAATCTAATGGAAAAGGTGGTTGGGGGAGGGAGTGGGATGGGAGAGGGAGGGGGGAGGAAAAGAGGGAGGGAGGAAGAGACAGACAGAGGCAGGCAGCGTGCAGTGGGAGCGAGTTGGATAGGCAATTTCAGTACTCTGCAAGCATCAAGGCAGCCCAACGTCACTGAGCTCAGCTGAGTCGGCTTGTATTTCTGAGAGGGGGAGAGGGGGAGAGAGAGAGATAGACTCTTACCTCGGATTCCGGAACTTTAACCCTGAAAGCCGCGCTCAGCAAGGACTTCAGCCATTCCCAGGCTCCCTCTTGTCTCCCAGCTTTCCCTCCCTGGGGGTGCAAGGGAGAACCGGGCACCGAGATTGGGGGTGCTCCGGGAGGCTGCTGTTTTGGCGTTCTTGAGAGCCCTGCTGGCGCCTGACAACTTGGAAGCCTGTAGGGAGAGTGAGCGCACGGCGCAGGAGGTGTGTGTTGGATTGTAGGCAGTCGCTGCGGCGAGGCTCCCGCGGTGGGTGCTCCCTTTGTAGGCAGCGGTTGCCGCCGGTCCGGGGAAGCAGTCTCCCCCGTAGACCCCGGAGCCACCATGCCCGCGCCCCCGCCTCGCCGCCGGCTTCCCTGCTAGGAGTCAGAAGGAATGTGGTGAATGCACCGGCTTCACCGAGCGAGGTAACCGTTCCGCCGATGGCCCGGGAGGCTGGGGAGGGAGCCCGCTTGCCGAGGCGGCTCGGGGAGGCGCGCAAGGCGGCTCTCGAGCCTGGCCCGGGGATTCTGCAGGGCCTGGCTCGCCAGCGATTTTCCGCGGCCCGGAGCTGCCCGGCGCGTGGAGCCGAGGCTGGGGGAGAGGCGTGGAGGTTTGCAGGACGCGCGGCCTGCTTCTGTCAAACCGCATCTCGTTCGGGCCCGCCAGCCCCCCAGCTCTCCGGAACCTCGGCCAGGGCTCGGGTTGGGATTGTCCCCGCGGCCGGCGGGTGCAGGGGAGCGCACGTGGGGACGCCAGCACCGCTTTCTTTTGTTGTGAGCCGGCTTCGGGGCTCCCATCACCGCCTCCCCCGAACCTCAAGGGCGTGGTGAAGGAGGCGGCTTGGAAATCGTGCTTAGTAGCCGATCGCCTCCGTACCATTTCTGGGTCTCCGGCCACGGCAGATCGGGGGAGTGGGATCCAGCCTTTCGCTGGAGCGGCTGCTAAAATTGGGGGCGGCATTTCTTGCGCCTCCTTCCCAGCGTTCCCGGGTTTTGAGGGAGGAAATCCCTACTTGGGAACGTAGAAGAGATTGGAAGACGATCAGAGTATGGGGCAGGCTCCTCAGGGCTTGAACCCTTCTGCAGCTGCTATTTTGCGTGTTCCGACCTCACATGCCTGTAAAACCTGGGCCATTAGGCGCCTCGCGTCGGATCTCAGTGGCGGGTTCAACGCCGGAAGCTCAGGACTTATCCGGGAACCGCTTTGGCGTCGCCAGCCCCAAGCTTAGGCCTGCAGTTCCAGCGAACCAGGCCCGGCTGAAGCTCGGAGAAGCTCCCCTCAGTCAGGCCGCTCGACAAAACGCCCGGCTGGGGCTGGAGAGCCGAGAAAAACGTGCTCCGGAGGCCGGCGGCCCCGTGCTGGCTTCAGGCACCCGGGCGCGCCTCCTTACGAACCGCAGCGCGACCGCTTTCTCGACCTTTCTGTTTGACTCCTTTTTTATTTTTCACGTTGCTTACGACTGGGGGGAAAGGGAGGACTCTTAATGTTAAAGGACTTCTAAGTTTAAGGCCCGGAACTGATGAACGTGAATTTTCAGGACCTGGCCTCTTCTGTGGATCTTTCCTCTCCTGTTTTTGATCTTTTGCAAGAGGCGGGTTATTTCAGGCATTTTGGCTACTGCAGGGAATACTCCTGTTGCCAGTTTTCATCAACAGGGCTCTGCTGGCCTCCTGTAATTTGACGAAGAGAAAAAATTCTCAGGGCAGTAGGTTTGTGTTTTGTTTTGTTTTGGGTTAGTACCCAATGGCTTCCAAAAATACCCAGGCCTTATCTTTATTGGCTCTTCCAGAAGTCCAGACAAATTTGACGGGCAGCTCGCTTATCGCGGGGGAGCCTGCGCAGCGGAGATGCGGGCCTCGCCTCCTCCCGCTGTGACGCGGGGCTTTCGCAAGAGGATGTGCGTGGTCATAAAGTAATAGTAATGCTAAGAATAACGGGACCTTCTGCAGCCTCCTTCAGCGGGGGAAGGAGGTGCTGCGAGCTGGAAACCGCGAGTGGCAGCCTAGTAACTGCCCCCTCCTGTCACCAGAACTGTGCTTCCAACCTTCTCTTTTTCTCTCTCTGCGCCCCCATCTCATCTGTCTGTCGCTGGCCTTCCCGTCCTCAGAGCAGGACCCCGAGCGGTCGCAGGGCCCAGGGATCACCATGGCCGACGCAGACGAGGGCTTTGGCCTGGCTCACACACCCCTGGAACCAGACGCCAAGGATCTACCCTGTGACTCCAAACCCGAGAGCGCGCTAGGGGCCCCCAGCAAGTCCCCGTCGTCCCCGCAGGCGGCTTTCACCCAGCAGGTAAGAAGGGCCTCGGGGCCCTTTGCAGAAGCCAAAGCCCCTCTTTTCAGGGGTTGAGGCGGAGGAGGAAGCGGGGGCAATGCCCATAATTACCCTTTTTCTTTTTATCCCCATTCAATTCCACCCTTCTCTGCCATGCCTCCCCAAATGCCAGTGTATTTCTATCCTCTGTATTGTGACGACTATTTTTATGGCCATAGGATTTTTGAATCAGTGGAAGTGGTTAGGAGAGTCATAAAGATCCGGCTCTTTGGAGCCAGCGAACAAGGGTCCAGATCCTTCCTTTCCTGCTGCACGAGGTGTAAACTCGGTCTGAACGCCTCATTAAGGGCCGGGTCAGCGGCCGCTTCAGGCCGGCATGAGCGATGGCTTGACCCCTCTTCAGATCTGCTTTAGCCTTCGCCTCCGCCTGCCTCCTCCGCGTCGCCGCCCCAGCTCCGCGCGCCGCATCGTTTGTCTGGCGTCCGGGGCCTGGAGAACTGGCGAGGCCCGGGCCGGCAGGCGGGGAGCGCGAAGGGCTGGGAGGGGAGGGCGCGGGGAGCCGCGGGCTCGCCTGGCTGAAAGCTGGGCCCCAGCCGAGCGTGAAGCCTCGCCTCTCGCTCTGCGCCCTTCACCCGGGCGCCCTGGGCGCTCAAGGCGTCCTCTGTAGACCTTGATGATTTTTAAATAGGGTGTCAGAGGGCTGGAAGTGGTTGTCTTGACCTGGAGAGATACTTGCACGTAGCTGAAACCCTTCTTTGGGATTTCGATGGCGTTCTTGGCTTTTCCATCGCCTCTCTCCTCTGCCCTTCCCATCTCAGGAATATGCCCCTATATTTGTAGCGTCGCAGAGGGCACGCATTTTCAGAAACTTAAGAGGTTTTCTTCCAGGAAAAAACAAATCTACCTATTAGACGTTTCCAAGTTATTGCAAAATGAAGACATATGTATGTATATATATATGCATCAGTTTTGTAAAACTTGTAGTTGATACCAGGGATGTTAAATCGCTGTGCCCAGAATCAAAACAGTTTGAAGTGAATGAAGCTGGATGGGAGGAGGGCCTAGGAGGCATATTCATAGAGATATTTGAGATTTGATAATTAAGTTTTGTTTGGGACTGTGGCAACCTATTATAATATATAAACATTAAAAAATTTAAATTTCACCTATGTCTATATATGCACCACCATAGGGAGATTAAACACACACATATACAGTATTCTCACATCTGTGTTTTTGTGTGGACATCTGGGTGCCTACATTGGAATATCCTGAGTGAGTTTTTCGAGATTGAGGCTTTTTTTTTTCCTTTTCCTTTTTCTTTTAGCTGCCTCTTGGCTAAAATGTAATTGGTTCTTTTTTTTTCCCCCTCAGCCCCATCCTCCCCATGCACATTCTGGAATGCCCTGATGGTTGGGGTTTTTTTTTTCCTCTAGCCTTATGTTGGTGGCATTAGAATGAGACAGATCTGCACCATGGGGTTAAGACCTTCCTGGACAGAGCACACACACACAAATTCCTGGGCAGGGGCTGCTCCAGAGCCCAGACAGTGCTGGGGACTGGGAGCAGTGGTTCAGCCTATAAGCCCACTGGCTTGAAGGGGAAGGAGGAGAAAACTCTGTGTTTTCAGGGTGTGTGGGGAGGGAAGGCTCATTGTCTCCAGGTCTTCTCTGTGTGACTTTTCTCTCCTCCTATAGGGCATGGAGGGGATCAAGGTGTTTCTTCATGAAAGAGAACTGTGGCTGAAATTCCACGAAGTGGGCACAGAAATGATCATAACCAAGGCTGGCAGGTGAGATGGTCTCCTCTGTGGGGGAGGTGGAGGGAGCTTGTGGTAGAGATGAAGAAAGATGTGGGAGATCAGAGAAAGGAGGGAATAGAAACAAAGAGAGGAGAGAGACGGAGACGGAATATGAATATATTTTGTTTGACTCTATTGTGGTTAAAGAGGCATAGTGAATTCCCCCAGAGATCGCCATCAGTGTAAGAGAAATAAAGTACCTAAAAGATTTGATTCTTGAAACTGGGCATTTCTGCCACCTCCTATATAAGAAGACCCAGAGCTTGGGAGGCCACGCTCTCTGGATGGATCAGTAATGAGAGAAAGAAGAGATGAGATGGGAGAGCCCACGGGAAAACAGAAAGGTGCCGAGACACACAAAGATGAGAGGGGGGCTTTGGGTTTCATGGGATCTCAGACTTGATTCCTCGCCCAGACCCTCCTTCCCATTCTCCCTGACCTTGGAGCGGTTCCAGGGTCGCACCCGATCGCCAAACCTCGGAATCGTTGAGTGTGTTCGCTACCTCTTTCATTGTTTATAGAAAGAGGCGAAGCCTTTGAAACTGAACCGGGGCTCGGCCGGGCTCTATATACAGACACCGATAAACACGGCAGTTTCGTCAAGACACTCACCCCCAGAGTTCCTCTTAAAAGCTCGCAGAGTTTTAGCTAGAAATGCGAGACTTCTGGGGGAGGGGGTAGGAGGGTCGTGCTGCTCGGTGTCCCAGCGTCTGGGTGCGCGCGGGCGTGCGTCCCGGCGCTGGGAGCACCCCGCCGCGGCCCTAGCAATGCTGGACTGGCCCTCCTCGTCCTTAAGGGGCAGAAAGCCCCGGCCTGCGTGTGAAGCCGAGGAGCCGGTAGGCCCGAGCCACCGAGTGTGTGAAGGGGGCGGATGGAGCCGCCTCTCCAGACGCCCACCGCTTCTCCAGCCCAAGCCCCCCGCAATAAACTGACAACAGTGACATTTATTATTATTTGAAATTAAACAATGTCTGCTCCCCTGCTCGGCCCCAGTGAACTAGGAGGCGCGTTCTGTTTATACCAAAGAACTCAAGTCCTCTTCCCATTCCGCCGCCGAGGAAGGAGAGAGTGGCCGGGGCCTCCTTTCCCCCTCCCCAGCCTGAGCCGACGGGATTTAACTATAAAAGGCCTGCGAAGCCTTCTGCGCCTCCGCCTCCAGGCTCGCTCCCTCGGGCAGATAAACACTGTGAGGCGAGGCTCTAAGGCCCGAGGGAGAGGGCTCCCTCACTCATTCCCGCCATCCCTTGGCGAGCCAGGTTCCAGCCACTGGTTCTTGAATCCCGATCGGCCTTGGGAAGGCTTTCGGGGCGGCCTCCATCGGAGGCGGGATGGAGACCCGGGAGTGCGCCTGGACGCGGAGAGGGAGCGGCCACGGCGCATTCGGGGCTGCGGAACCTCCTTCCAAGCACCCTATCTCGCGCAGGGATCAGCTTCTTCCAAAACCAAATTTCTTCGCGGAGGGGCAAAACGTTTAGACTCTCCATGTTAGAGTTCCAGCGCCTTGGAGAAGCGGTGAAACATTTATGAATGAATTCCTGGTCGAGATTCGTGTCAGAGGTCACGCGCTGAGCCATACCCTGGGGGCAGAGGACTGGGGCCAGGATGCACCTTGTGTGGGCACCCACGCGCCGGCAGTCCCAGGGCGCACCCACCTGGGTGCTCACGTGACGGGCAGCTCTGCGCAGAAGGGCCAAAGCACCTGGCTGGGCGAAGCTGGCCACTTTTTTCCGCCCTTAAACCTAATAAGCATTTCCCTGCCCCCGAATAAGAAAATAGGTGTCTGGCTCTGAAAGGAGCATTTAGCAAGAATCGAAATGCGGGGTCCCTTTCTGGCCCTGTTTGAAACTAGTCTCTAGAAGCTCTCTCCTCCTGGTTTCTATTTCCTCCGGTAGATAGGTGTAGTCCCAGCTTGCTTGCTCAGCTCCGGACCTTTCTCCTCCCCATAACTTGGAGGGAAACCTGGGCTGGATCTTGGCAAGTGCGGAGCAGGGGCCACCGTATCTCCTCCGTTTCGTAAAAGATACGTCGATTCTTTGCATAAAAATTTGTGGATGCGATCTTCAGAATATTTGGATTAATTCCCTGTCTCTGTCTCTCCGCCTCCGCCCCTTCTAGGCGGATGTTTCCCAGTTACAAAGTGAAGGTGACCGGCCTGAATCCCAAAACGAAGTACATTCTTCTCATGGACATCGTTCCCGCGGACGACCACAGATACAAGTTCGCAGATAATAAATGGTAGGCAACACAGTAGCAGGGTGGGAAGGGTGGGGTGGACCGTGCAAACCCAACTTCCCTCTCCCCACCGAACCAATAAACGTTGTTTTGAGCTCCTACTGTGTGCTAGAGGTTTTTGCTGCCCACGGCTCTGCATCCTCCTGACCTCACCCTGAAAAAAAGAAAGAGCAGCCAGTAGCTCCCATTTTATAGATGGGAAAACTGAGGCTCAGAGGAAGTAAAGTGCCGCTGTCTGTTGCTGGACTGGAGGGTTTGTGGATCTTTACACAGGGTATTGTTCCCAAGCGTTGGAGCTATTTCTAGGGGGCATAAACCATTAACAGTTATTTTTTTTTTTTTATGAGTTACCTGCTTTGAACATGCCTGTTTTATGAAATTGCAAAATACATCCGGGGTATTTGAGTTAAACAGGCAGGAGAGGAGAGGTTCATTCTTTGGGTACTTTGCTCTCCCAGCTGCCAAGAGTGCAGAGGCTTGAAGACGAAGCCCCTTTGGAAAGCCCGCAAGGATTTTTTTTTTTTCCCCGAGACTTTTGTGCACATCCAAGCTTTCCAGAATGCGCCAGTTGTTCGTGGGCAGAGAGATGCTGCGAGATGGAGCCCTTGGTGCTGGGGAAGGAATTAGGTGGAAGGCGAAGGAGCCAGTCAGTTGGTCGAGTGTGGGGTGGGGGGAACGCTCACTTGGACACCGGCTCTAGGCTTTCTGGGCATCTGGCATTGTAGGTTCCCGAGCAAGACCTGAGGGTCAGGCCGTTTCCAGATCTGTCTCGTATTCAGCAGCCGTCGCCCGGCTCGCGAAGCAGCCGGCACCGCGGTGCGCTAAGTCTAGGCGGGTGGCGCCTCTCCTTGGTCTAGGTCTGTGACGGGCAAAGCGGAACCCGCCATGCCGGGCCGCCTCTACGTGCACCCGGACTCGCCGGCCACGGGGGCGCATTGGATGCGGCAGCTCGTCTCCTTCCAGAAACTCAAGCTCACCAACAACCACCTGGACCCATTTGGGCATGTGAGTACCTCCCGCGGTCCTTTCTTGTATCAGCAGGTCCACACCTCTCTTTCTCACCTTCCCCCTCCTCTCCCTCTTTTCCAGAACTTTCTCTTTCTTCCTGGCTCCTTGTGCCCACCCATGCTTCTTTCTTTGCTCCATCTCAACGCCTTGGCCTCTTTCTCCCTCTACCTTTTTGACCTGGCCTTCTTTCTTTTCCCTTTCCTTGCCTCTTTTTCATCTCTCTTTCCTTTTCTCTTATTTCTCACACCTTCTAATTCTTCCTGGCTTTCTCCCCCTCTCTCCTGCTCAGGCATCTGCCCCTGGCAATCCTTCCTGTTGTCCATTAATCCACACTCTGGAGTGTGTCTTTCCCGGCTGGCTGGTGATTGAGTCCCTTGGTTCTCCTGGCTTGGGGCTCACCCTGCATCTCTGATGCCAGCATCCAGCCAACCTGCTTTTGCTGAGGGACAGGGGTTGTGGGTGACTAAAGCTGTTCATTCCGGGCCTGGAATTCCTGTTCATTCAGCCCCATCTGTGATTAGGGACTGGTTGCAGTCCTGCAGAAAACATGGGCCCTCTAGCTCGGTGGGTACTCGGCACAGATCACAAAGGCTGGACCACAGTGGGAGCCTTATACCTTACCTTTTGTTGTTGTTGTTCAGACGCTAAGTTGTATTCAGCCCTTTGCGAACCCACAGACTGTAGCCCGACAGGCTCCTCTAGCCATGGGATTTCCCAGGCAAGAATACTGGAATGGATTGCCATTTCCTTCTCCAGGGGATATTTCCAGCCCAGGGATGGAACCAACATCTCCTGAATTGGCTGGTGGATTCTTTACCACTGAGCCACCAGGGAAGCCGATGCCTTACCTACCTCCTTCCAAATCCTCTTATCATTGGGATGATCTAGATGAAAGGGAGACCCTAGGCCCTCTGCTTCCTGTTTTATAGATGGGGAGACCAACCCCCCCAGAGGCGAACTCTGGTACCCAAGCCCCTTTGAGCTTGACACTCTTGGGTTTATCTGTTTGTTCCAGTTTCCAGCTTTTCCCTCTCCTCCCACCATGCCCAGAGTGGGCAAGCCCAGATCAGGCTCTTACACCTGGAATCTGGATTGACCCTAAGAGACAGGGGCCGGGGGAACCCCCTGAAACTGCAAGATATTGCGGGTGTAGTCTCCTGCCTTCCAAGAGAATATGTAGCTCCTAGAGATCCAGTGTTCTTGCCTGGAGAATCCCAGGGACCGGGGTGCCTGGTGGGCTGCCGTCTATGGGGTCACACAGAGTCGGACACGACTGAAGTGACTTAGCAGTAGCAGCAGCAGATTCTCTATAGGATATCATTCTCTGTTCCCCAAAGAAAAACCAACAGAACATGGATTTTGGGGGAAACGTCCCTAAATCTCTTCATTGGACATGATTACCAGGACAGAACATAATCTTTGAATTCAGAGTTCAGAAACTTTAGTTTGCTGATTCCACCAAACGAGTCGGGGGTGGAACCACCCTGAGGTGGTCCCATCTCAGGGCATTTGACCCTCAGAGCAGCTTAGAGAAGAGGATGGAAATAAAGCATTTATAACTGGGAGCTCGCGGGAGGGGAGATGACCTGCCTAAGGTCACACAGCTTGTATTGGGGAAGGAGGATGTGAGGCTAGGTCTAATTCCAGAAGCGATCCAGGTCCTGCCACTCTGTTTAGAGAGAAGATCAACAAACACATGATCCCCAGTTTGGGGACCTGAGGGGCCTGGGTGCAGATGCATTTGGTCAGGAGGGAGGAAGGTTTGTGAAGGTTCAAATGAAAAATCAGGTTCCTGAGGCCTTAGGGCTAATACCCTGAGCCCACAGGGTCCAGTGGTGGAAGGGGACCACAGGTTCTTCACTGATGCTTTCAGTTCCGCTGTACACGGGGTTGGTGTGAGACCGGACTGGCCACTCTGGCAGAGCAGAGAGAAGGAAGAAGATTCATTCCCTTTCTACGCTGTAGGAAGAGATTGCAAAGGGGCAGAGTGGGTATTTTCTGGGCAAAATACTGGGGCCTCCTTTGCGTTTAAACCGGGTATTTTGCCGGCAGGGTCCAGCTAGTGGTGCATCCAAGCCAGGTGTACTCTCCAGCTTGCGTGGGAGTTGGCGCGTGGGCTGTTAGGTTTGGGAAAGCATGCTGAAGCTAGGCTTTACGTTAAACAACAGAGAGAGGACCATTTTGTAAAGGACCTGCCTGCATCTTCCCAGGACCGCATCCTTCTGGAGGCTAGGAGCCGTTGGTGGGGGGCCTCCGTGAATCCTTGGTCTGGGCTCCTTAGCTTTCCCTCTGGGGACTTGGGTGTGCCTTTGGGGTCGCGCTGGGGTAGACCCCTAGGGAAGGCGCGCGCACAGCCCCGCGCCCGCCGCCCATGTGAGTTGCAGGTCTTTCTGCGCCCGAGGAGGAGCGGCTCGGGACTCCCCAGCGGCCACGCATTCCCACCCTAAACTCCGGACTCGGAATCCAAAGCCGCCCTAATGAAATTAAGGGCCATTAGATCGCCCTCGCGCTGATGTCTCCACACTGTCCC
>NW_011495054.1:3721499-3733601 GCF_000754665.1 Bison bison bison
GAAGCCGCGGGGTCCCGAGCTTTTTGCGCCCCTCCCCCGGCCGGGTCGGGCCGCGCTCCCCTCCCGCTCCTCCAGGCCGATCTCAAGGGTTGGCCCAAGCACCCTGCCCCAGGGTCATCCATGCAAATAATCAAAGACACTGAGACTCCCTCTGCCGCTCAGTGTCGCGATCCTGGGGAAAAACCAGGCCAGATTTTTCAGCTCAGGAAACGCGGCGGTTAGCACATTGGTGGGTATAGCTCTAGAACGTTTTGACAAACATTAGCGTTACCAGCCTCCCGGCGGCTGCAAACTGCAAGGCGTCAACCAGATAACACATTCGGTTTTATTCGTGAGGATGCTCGTCTTCTCTGGTTGGTCCTGCTCCAGAGAGAGAGAGTGGTGCCTGCAGACTCCTCTTGGTCTTTACTGTGGTGGTTGTAATCATAGTACAGCGGCAACAGGGAGACCCCACTGGTCCCTGAGACCCCCTCTCCAAACATGGAGAAGGTAGAAAGGAAGGAGAAAAATATTGCCCACCAAGTAGGATGCCCCAGTTCTGTTTAGGGCCAAGTCTGGAGATAATTCCAGTGGTGGATCCTGAAATGTAAAATTGGAGGAAGGGACTCTTGAGGCCACCCAGGCCCCTGTTTGGTGTTAGGCGGGGCTGTTTCTCCCCCCATCTCACACCCTCCCCCACCACTTTCCTCTCGTCTTCATTGACTCCCCTTTGCACATTATCCAAACAAAGGACCAAGCCGGTGATTTTTCCTCCAGTTCTGCAAATGCTTGGTCTCTTCTTCTGCATCTCTTTGAACTTTTTTGGGGGGGGGGCAGAGAAGGGGTGGTTATTTGTATGTATGTTTATTTGTTTCTGCACTCCTTTCATTCAAAAATTACTGCCCAGACTTCCTTGGGGGCACCAATTCCCCAAACTTGCTTCACTTGCATGGAGGGGGCGGGAAGTGCCCTATGTAGAGAGTTAATTTATTAAGCAAACTTTATTAAGAATTCTGATTTACTACCCCGTGTGCTTTCGGTAGATTCCTGGAATATTACTGTGGCTTTTTCAGATGGAAATTGTCATTTTTGAAATGTTTCTTTTTAATGAAATCACTGGCTTCTTTTCAAAAACAGGAGTGAAAAAAAATCAGACCTTTTTTTGAGAGTCTATATAAGGAATGTAACTTTGGGGTGGAGAGTGGGGTTTTATGGAAACAAAGGGGGTTTGATTTTTCTTACCATCTCATTTTCTTTATTATTTTTAGATTATTCTAAATTCCATGCACAAATACCAGCCAAGATTACACATCGTGAAAGCAGATGAAAATAATGGATTTGGCTCAAAAAACACCGCGTTCTGTACTCATGTCTTTCCTGAGACGGCGTTTATTGCGGTGACTTCCTACCAGAACCACAAGGTAAGCCCAGGACCCAGGAACCAGCAGGCCTGGGGTCACCTGCTTGTTTGCATGAATCCGCAGGGGGCTTCTGCTAAAACCTTAAGCCTTCTGGACACCTTTATTCCACCCTACAGTGGGCACCAACTTCTGTCCAGGGGGCTGAGGCAGGAACAGAGCTGCAGCCCAAGGATCGCAGCTGTTTGTACTGTATTCACAGGCTTGGCATGAAAGCCATACTCCCACACACTAAATGGAAATTGTCAAACCATAGCTGACCACCTGGTATCAACACTTATCCTCAAATGCAACAAGAAGTCATCCGCCTGCAGTGGTGGAAAGATCAGTGAAAAGAAAGGTCCCCTCACTGACGGGCTCGGTGCCCTTGGGTGGGGAACCTGGTGCCACCCTGCCTGGGGCCACCTTTTCTGTGGGGGGGGTGTGTCGGTGTCCTTTCCTCCTCTACTCTTGCCTTTTGGATGCATTTCAGCTCCCATCGGGGGAGGTGGCTGAGTTGCTGGAAACCTTGAGCTTGGACCTTCCCAGACGCTTTCTTACTTGTTTCGGTAATGACTGACCCCAAAGTACATACTCAAGCAAGACTAGCATTGCTAAAAGAAAAGCAAAAACTGAGAAACTTGTGTCACCAGCTGCCTGAATTGAAGTTCTGGGGACTTAAATAAGATCCTGCCAGGACACAGCCTGGTTTGGGGAGATGTGCACAAGGCCAGCTCATTGTTTCTGGTGGCTGCAGTGTTGTGTAGAGGTGGGATGTTGCAGATGGCTTGTGTCACCGTCAGAACCCCACACTGTTTGAAATTCAGGCCCCAGTTTGGTCCTTCAAAGCTTGACAGTGATGCTAGAATAAGATGCCTCCCTAACTGCAGGTCAGGGGGTAGAGATCTTGCTTGGGAGAAAGGGCTCATCTTGACTTGTCATGGTTCATGTCTGTTCTTTAGAAACCCAAGTGCCCATAGTGATAGTGATAGTGAAGTCACTCGGTCGTGTCCGACTCTTTGCGACCCCATGGACAGTAGCCAACCAAGCTCCTCAGTCCATGGGATTTTCCAGGCAAGAATACTGGAGTGGGTTGCCATTTTCTTCTCCAGGGGGTCTTCCGGACCCAGCAGTAAAGAATCTGCCTAATGCAGGAGATGTGGGTTTGATCCCTGGGTGGATCAAACTCGGGTCTCCCGCACTGCAGGCAGACGCTTTACCGTCTGAGCCACCAGTGCCCATGGATTCATCTTATTGGCCTGGATATTATTGGCGTGGGGAGGGCAGGACTGAATGATTCCTAAACCTCGATATGGAAAGATCTGGAAGCGGGAAAGGCAAAATATAGAGGCTGGGGAGGCATCGCTGCCCCGCTCCAGGGTGGTAGACTCTTAGGAATATTGTGAAGTGATTTGGGGTTAGGGGCTGTGGGAGGGGAAAGTGGTGAGGGGGTCCACATGAGATCAGTGAGGGCGGGTCATGTGGATGACTTACGGAGGTGGACAGGGAGCTAGGGTGCCCTCCCCCTCTACAGCGCCCACCCCTCCCCCATCTGCAAGAGAAAAGTGGGGTGGGGGGAGGCTGCAGAGGCTGTGGAGCCAGGCTGGAGAGGCCAGGTTACAGTGAGAGATGGGCTTAGCACCCTAAAGCCTCCAGTCACCCCTTGAAGGTCATTTCATGCAGGCTGTGTGTCGGCTAATCCCCACCCCCAAGGAAGCCAGGGCAGTTACGAAATGCTGTGGGTAATCTCCAAATTCAGATTGTCAGTGACCAAGCCAAGCTGTGATGGATGGTCCCTTGCAGGCCACACGGCCTGTTTGGGATCCCAGGCCTTGGCAAGCTTCCTTTCAGCAGAAAACGCACTCCCTCCTATCCGCTAAATGTGATTACTTTTTAAAGGAAAAGAAGAACTTTTTATGTTATTATTTAAAAAAAATTTCTACCCACTTTAACCAATAAGAGAAAAAAAACGGTAGGGTCAAGTGCCCTGAAAGTTGCTATGCTGTTTCAGGCTAATTTGAGTCTGGCTGCTAGAAACCTGTTTCCTCTATGGCTGCTGTAAACCTATGTTTAACTTTGTGGTGATGGCTACAGGGGAAAAAAATGAAAAAAATAGCAACCAGAACGCTCAGTTCCCCATATGTGTGTGTGTGTGTGTATATATGTGTGTATGTGTGTGTGTGTGTGCGTGCTTAGAGCTTCCTAGTCTTGACACAGGGCCCAAAAATATGTTGAATCTTTTTTTTTCCTGCCAGGAAAACCCAGGTTCATCCAGAGAGAGGGGACAGGAAGTGATAGACATATGAAAGCGGCCTGGTAAAGAAACACATGAGTGTTCAGGTCCTTTGGGAGAAATCCCCAAGCTTTATATATTAATAGCAAAGATCTTAGGGATTCCTCAGGAATGGATAGATTTGGGGGACCACACAATCTTTCTCTGTTTATAGCTTTGTTGACGTGTAACTGTCATATGATAAACCACACTATTTGAAGTATTCAATTAGCTATTTGGCATATGTGTATGTCCATGAAACTGTCACTGTAGTTACTTGTGAACACACTCAACACCCTTTAGATTTTATTTATTTAAAGGTCTTCTTCAATGCGCATATTTGCTCATCTATGTGTGTGGAGTGCCTGTCCAATGGGGTGTGTACATGTAAGTTTTGAACACAATCTAGGAGATTGTGTATCTAAATGCTCATGGGTCCCAAAACGTGAGTTCCCAAAGATGCATTTGAATATATGTGTGTTGGTTTTTTTTTTTTTTTCCGCTGGTTTTTTCTTCCAGTTTTATTGGGATATAATTGACACATGTACTGTATGAGTTTCAGGTGTACAGCATCACACTTTGACTTAATGTCATGAAATAAGGACCGTGATCAGCTGAGTGATGAATATAGGTGTATTTGAGGATCACACAGGAATTACTGATTTTCTTCATTGGTTGAGCCAAGAAGCCAGGCTGAGCTATACATACAGGGGGTTTTTTTTGTTTGTTTTTGTTTTTTTGAGCCAGCCTGGCATCCATAAGAAGGATTTCAAGCGCTCAAGGAGATGACTTTCAAGCACTCTCTCCTGCATGAGGTTTTCCCCACTTTTGAGTTATCAAGTACCAATAACACCTATTTTCTTTGTCAGGAGAAAGTCTAAAGCAGTGTATTTTTCCAGTTGCATTCAGGCCCCTGCAGACATGCCCCACGTGGATATATGATGTGTGACTTAAATAAGTGGGGCAGTTGGGTTGACTGTGATTTGTGGGCTCTGTTTTGTCACTTTATTGTCCCACCTGGATAGGGTGTTGAGACTCTTGGCTTTGTGGGTAAAAGCCACCTGGGCTGTTCCTCATCCTCGTGTGTTAGTGTCACAATCTGGCAGTAGATGCTTGGGTTCAAATCTATCTGACTTGGGCAAATTATTTAACTCAGTTTTCCCCATCTGTAAAGTGGGAATAAGAAGAGATTTTTTTTTTTTGGTTATTATCATGGTGGGGATTAAAATAAGCTAATCCATGAAACGTGTAATCATGCAGAGCCCGGGTAAAGAGTCAGCACAGGTTGTTAGTGATGAGTCATGATCGACTTCATAACTGATCAGTTAACAGTAACAGGGCAACTCCATCCAAAACACAGGTTCTGGAAATCTCTTTGCCTATCCTATTTTAGAATCTGAAAAGCTGAGATTTTTAAATAAGCTCTTATTACTGTGGTTGAAACACAACTACAACTACTTTGTGGTCTAATTGGTTCATTTCCTGATTGTTCTGTCAGTCCAAGGACAGTTTGTCTGGCATTATGCTTTGGAAAGAAAAGCAGTCTATGTGATTGAATTGCCAGGACAGTTTGGAATAATGTGGTTGTTCAATGGCAAAGTCCTGTCTGACTCTTTGCAACCCCATGGACTGCAGCATGCCAGGCTCCTCTGTCCTTCACTAGCCCCTGGAGTTTGCTCAAATGCATGTCCATTGAGTCAGTTGGAAAAATGCGAGCCACCAAGTTTTGTCCCAAAGGGCTTAGTGCCTCCAGACTGCTCTTTGCATGCAGGTACCAGGTGGAGGCAGGTATGTGGCAGGCTTCATTTGTTACACTGCCATCACACACCTGTATACCATGGGGTTCCTAATGACACGGCATATTTCCTGAGCCCAGCTGTGATCCCAAGCTGGATTTGGGGGTTATTTCCCCAGATGGTTGACAGCTTGAAAAAGATATTTAAACACTCGAATCTTCCCCAGCGACGCTCACTCTGTGAAACAGGTTTTTGTAAGGTTTGTGCCGCAGTTGTCAGCAGCTCCCAGGGCAATCCCTAGAAATATTTAGGTGTTAAAAAAAAGGTCACATGGGCATTTCATTTCCCCGCTTAGGCAACAATGGCTTTGTATGCAAGCGTGTCTCTCCCTTCAATATTAACTTACTTTGCCATTAAAAGGCATTTTCCTCCTGTTTAAATCATTGTGTATGGAGCCTGTATTTATGAGGTATGAGCTCTCTGGTCAGGACCAGGAAATGAACCCCTAATAGAGAGACATAATTAAGATTTTTGGCCCTCGCGAGGGTTTTTTTTTATTTTTTTTTCCCCAAAAGCGAGAATTCACAACAATTATTCTCATTAATTTTTACAACCTCTGTCTCAGTGGTTGGACCTGGCATTTATATTTGTTTTTCTCCCCATCAGGCCCCTCCCCCGGATATCCGGTTTTATGCTGATTTTGGAGGGAGTACGTTAGTTATGACGCATGGAAATCAGTTTCAGTGGAGCCTTTGGGTAGAACTCAGACATCCAGGTGTATTTGTGCCTGTGAGTGACTAGCTCCACGTTAGGAAGGGAATTTCATAGACAGAGTTATGGTAAATGAGGGAACTAGTATGAAATAAGATAGACATTTTCACCGGCCCCTAAGCTTACATGTTAAGATTTCTCAGGGGTAATTCTTGCAACCATAGCCATCTATCCTCAAATCTACAGAGCAAGGTAGATAGGTAAGATCCACACATCTCCGTGTATGTCTCACCAATTGTGCGCATCTCTGACAGCATATTTTTGGGAGGTATGGTATAAGAACAAGAATTCTTTTTCTGTTTGAATTCTGTTTGAGGTGCAAGGGATTTCATAGACAGGGTTATGGTAAATGAGAGGACTAGTATGAAATAAGATAGGCATTTTCACCTGCACCTAAGCTTACTTCGAGCAGAAGTTTTTTTTGAGCAAAAGATTTTGCTGATAAAATACCAAAACCCACCCTTTTCTTTTTTTTGCTCTGAGTAATTTTTTTGTGTGGAATAGCGATGTCATGGAATAGGCATTAATTCAGCCCAGTTGCCCCACCCCTATTGTCTTATTGTTCTCAGTATTTTCAGGAGCTGGCTTCTGTCTCCGATGGGTGGGTGAGGGGCATAAAAATCGGGATAAGGGTTCCCTCCACCCTTTTTAAAAATGATCTAATTTTTACTCAACATTTTGAGAATTTCTCCCTCCTACCCCTCACCATTAAAAATGCTTTATGTTTTTATGGTTGCATTTTGCTGTCATAAAACTGGTGTGAGAAAGAAAGCCCCGCTAGGTGATGGGGCTGAGTTGAGGAGTGCACATGTTCAAGATTGTTATCCAAAAAGACTTTGTATTTAAAAAAATTTTTTTTTTATTGAGATAAAGTTGATTTACAGTGTTGTGCCAGTCTCTTCTGTTTTCCAGAGAGGTTTTACAGATGTTTCTATGTACTCTGAAGAGTTGATTCGAAGTCAGAAAGTTGCAGGAATGGGTTACCATGTTAAAAATAAAAGGAAGGAGAAGGGAACGTGTATACATAGACATCCCCACGCGTAGTTTAAAAGTTTTAAAGTTGATTTTATTTTTTTGGAACAGTTTCAGGTTCATAGTAAAGCTGAGTGGGAAGCAGAGCCTTGTATAACCTCTGTCCGCTTCCCCCAACCATTTACAACCTCCCCTACTAACAGCACCCCCCACCCCCAACCTCAGAGTGGGACACATGATACCACTGATGAACCTGCATGGACACATCATCACCCAGGGTCTGTAGTTTGCCTTCGAGCTCACTCTTGGTGTTATAGATTGTGGGTTTTTTTTTTTCGGTTGTGCCATGCAACTCATGGGACCTTACTTCCCTGACCAGGGATCACACCTGTGTCCCCTGCAGCGGAAGCTCCAAGTCCTAACCCCTGGACCACCAGGGAATTCTCTAGATTCTGTGGGTTTAGACAAATGTGTAATGACACGTCTTCACCGTGATGTATCCCACAGAAATCATTTCATTGCCCTAAAAATCCTCTATGCGTCTCTTGTTCATTTTCCCCTTCCTCCTAACCCCTGGCAACTGCTACTCTTTTTGCTGTTTCCCTAGTTTTGCCTTTTCCAAAATGTCATAGTTGGAATCACATAACATTTAAAAAATGTTAAGTTTATATATATTTTTATTGTGAGCACACAGACTCATATATAGTAATTTTATATTCATGACAGAGTCCTGGGGTTAGAAGGAAATGCTGTAAGACCATGTCTAGCAGAAAACAGAATGTTCTTGCCCCCAAATGGACAAATCTGTACATTCATTAATTATGCCTAGTTTCTCAAAGCAACTTCTTGGTTTCTCGAAGTCTGTAAAGATGCTACTGGGGGGTAGAAAAGATGGCTCTGTGCGGATCTGAAGATGATGGAACCATAGGAAAAAAATCTGTTCTTGTTCTAACTATCTTTCTATTCATCTACTACAGAAAGGGAGACTTACCTCGGTACTGGTTTATGTTAAATACTTCCGTAAAAGTGTCAGATTTTCCTTTGCAACAAAGGGAAGGCTGGCCTTCAGTGTGGAACTTTCTAGGGGTACCAGTAGAGAGAATTTGATACACTTGTTATCTTTGTATTGACTTGCAAGTGTTTCCACTTTGACATATAGAAAAGTGATATAGTATATTTATAAAATAGATTTACATAAAAAGTGCTTGATTTTGGACACATCCACAGTGGTCTATTTAAATGGATAACCAACAGGGACCTACTGTATAGCACAGGGAGCTCTGCTCAATGTTACATGGCAGCCTGGATGGAAGGGGAGCCTGGGGGAGAATGGACACATGTATATTTTATGGCTGAGTGCCTTCTCTGGTCACCTGAAATGACCACAACACTGTTAATTGGCGATATTCAAATACAAAATAAAAAGTTTTAAAAGAAGAGAATCATTAAGAAGCCAGTAGAGGAAGAACAATGAAATAATACAAATATAAATAATCAATCCAAGTAAGACCAAAACTATGAAAGAATAAATAAAAAATAGTAAAAACAGAACATAATTATGACTACCTTAAATTTTAATCAGTAATTATAATTCAGTAGTTAAATTGAAAATAAACAGAATACTGGGCTTCCCTGGTGGCTCAGTGGTAAAGAATCCATCTGTCAATGCAAGAGATGTGGGTTTGATCCCTGGAGAAAGAAATGACAACCCACTCTAGTATTCTTGTCTGAGAAAATCCCATGGGCAGAGGAGCCTGGTGGGCTACAGTCCTTGGGTTTGCAAAAGAGTCGGACACGACTTAGTGACTAAACAACAACAAACAAATACTAAGAAGTAAAAAAAGTGGTTTGATTTAATAAAAATATTAAGCAGATTAGTAGACCAAGACTATATAGGTATAATAATGATGAAGTGATTTTTGAATGACCTCTGATGAACACTGCCTTGGTGTCTGTAAAGTGATCTGATATATAAAAATTCAATTCACACACAGTTTTTGGGACATACTTCTGGCAAACTTCATAGGGATGTACTCTTTTACCTAGATCTGCTACTATACATTCATGCTAACAGAATATGTTGATGATTTCAAGAATATGTGTGATGGACCTTGAACCAAAAGACCCCGTTCTATCACTGAGTTTTAGACATGGCAACAAAAATTTCCCAGAAGAGGATTCTTTCTTCCTTATATAATTAAAGAGGTTTGTAGCTGTTAGGTAGCTCTTGTATATATTATAATTCCATATGTTGGTCTTTATTTAATTAGACACCCTCCTTTTCACTGGAACTAGCAAACTCTGTGAAAACTATGAAATGAATGTGAAATGAGGCATAATAGGATTTTGAGAGCAATAATCAAGTCCTTCCCAATGGAGATTGCCACGCTGCAGGAAACTGACATCGTGTCAACATGGTACAATTTTCCAAGGGGGTGGAGGACCAAGTGTTGAGGTCTGCATTGTGTTTGAAACACAAAATGCTATGATTGAGACAAAAATGCCAATCCGGCTGGAATGATGCAGAGTATGACTCCAATTAGTGGGCAAACTGAAACCAGGTTTTTGTCCCCCCTTTTATAGACAGTCTGATCTAGGACATTTTTCAGAGCCTCATTTTGAATGCAGTGATGGGTCCTGTTGACATGACGGGCTTAATTTGCTTCTTTGGGTTGCCAGAGACTGTGTTTCCATGACACTTATCATTCGCTGGGTCACCAGGCGGTTTTATAGCAACCAAGTGAACACGGAACTCTCTCTCTCTGCTTCCTACAGATCACCCAGTTAAAGATTGAGAATAATCCCTTCGCCAAAGGATTCCGGGGCAGCGATGACATGGAGCTACACAGAATGTCGAGAATGCAAAGGTAAGAAAGTGGGATCCTTGGCTCCCCGCTCTCTGCATCCCTTGCCCTTCAATAGCCCAGGTGAGCCAGCAGCCCCGGAAGACCAGGCACAGAGAAATGGGGCCTTGTTGCCATCGAGAGAAACGAGAATGAGCCTCTGGAATCCCACTTTCTGATAAGCCTTTCACTGTTGCCCACCAGGCTTCTCTGTCCATGGGACTCTCCAGGCAAGAATACTGGCGTGGGTTGCTGTGCCCTCCTCCAAGGGATCTTCCTGACCCAGGGGTTGAACCTGTGTCTCCTGCAGCTTCTGTGTTGTAGGCGGGATTTTTATGGCGTAAACCAAACCCTCCATGTGGTCTCCTCTATCAGACGCTCTGGAGCGTGTAGATTTGGGGAAGACTGTGTATGCGGGGACTTGACCATTTGCATCTGCCCACGGAGCAAAAGCTACAATTTTCTCCTCTTTCTCCGCTGTCTTCCTCTCTAGTGAAGTCCTCTCTCTCTTTCTTCCCATAAGTCACCGCCGATGAATGATTTTCTTTTGGCAACAGCTCTTGGTAAATGAAAGGGGAGTTAATGGCTTGATTTCCGTGGGGTGATATACAGACTTGACGTGGCCTCCCAGGCATGGGGCGGGGATGGTGGATTAGAAGCTGGTGATAAAAATGGTTTGGTCTTTTTACATATCCTGTGGTCTTGGTTGCTGATATGATGAATAGGAGGGGCTGTGGCAAATGGACATAGTGGGAATTCGGTCTGATTTGAAACGATTGTACAAGCATTGCCAATTTTGTCGAATATTCTCTTGGTAGAGTTCCAAAATAACTTACCATATGGCAAGAGAATTCAAGATGCATTTTGTTCCTTTTGACCAAGAAATGTTGTTTTTTTCTTTCCATTTTGGTGGGTTTAGCATTTCAAAATAAAATGAGGTCATTTAGGAAGCTTAGCCTTATCCTTTCTGGAAAACCCGAAAAGGGAGAGTTGGGCAGATGGACACATGTACTCATTCAAAGGAGGACAAGAGACCCAAGAAGAAGAGGGAGAGAAAGGTCCCAGAGCTTTGTGGTTTAAACGTTGGGTTTGGAAATAACATGCTGTAGAAATCTTTTTCAGATAGTGGGCTTAGCAGATCTAATTTTGCATGCTTTTAAAAAATAAGTATGTCATTATCTTCAGGTCGAACAGGTACACCAGACTCATATGAATTCCTGTATTAATAACTGATTTCCTTCATGATGGTGGACTTGTAAGATGCTTTATGTGGTGAAAATAACGAAGTCCTTAAATTATTATTTAGAAACATTTTTAGCTTTACGTGTCTTCACTTGGAAGTTGGAGTTGAATTTAGCCTGTGGTCGGTGGAAAAGTTGATAACAAACATCGCTTGAAGGTGAAAGAGGCCAAACTATTTTCAGCTGTCGGCTCAGGGACCCACGTGTTGTTTATATGGTGTCTAAACCCCATCCTGTCCTGATGGTCATCTTGTCATCATGGCAGCTTAGCCACTGATGGACAGTCTCATCTTGGTCATCCTGCAGGTAGGGGTCCAGGCTGTGCAGCTGGGGACTGAAGGGTTTTTTCCATCCCCTACTTCTTCCCCCCTTTCCATCAGGTCCAGGGCAGGTGGGATTATGGGTTTAAGGTATTGCAAGTAGCCCCCTCAATTTTACCCGGTCATCTGGTCTCAGAGGTGCTACCTTCTTATCATGTCTCACAGTTCACCTCCTTTCTCCATCTAGGCTGCCTTTCCACCAGCAGCCTCACCTGCCACAGCCTCTAACCTCTTTAGGCCTGACACCAGCTCTGTTCCCCTCCCAGACATGTTCCAGGCAGCTGCCAAAGACATCTTGTCCCTGTGCTTGGTCGCTCAGTCGTGTCCAACTCTTTGTGGCCCCATGGACTCTAGCCCACCAGGCTCCTCTGTCCATGGAATTTTCCAGGCAAGAACACTGGAGTGGGTTGCCATTTCCTTCTCCAAGGGATCTTCCCGACCCAGGAATGGAACCGGGGTCTCCTGCATTGCAGGGGATTCATTACCAGCTGAGCTACCCAGGGAAGTCCAAAGACATCTTTGTACAGCACAAATAAGACACATTTCTTCACAGCGTCAAACACTCCTATTG
>NW_011495054.1:3733701-3751183 GCF_000754665.1 Bison bison bison
TATTGCCCTCTGTGTCAGGTCCAGACGCCTTGGTGTGTTTGACCACGCCCTTCCCATCGGGCCTGGCCACGCCCCCTAGCTCTGTTCCTTCCGGTGTCCCCTCTCCCTTTCAATCAGGCTGAAGGAGTGGCTCCAAATCTGTCTTCTATCTATTGTTTTTGGCCACGTGAACACCACGGTTGGTTAACTAAGCTCCATCTTTCCCCCCTCCCCTTCCATCTCCTGCCCATCACTAAAGCCTCCTTGTAACTATTTCTCCTTGTAGCTGTGCCTTCCTCCAGGGAGCTGCTTCTGGCCACAGACTGCCTGGTCCGGGTGTGTCTATTCCTAGGAGCCCTCACTGGTTTTCTGTGTCAGGCTGGGCGCCACACTTTGGAAGCTGGTTGGACAGATGATGGGCATGGAAGCAGAGACAGTGGGGGACGGACAGGTGTTTGAGAGTTCACATGTCAGCAATCCTGGAGTCTCTTCCTACAGCTCTGAACCACGTGCCTGGTGAGCTATTTAGGCACAGGACTCTGCTTAGGTCTGAACTCTGCCCTAACTACTCCTTAGGGTTATTGCACATTGGCTGTGGGCTTCTTCCCACCTAGGCACCTGGAGTTGGAAGGAAGGAAAGGTAATTGGTCCTCAGTAAGAGGTCAGGGATTGACATGTTGGATTGAAACTCTCAGCCTCACAGACACGTGTGTCTTTGTGGCTGTGTGAGGAGTTGCATTGTGAAACAAAGAGAGTTGGACTGACCACTCTCCAGGCTGGGAGAGTGGACAGGGTCATCCACCCAGTTCTCTGGACCTGTCCCCTGGCGGGGAGAAGGAGCAAAGCAGAGAGGCTCCAGTAAGGTTTGGAGTCAGACAAACCTGGGTTCAGTCCTTGCTCTGCGTGTATCAGCCCGTGACCTCGGGCAAGTGATGTTACTGCAGGGGGCCTCAGTATCCTCATCTGTAAAATGGGCATAAATAAAGATAGCTTCCCCTTTCGGGAGTTCTTGTAAGATCTATGTGAGAGAGTGCCTGAAGGGTGCTTGGTTCCTAGTCCATGCTCTAAAATATGATCCGAGTCAGGGAGAACTCCTCATTACTCCTAGTTTTGCCCTTGTTCAGAATTGAGTCTGGGCTGTGGTCCCAACTCCCAGGTCACAGTTGGTAGTGACAAGTGGGGAAGATGGCTCTCCGGAGACGGCTCTGATAACAGCCTGGCTGGAACGGCGGGCTCACTGTTGATCTTGTAATCCTGTTTCCTGTCCCCCACACACCCGGTGACAGCTGGCTCAGGCAGCAAAGCGGGAGGAATGAAATTTCCTCTAATTCCAACAATCGGAACGGAGGGAGGGAGAGGGGTGGGGTGATGGAGGGCTGAACCTTAACTCTGCCGTGATCCCACGTAAATAACTTTTGGATTAGCTTGGCAAGTGTCTGGGCACGTACCCTCCTCCCCTCTCTTCACCCAGCAATCTGTGTTTGGAACACGCGGAGAGTATCTTAGTTATTTTCCAACGTTTATGTATGGTTTCTAGTTACAGAAGCGATAACTACTTATTCTGAAAATGGGAGAGTGAAGGGAAAGCAGAAAGAAGAAAATAAAATCATTTTGCAAATCCTGTCTCTAGCCGACTGATTAAAATATGTGCCAAGGTTATTTGGAAAGGTTAATCTGTGGCTTAAAAACATCTTATCCTAAAAAACCAATATTTCCCAATTTGCAGGGCCCCCTCCCCTGGTGACAAATGAGATGACTTTAGAGCGTGCCCACAGATACCAGGCACATCAGGCTGATTTCATAGACAATATTGTTTAGAATAAGACTAAGTTCTCTTTTATTGACTTATTTCTTTGGCTGTGCTGCACTGCATTTGGGATCTTGGTTTTGTGACCAGGGGTTGAACTCATGCCCACAAAACACAGAATCTTAACCCCTGGACCGCCTGGGAAGTCCTCAAGACTAAGTTTGAAGGAAGGAAGGGAAGAAGGAAAAGAAAGAAGGAGGGAGGGAGAAGGGAAGGCAAGCTAAGGCTGGTTGTTTAGAGAAAATATTCTTTGTGACCCCATGGACTGTAGCCTGCCAGGCTCCTCTGCCCATGGAATTTTCCAGGCAAGAATACTGGTGTGGATTGCCATTTCCTTCTCCAGGGGATCTTCCCATGAACTAAATAGCAGAAGAGGTGGTATGAAGATTTGGCCAACGTTGTCAAGGTGATATGCAAATCACAGAAATTCGGGAGATGCACCTAAATGCTCACCCTAGTGAGAAAGCGTGGGCACTTCACTGTCAAAGCTGAATGAGAACTTCCTGGGAGTCAAAGGTCCCGGTGGAGCCAAGGACAGGGGCCACTGAGTGCAGGGAGGTGCTTTTATCGAGAGGATGGGAGTCAGGTTTTGTGGGATGAATGGGATTTTTTCTTTTTGCTAGCTCTTGTTTTTTAATTTTTTAAACTCTATTTTATTTTCAGCTATGACAGGTCTTAGTTGCTGCACATAGGATCTTCATTGCGGCATGCAGGCTTCCCTCTGGTTGAGGTGCTCAGGCTTAGTTGCTCCGAGACATGTGGGGATCTTAGTTCCCCTCCCAGGAATCGAACCCACGTCTCCTGCATTGGAAGGTGGATTCTTAACCACTGGACCACCAGGGAACTCCCTAGGGTTTTTTTTTTTTTTTTTTGGCTGAGCTGAGTGGCTTGTGGGATCTTAGTTCGCCTACCAGGGGTTGAACCCACATCTCCTGCATTGGAAGGTGGATTCTTAACCAGTGGACCACCAGGGAAGTCCTGGTGAATGGGATTTGAATCTGTTGAGAGGAAGGGCTTTCTGGGTTGGATCAGAGGAGTGTGCAGGGATCTACCCGTCTGGGGCTCTGGAGGAGGCATCAGACTCTAAAGATCTCTGAAAGTCAGCTGCCGTGGCACTGTGACAGGGAACAGTGTCCCTAGAAGCGTGGGATTCTAGTGGTAGAAGGGACCCTGGGAGGCAGCATCTGGTTTAACCTTCCTGCTTTTGCAAAAAAGAAAACTGCAGCCTGGAGACTCATTTGTTTTTATTTTTTTTAATTAATTTATTTTAATTGGAGGCTAATTACAATATTGTAGTGGTTTTTGCCATACATTGACGTGAATCAGCCATGCGTGTACATATGTCTCCCATCCTGAACCCCCCTCCCAGAGACTCATTTATTTATTCAGTTTTGGATCTGTTGCTTTCTTCTTCAGCGGACACCCATTCTTTCAGGGCTTACTCTGTGCCAGGTCCTGAGGATGCAAAGGTGAATCCATGCACCGAGGGGCAGGGTTCACTGATGCTAAAGCAGGCTCTCGAGCTGGGGTCCTGGCTAGCACACTGATGAGCCCTGGGGCTCCCCTAGCTCTATCTCCTCATCTGTAAAAGGAAGATAATTATAGCACCTACCTCCGGGGCTGTTGCATGGATGAGGTGAGGTAATATGGGTGTCCTAATTACTATTGCTATGCAATGAATGATTCCATTCCTAAATTTCCCATCTACTAGCTGCGAAACCCTGGGCTCTGAGCTGGCTCATTATCGCTGCATGAGACTCTGAATCCAGGACAGCCAGAGCTCCAGCACTTCGCTTCCAACACCTCTGCGCCCACGCAAGGGGGAGGACGTACAAGCAGCCTCGGTCCTCCCATGAGGAGCTCAGAGACCATCACAGTGCTCCAGATTTTGTCCACTTAACAACCTACTCCCGCTCAGGAATGCTCCCTAAATGCTGCTTAGGGCGGAAAAGCCAGGCATCGCTCGTTGTCACTGTGCCCAAAGAGAAGCCGGAAATCCCCAGGGAGGCACTTGGGTTTAGCTCAGGGTTTGGGGGTTGGGAAGGATGCCTCTGGACAGGTGTGATTGCTGTCAGGTTTTGGTGGGGACGGCTGCAGGTATCTGACGGCCAGACAAGGCTGGGTGTTCAAGATGGCACACCCCCATGACTGCAGTTAACGCTGGCTTTTGGCTGGGAGCCCATCTGGGTGGTCCCCTGGAGCGTGTGCATGTGGCCCATCCAGCATGGACTCCCTCCATGGTGGCGAACTGTCCTTGGACAATCTTGAAAGGGCCTTTGCTCACTACACCTTGGGAGCCTTGCATCTCTTCTGCTACTTGCTGTTGGTTGAACAAGACTCACTAATGGGCTCAGATTCCAGGAGAGCCAGGGATCCTCCCTCTAGACAGAAGGAAGTCAGAGAGTGTGCCTGGGTGATTTAACACTGCCCCAGCTTGCCTAGGAATGCCTGACACTATCCCTGGGCTGGAGTGACCCTGGATCATGTCAGGAGGAGATGGGATCCATTCCCTCTTGAAGTCTGAGGCCAGGTTGACACCCAGTAAAGGTGCCGATACCTGGCAGTGAGCATCTTCACGATAGAAGGAATCACCTGTCTGCCCCGGCAGGCTACACCTGGTCTTTCTGTAAAGACAAACCTCAGAATAGGAACAGGCAGCAGCAAAGTGCTTCCTTGGGCACTGCTTGCTTTAATTCACACAGTGTGGCTGTGACTCATGCCTGGCCTTTCTGGCATACAAGCATTTGTGGAGCATGATGGGGAGACTGGCAGCGCCCAGCGGTGGCAGCTTCAGAGCTCTTCATGGGAGAATTGAGGTTGTCTCTTCCTCAGTCTTCTCGTGGACTGCCGATGCCTTGGCAGGAAGTAATCTCCAGAGCCGGGGTCCCTGGAGTCTCTGGTTAGCCTGTAAAGACTGATACCAAAGTTCCAATATTTTGGCCACCTGATGTGAAGAGCCGACTCATTGGAAAAGACCCTTATGCTGGGAAAGATTGAGGGCAGGAGGAGAAGGGGGTGACAGAGGATGAGATGCTTGGATAGCATCATCGACTCAATGGACATGAGTTTGAGCAAACTCTGGGAGATAGTGAAGGACAGGGAAGCCTGGTGTGCTGCAGACCATGGGGTCACAAAGAGTTGGACATGACTGAGCGACTGGAAAAGAACAGCAACCAGAGAGCAGATAGGAGAGCCAGGAGTCCAGGTTGTCCCAGGTAGAGCAAATAGGTTTTGTCAGCCCCAGGCTGGGGGCATCTCTGTCCACCCACTTAAGAAACAGACCATTGTCCCCTGACTCTGCAGGGTAGGTCACCTCCTCCTCATCCACCTTATCTAAGACCCCTTTGGAAAATCCAGTTAAAGCAAGAACTCTGAAAAACTCACAATATATAAATAGAAGAAAAAATGTCAAGCAATTTTGAGGAATTTATAGGGTCTGGGATCCTTAAAAGCTTAAAATCCAGGACTTTCCCTGGTGGCCCAGGGGCTAAGATCCTGTGATCCCAGTGCAGGGGCCGGAGTTTGATCCCTGGTTGGGAAACTAGATCCCAAGTACTGCAACTAAGACCCGGCACAGCCAAATAAATAAACAAATATTAAAAAAAAATTTTTTTAAACCTTTTTAAAAAAGGTTAAAATCCTTGCACTGGAGCCATCCCTTCTTTTCCAGCAACCACCCCCCGCCCCCACCCCTGCCTTCCTAATTTTAAATGACTATTCAGCTCCTAACTTCAAATGGTTATTTTTCAAAAAGAAGGCTCAGCGCTCTTGTATTCTCATGCTTGTGGTTAAAGCTGATGTGCTGAGTCACTCAGTCATGTCTGACTCTTTGCGACCCCATGGACTATAGCCTGCCAGGCTCCTCTGTCCATGGGGATTCTCTAGGCAGGAATACTGGAATGGGTTGCCATGCCCTCCTCCAGGGGATCTTTCCAACTCAGGGATCGAACTTGGGTCTCTGATGTCTCCTGCATTGGCAGGCAGGTTCTTTACTGTCTGAGCCACCAGGGAAACCCATGGGGATGTCCAGTTAATGAGATGTGATCTCCAGGACAGCGAACATTCTGGAGGTGACATTAACTCCTCACTCCTTGCTGTACTTTTGGCTATGCCTGTGGCTTCTCCCAGGAAAGTGTGAATTTATGTAAAACAAGAAGGCTCTTTATGTTTGGGAGGCCAAGCCAGCCTAAGTTGTAAGTGGAGGTTTGTTCCTAGAGGTCTCACCTTGGTCCTGGTTGTCCATCATTCATCTGCAGCCCCACACCCAGCTCTCTGCTCCCCCAGTGAACCTGCTCTTCAGGGACAGCATCTGAGGGCAAATCGCCCGTAAGCGTTGTTTCTCAAACTTTTGGCAGACATCACAATTAGCTGGGGGTGGGGAGGCTGGTGAAAAAAGCAGGTTTCTGGGTCTCACCCTTAGAGGTTCTGAATCAGTGGCTCTCGGGAGAAGGTACAAAACTGTCCTTTATCAAGTTATTTGATGGAGGGGTCCCCTGGTCAGACCTGGATAATTTCTTGGCCCTACAAAATGAGCAAAGACGTGCAGAAAATAATGTGTGACCTTACCTTCTGGAAACGGAGCTCATGGGCTGGGCTATTTTATAAAAAGGAACCCGTTTCTCTACTTGGTGGCCAACTTTGGCTGAACATTGGAAGTCCCGAGAGTGTGTCCAATGTTGTATTATGAAAAATGTAAGACATATAGAAAACATGGAAGAATTGCATGGAGACCACCCATATACCCACTGATTTGGTTCTGTAATTAATATTTTGCTATATATTTGCTCTATCACACATCTGTCCACTGATGTATCTCTCCATCCACGAATCCATCTATTTATCTTTTCATCCATCAATGCATACATACATTTATCCATCCACCAATCTACCTTTTCACCAATCCATCCATCCATCCATCTACCATCTTATTTTTTTAAATTTCTATCTTATTTTTTTTCTCAATAATAGAACTATTTTATTAAACATATGAACACACTTATTTTGTACAACACGCATTTCTTTCTTTCCTCTGCTGCAGGAAGCCAGGCTCTAGAACCCCATGTTTATAAAAACACACTTTGGCAGCTACTATGGCAAGGTGAAAAAAGTGCAATTCCGAAAGTAACAACACAACCAAAGTGGGGAACAAAAAAGGCAGAGCTGAGTGGGCCCAGCGCTGCTCATCTTCTCTCAAGAGGCAACAATTTAAGAACAGAAACTCTTGAGTGTTATTTAAGCAGTACTGCCCAACTCTCTTGGTAGCATCTCTCTTTCAATTCCATTTATCTTGATGTTGTAACTAACTAATCTGTTACTTCTTTAAGAAATTCTGCCCTGGTTTATATCCTTTTCAGTGGCCCATATCCCTTTGAGCTTCAAAAACACACAAGTCGCTCAGTCGTGTCCGACTCTTTGCAACCCCATGGATTGTAGCCCACCAGGCTCCTCCGTCCGTGGGATTTTCCAGGCATGAATACTAGAGTGGGTTTCCGTTTCCTTCTCCATAAATTTACTTTTTAATTGGAATAAAACTGCTTTACATTGTTTGTGTTGGTTTCTGCCATACAGCAATGCAAACTGGCCATAATTATACATATATCACCTCCCTCTTGAGCATCCCTCCCCTTCCCCATTTTTTTGGATGTATTTCACACTCAGTTGCATTTGTGAGTACCTTTCATCCTTGTAAACTTCAGTAGGCATGCCATTAACACGGATTCAATTTTTGTTCATGATTCTGTTTCAGGTAAAGTCTACATACCGTGAAATGCACAGATCTTAAGTACACCATTCACTTCTTGACAAATGCATATACCTGTGAAACCCAAGTCCTTATCATAATATAAAACATTCCTTCACCCAGAGAGTTCCCTCATGCCCCTTCCCGGTTATTCCTCTTCTACCTCCCTACCAGAAACAATTAATATTGTGATTTTTTTTAAAACTGTCAGGTTTGTCTGTTATAGAATTTTATATAAAGGAAACCATATACTATTTACCCTTTGCATAAGGCTTTTTTCTCCTGGGGAGAACTAGAGATCCTGGGACCCCTTTTGAGTAGCAGATGCAAGTATGGACTTATCCTTAGAAAAACTGACAAGCTCTAATGCTCTGGTATTTGGGATGGCATGGGGAGTGGAATTCATAAATCAGGTGAAGCCTTTGCAAGGTAAGAATGTTTGCTTCAAAATATAATCACGTGGTGTATAAGCTGGGGTTTATGGAGCAATGTGTCTCCAATATATGCTAAGCCTTTCCAAGCATTGTATCGTTTGACCACCCAAGAAGGGGATGATTCTGACTATTCCCATTTTATAGACAAGAGACTGAGGCTCAGAGAAGGGAAGAACTTAGCCAGCCCCGCAGTGGCCAAATTGGTGGCTGTGTACCATCAAAGGCAGGCACATCTGTACAACCTGACTTCAGAGTCACAACTCAAAATGAGCACCCTAATATGAAGTTATGCAGAGATTTACTATGGGAACCCCAAGGTCGCCCATCAAAGTCGTCATGATGCTGGGTGCTCTTGGCAGGCGAGGGTGTTGTCTTTGAGTTTCTTTCTTTTTTCTTGGTCACGCCGTATGGCATGCGGGATCTTAGTTCCCTGACCGGGGATTGAACCCATGCCCCTTGAAGTGGAAGCTCAGAGTCTTAATCACTGGACCGCCAGGGAAGTTCCAACCTTTGAGATTCTTGGTGCTGCTCACATCAGACAGCCCTGTTAGAATCAATGGTGGGAATTCATGTCACTTCTTCGTGTCCCCCTGGTCTGCCCAGTGAGATGGAGCAGCTAGAATTCACAGTGCTTTTCTCCACCTCCCTGGTGGGGTGAGACCTGAGTCATAAAATGGTCGCGAAGCACTTTGTAGATGAGAATGATGGGAGTGATTATTATTTGCTGAGCTAAAATCCCGCTTGGGGTGAACTGCCCCCATCCCTTGAGGGTCCATACACGTTAGATCGGAATCATTTCCCCAAGCGTATCAGAAAGTTAATAAATCGGGAAGGCTCTTGTGGGATGTGGGGGGTGTCCTCTTTTCATTCTGATCGCAGATTAAAGTGCTTGTGAGAGGAGGAATTTGCTTGCAAGAACAGATTTTACAGTCTCCAGCCTTGCCCTTGTGCACTGCTTTAGTGGTTGGAGAAAGGCTGCCAGAAACTGAGTAAGCATCGCCAGGGGAAAACAACAACAGAAACTCACCCCCTCCTCAGCACCCCAGCACCCCTGCCACCTGCTCCCGTGAAAAGGCCAATTCAGTCGGCTGCAGTGGAAAACATTCTCGGGGCCTTTCGTTAGCTGGCGGCCGGCTGCGATGCCGTTTGGCTGTGGATTTCAATATTCCCTTGTAACGTTTTACAACCCAGAGCCGGCGACAATGGCGTCATTCATTGCATCCGCTCACGTGGAACAGAATGTGAGAGAGTGGTGGAGCCGGGAGAAGCTGGTTGGTGGCCCTGGTACCCAGGGTAAACTGGGGTTGTCGGGTCCCTGTGTCCAGGCTGGGCAGATCGTGTCTGTGTCAGCCAGTGCAGTGGGATTTGACTTTTGGTAAAGCAGGAATGATGGACAGTTGGATCAGTAGAGGTTGATGTTACCTGATAAAACCAATACCTAACTCTAGTACCCTCAAAGATGCTCTGTGTGACAGAAGTGTCGTGTTGCCCTAGCAGTGATGGGAAGGCAACGATTGCCTATTATCAAGTGTAAGTTGGGAAAAGTTTTGGAATAGCACTGACCCCGGGTGCAGCTCAGCTTTACCTCTTCTTAGCTAGGTGTTCTGGGACCTCTCTGAGTCTCATTTCTTTTCTTTGTCTCTAAAGTAAATGTCATCATACGGATGAAATGGGATTCTTGCCAGGATCAAATGAGGGAAAGCATATAAGTCAACCACTGCAGTGGCTGGAGAGCTGCCCCCATGACTCAGTGGTAAAGAATCCGCCTGCAATGCAGGAGACCTGTGTTTGATCCCCGGGTTGGGAAGAGCCCCTGGAGAAGGGAATGGCAAGCCACCCCAGTATTCTTGCCTGGAGAATCCCCATGGACAGAGGAGCCTGGTGGATTACAGTCCATAGGGTTGCAAGAGAGTCAGACGTGACTGAGTGATTAAAAAACAACAGCCGTGGCTGGAACAGTAGGATGCACAAAAAAACAATGTAAATGATAAGGAGGAAGATGAGGATGAGGAAGGTAGTGGTGATGGTGAGAATGGTCATGCTGATAATGATGATGTTGGTGAAAACAATAGCCCCCAGTTGCTATTCTCTTCCCAGACCCATGAGGGCTTTTCAGCTGTCCTTTTAATTCTCTGCTGCCTGTATTCTTGAATGATGCTGCCTGTACACTTGAATGATGTAGAGGAAAATAGGTCATCTTCTCCTCATGGGGACTTTAGAGGCTTTTGCTGTGTTGCTACTCACGAGTTCCTTTGATTCGTGCATTGATGAGCCCAGGAAAAATGATCCTGGGAATTTCCTGGTGGTCCAGTGGTTAGGACTCTGTGCTTTCACTGTTGAGGACCCGGGTTCAATCCCTGGTTGGGGAACTAAGATCCCACAAGCCACGTGGCATGGTCAGAAAAAGAGAAATGATCCCAAATGGTGTTTATTGGGACCCTTTTCTTCTCTTTGTCTCTGTTACTCTATCCTGACTGAGAAGTCACTCCACTCTTCTATGCCTCGATTTTGACACCTGCCAGGTGGATTTGGGGATGTTGTATTGCAGACACCAGGGGAGACATGCGTGGTTGATGGTGGGGCTGATGTTTCAAGCTCCTGAGAGAGAAACATACTGAGAGGGACAAGTGGTTATTGAGATAATATGCCTTTCCCACTTCTGTGAGTATTAGTAATCAAAAACAGGATTTGGCTTTTCCAGAGGGTAATTTTGCAATCTGGCAGTGCCGGAAGGGAGAATTCCACGGAGTCCATTGATACATTCTCTTGTAAATTCCCTTAGCCAACATTTTTTAAGAGTTATTTTCTTTAATTAAAAAAAAAAAAAAACCATCCCCATTAAGAATATCAAACTAAAAAGAGACTTCTCCTTCCCTATTGGATCTCTGACAGCCTAGTACTCAAACTAAGCAAGATTTAAATTGAATTGCTAGCAAGATTTGCAACTTTTTTGTTTTATTATTATAATGATTTTTCTTCTTCTTCTTTTTTTTTTCCATTACGTAGCTTCAGCTGCCAAGCGAGAACTATAAAGCTAATTTCATTCCTTTCAGCCTCCTGGCCCCAGGGGGAGAGTCTGAGCAGTGGAGCTGCTCAGTATGGCTCCAGCTTTGGTTCTGAAATGACACAGTCCACAGGAAGGCTGGGCTAGGAAACCCCAGGGTGTCATGAGTGTCTCTGTAACCTCACGGAAACTTAGCAGACACTCTGTTGTCCCGTCTGGTCACTCTGACGTGGTTTGTGATGACAAACAAAGGCAGGGGCCCAGAGTGGGAGATTGTCACACCCCTGAGAGGTGGGTGAAATGAGAGAGGAGTCTTAGGCTCCAAACCCCTGCACCCCTAAAAGCATATTATGTTTTAAAAATGGAAAGAGGTCAGTAGGAAATTGTCTAGAAGTAACTTGGAGACAGTTGGGTTAGAATTCTGGTGGTGTCTCTTTCTAGCTCTGGGACCCTGGGCAAGTTATTTCATCTCCCTGGGCCTCGGTTTTCTAATCTGTAAAATGGGGATAAGAGCAGTCCCCACTTCAGAGGGTCACAGAGAGGATGAAGGGGGTGAATGCAGCGTCCTTCAAAATGTGCTAAGCGTTGTGCTCTTTGTACGTGGTATAATTTCAGGTGTACTTTTAAACATTTCAAATAGGTAAGTGTTTTTATTTTAATTGCATTAGTGGACCTTGCACCACAAACCCTTTAATGTCATGGCTGTTATTACTCGGAGTAAGGCAAAGCTCATTTAGGCAAATAATTCATTTAAAAATGGAGTAAGGTGAAGAATGGTTGGTTCACAGCAAACATCATAGCTAAGTTCAGGATTTCCTGATTCGTATATCTTCCACAGAGGAATTCTTATCCTGGTTGGGGCCCTGGGCTCCTCTGGCAGTCTGGGGAAGCTCAGGGATCCCATCTCAGAAGAATCTGATTAAATGTGTAAAATAAGATGCATTGATTGCCAAGGAAGCCCATTATATTAACACAGAGTGATCAAACTCTTTTCTAAATGGCGACATAGTAACATATGCACTTCATAAATGTCTTAAGTAATGGGGACCTAGTAGCAGATTGAAAATAACTGTAATTTTGAAGTCATCATGAGCGTAAGTGGTATCTGGAGACCTGTACAGCTGCAGCAAGATGGGAAGTTATTTTGTTTCTGTTGATGACAGTCGCTAGGGCTGCTAACTCAACTGTGGCTTGATGCCGACACCCGTTACAGAAAGAGATACTGAATTCCAGTTCAGGATTACTGAAAATAAAGACATCATCTTGAAAATCCAAGTTTACACCCATGAGTTTTTCCCCAAAGTTGAGACCTCCATGTTCAGGAGACAGGCTTATGGCACGGCTCCCTCCCGAGAAATTTTATGAGCTGGAAGCGCGAGTCATCTTGTAACGGCGGTCATGACAGCTTCTACTATGTGCCAGACATTTTCTAGAGTATGTTATTGGATAATTTCAACGATCTTGAGAGATAACTGATGCTCAGAGAGATGGACTGTCTTGTCTAAGATCACACAGCTGTTAAGATGGTAGGTCTGATACAGAATGCACTTTTGCCTGAATCTAATATCTTTTTTCTTCCCACTATACCCTGATTCTTAGATACTCAAATAAAAATCAGAGTTCAGTGAGTGGGTTATCAGGGAAGGGAAGGTGTCTGGGGGACTCAGGGCTGGCTGCTGTGGTTTCTTCAGATCATCTCTTTATTTCCCCATTTTGCAGGTGACGCTTAGCTAGGTGACCTGCTTTATCCTAGCTCACTGAGTTGGCAAGGATATTGGACCAGGAGTGCTACAGGCTCAGTGGGGTGGAGGACCCAACGGAAGGTATTGCATGAAAAATGGACATTTCAGGACTTTCCTGGTGGTCCAGTGGTTAAGATCCTGTGCTCCCATTGCAGGGGGCAAAACTTTGATCCCTGGTTGGGGAACTAAGATCCCACATGCTGCGGGGGCAAAAAAAAAAAAAAAAAGGACAAGGAAGCACTTTTTTTAAATGTTAAAAAAAAATTAGAAGGGACATTTCCCCAGAAGTAGCAGCTTTTCTGGATCCACAGATGACAAGATCAGATTCAAATCCTTTTCTGTCCTCCTCACTCCCAGGGACCTCTCTTGGGAGAAATGTGGGGGAAGCTTTGAATATCTTCTACTTCATTTTCATTTTGCTTTCCAACCAAGGAAGATCTTCCCCTGTGAATTTCACCTCTGTTTCCATTGCCTTTTGTTGCCTGAGGTGGTGTGGAGGGTGGGGGACGTGGGAGGATGAATGGAGAACCTGGAGGGTCACACGTTGTCGTCCAGGAGACTGCAAGCACTTCTTTTATCTTGCGTGTATCCCTCCTAGACTAGTCCTCCTGCTCTGCTGTGATTAAAATTATATTAATAGTTTATATAGTATTCTATTAACAGTAATAATTATTATTTTCAACACGGAAATATTCATCTAAACTTCATAAATGGTGGTGGTGGTTTAGTCACTAAGTCATGTCTGACTCTTGTGACCCCATGGACTGTAGCCTGCCAGGCTCCTCGTCCATGGGATTCTCCAGGCAACAATACTGGAGTGGGTTGCCATTTCTTTCTCCAGAAACCTCATAAATGCTCACTGTAAAAAGAATCAAACAATGCAGATGTGCAAAAAGTAACGTTTAGTAGCTCAGTCGTGTCCAACTCTTTTACAACGCGGACTGTAGCCCGCCAGGCTTCTCTGTCCAGGGATTTCCTAGGCAAGAATACTGGGATGGGTTGCCATTTCCTTCTCCAGGGAGTCTTCCCGACCCAGGGATGGAACCCGAGTCTCCTGCATTGGCAGGTGGGTTCTTTACCACTGAGCCACGAGGAAAGCCTGCGTAAAAGTAATAAGTTGATCTAAAAGTTCTCCCATAACCCCAGCTTCTGGAGGGACCATGTTATATCCTACCTCTTTGACTTCGTTTATCTTGCACAGATTTATGAATTTATTCATAAACAGACTTCTCATTATTTTCAAAGGTTGCATGAATATTCCACCATCTAGCTCTGTCAGAGTTGACTCAGCCATTAATGAGGACATTTAGACTGTTTCCAGTTTCTTCCCTTTGTTCTGGAGAAGGAAATGGCAACCCACTCCAGTCTTCTTGCCCGGAGAATACAGTGGGCAGAGGAGCCTGGACAGGCTGCAGTCCATGGGGTCGCAAAGAGTCAGACGTGACCAAACAAGTGAATACTTGCACTTTCATAGACCATGCAGTGGAGAAAAATCCTCATACTTACCTTCTTAGGAAAATCCATAGTAATGGGATTGCTTGGTCCACCTTATTAAAAATTTCAAAAATGAACGCCATCAGGAATTCCCTGGTGATCAGATGGTTAGAACTCAGTGATTTCACTCCCATGGCCCTGGGTTGAATCCCTGGTCTGGGAACTAAGATCCTGCAAGTTGCGTGGTATGGCCAAAAAACAAAAAAAACAAAAAAAACAAAGAGTGATATCATATTGCTTTCCAGAAAAGATGGGCTGATCACCTTATCCACGCTGTACTAGTTACTGTCCTGAGCAAGATATCCTTTCTGATCCCAAACACTGGCAGCCCTCTTCCCTTAGTGGATGTGAGAACGTTATGGGTTGGACTATTCTCTTCTTTAACACCCTGGACATTTCTGTCAGTTATTCCTTTTACCTTTGAGCTTCTCTGCAAATTCTCACTCAGTCCCTCCTTCACTCACCTGGTTTCCTTTGGGGCTCTTGGTGATACTCAGCTCCACTTTCCTCCTTTCCAGGGCGGGTTTCTGTTGAATTGCCTGAGCTCTTATGAAGACAAAATAGGAATACCTGAAAGCTAAAGGGAAGGGAATGTGGGGGGACCTATCATAAAAGTGTGAGGGACCAGGAATTTCCCTGGTGGTCCAGTGGTGAAGAATCCACCTGCCAATGCAGGAGACACGGGTTTGATCCCTGGTCTGGGAGAATCCGACATGCCGTGGAGCAGCTAAGCCCATGTGCCACAACTACTGAAGCCCACGCACCTGGAGCCCATCCTCTGCAGCCAGAGAAGCCACTGTGATGAGAAGCCCGTGCACCATAACCAAAGAGTAGTCCCCGCTCGCTGCAGCTAGGGAAAGCCCATGCAGCAACGAAGACCTGGCACAGCCGGTAGATGAATAAATAAAAATAATGAAAAAGAGAGTATGAGGGACCAGATTTTGAGCGCCTTGGTAGAGGCTGTCCATATGGCATTGTATGCTGAGGTTTAGAAAGGCTGTGGTCCATATGGCATTGTACACTGAGGTTTAGAAAGGCTGTGGTCCAGTGGTGGAGATGAGACCCAACTCTGGACCTTCCTCTCCTTAGATCCCAGGCTCTGTTCTCTATCTTCTCTGTCCTCTTTCTTTTCCTCTTCCTGCCCCCCTCCCCCACACTGTGTCTCCAAAACTGTGACAGTCCTGCTGACGGCTGTCATTTGTTGTGACAAACGCCACTGTAAGGCTTTCACATGTATTAACTCATTTCTTCTCTCAACAATCCTTTGAACCTAGATTTTGTTTATTATCCCTTTTTTACAGGTGGGGAACCAAGGGACAGAGAGGTGAAGTATTTTCAGAGGCAACAAGTACAGCAACTCAAAAGGAAATTCTAAGGCACAGGCAGCAAAGTCTTCAGATTGGGGTGACCTCGATTTTTCTGTGACTACCCTAGATGGTCAGCTGCCATTCTTGATTAATGTTAGGGAAAGACCACAGCCCCATTTTAAAGATGGAGACCAAGAAGTTAAGTCTTAGTGACTTCTCAGCTCTTTAGCATTTGAATTAGGGAATGCAAAGACATCTAGAATAGGGTGAATATTTCAACTGACATGTCTTTGTTGATTTTTAGGAGGAATTCTGAACTGGGGGTGCTCATTTACCTTTTGGCATATGTATAGAGCTGTTCGTGAACCAACTTGCCTAATGTGTAAGACATGAAAAGATGGTGACCAAACATATATGTCCATGACATAGGATGCACTTGAGCATAACCGTATCTCTCCATTCATCAAAGATCCCTTTGTTTCTTATTCTGTGATTATTTTCCCCAGTGGATTCTTTGACCCTGTGGTTCAGACAATGAAAAGATCTCTATCATGCCACTGATCGATGTCATTTTGTATCTTCTCTCTTTCAGTAAAGAATATCCTGTGGTTCCCAGGAGCACAGTGAGACAGAAAGTGGCCTCCAACCACAGTCCTTTCAGTAGTGAGCCTCGAGCTCTGTCCGCCTCATCCAACTTGGGGTCCCAGTACCAGTGTGAGAATGGCGTGTCTGGCCCCTCCCAGGACCTCCTGCCCCCACCCAACCCGTACCCGCTGCCCCAGGAGCACAGCCAAATTTACCATTGCACCAAGAGGAAAGGTGAGTGCGACTGTGCTGCCCACCTGGCCACTTTCTTTTCTTCTTCTTTCCCTTGAAAAAAGGAAATCCACCTAACTACATGTATATTTATTTTTAAAATGTAAGCAGTGCACTGAGAGACTGAGAGAATGTAAAAGAGTCAAACCATTCTGGTACAGCAAAAGATTCCTTTGACACATCTCTGCCAAGTTCTAGCCCCTTCCTTGAGGAAAGCTTATTTGAAATGTTCAGACGCATTTATTTATTTACACTTGCACGTACACACAAATACAGAGTTTTGCTTTTACTTTTAATTGTTGATATCATACTGTACCTATTTTGCAACTTGTATTTCTTAAAATTTTAGAATATATTGTATTTTTTTAACTTTTTATTTTATATAGGAATATAGTTAATGAAAGGGCTTCCCTGGTAGCTCAGCTGGTAAAGAATCCACCTGCAGTGCGGGAGACCAGGCTTCAATTCCTGGGTCGAGAAGATCTGCTGGAGAAGGGATAGGCTACCCACTCCAGTATTCTTGGGCTTCCCTGGTGACTCAGCTGGTAAAGAATCTGCCTGCAGTGTGAGAGACCTGGGTTCAGTTCCTCATTTGAGAAGATCCCCTGGAGGAGGGAAAGGCTACACACTCCAATATTCTGGCCTGGAGAATTCCATGGACTGTATAGTCCATGGGATCGCAGAGTCAGACACAACTGAACGATTTTCACTTTCATAGTTAATGAACAATGTTGTGTTGGTTTAAGGTGTACAGTAGAGTGAATCAGTCATACATATACATGTTTTGATTCTTTTTAAAATTCTTTTCCTATTTAGGTTGTTGCATAATATTGTGTAGAGCTCCCTGTGCTCTACAGTAGCATACACTGTAGATGTCTTTTCATGACCCTAGAACAGCCTCATTCTTTTTAGCTGCTGAAAAGGAAATATTACCCCAAAAGGATAAAGCCAAGTTTATGTTTTCAAGGGTAGTCAGGGAGTATGCTTTCAGAGTCTTGGTTGTATTATAAGCCTATAACTTACACTCCAGGGAACCTCCTTGGAATTTGATGTGCTATTTAGTCCTTGGGCAAGGTTTTTCCCAAGTGAATTCTGAGCTCTTCTTTCTTTTCCAGATCAATACCAAAAAAAAAAAAAAAAAAAGACAGAGAGGGAGAAA
>NW_011495054.1:3751283-3761852 GCF_000754665.1 Bison bison bison
AATCATGATAGATTTTGCCTCCTGTGCATCCCCTCTTTAAATCTCCTAGGCTGTTGTCTGAGACATCTCATCATTTCCTTTGCCTAATGAGAAATGGATGACTTCTTCCTAAGCTATCTGAGTCCAGAGGGGAAGTTAAGGCAGGAAATTTCGGGTGGCACATTTTCCAAGGCAGAATCGAAGGTGTGGATGTGGGCAGTGGGGCCAGGGAAACAGATTCGAGTCTCAACTCTGCCACCAACTTCCTGGATGACCTCAGGCAGGTGTCCTAGCCTCTCCGGGCATCAGTTTCTCACTTTGTAAATGGTGCTAAGTTCCTGAAAGCAGTTGGTGCTTGGTGAGCACCCCATGGGTGGCAGCGAAGTGAATCCCAGGAGGAAGTAAAGAGATGGCTGCTCATTTAGGTGAAGGTTTGGGAAGACAGACATAAGGGGAGGGGACTGTGCAACCTCCTGCCTACACCTGTGATTTTCAGAGTCAGACTAGTGAGATAAATCTGACCTTTGCCATTTTCACATGTTTATGATTAGGGGAAAGTTACTTAGTCAGTGCCTCTAATCCTCACAACAGACCTCTGTAGATTGCAGCCCACAATTGGACCTGTCTCCTTGGCTTGGTGTGAGGAGGCTATGAAATCAGCGCTAGGTTGACTTAATAAACCAGCTCTGTTTTGCTCCAGACGGTCCATGGTCCCATCATCAGAGTGCTCCCTGTTGGATCTCAAAGCCCCATCAGCCAACACGACGCCTTTCAAAGTCCAGTGGTGCCTGGACCTTCTTTTTTGACCTGAGAAAAGGAACACAGTTTGGCTATTTGACATTTACCAAAGTCACGTTTTGAAAGAGGGAAGAGCTGTCATGGGTCCAAACATGGGGCTGGGGAGCTGACCCGGTGAGACCAGGCTTTCCAGACTTACCTGAAGCCCATCCAGACTCTTGGATCTGGAAGGCCTGAGCAGCATCAGCCCATCAGACCCCCTGGCCCTACTCCCAGCACGCCCGCTGCTGGATGGGCTGGAGCCCAGATGCCTGCAATATGCCTCTTCAGGCACAATCAGAGGTTAAGAATGTCCTGTAGAGCATAGATCCCGGTGCAGAGATGCTGTTTCATATTATATTTCAGGGAGCCCTGCCGAGGTTCCAGGCTACAACCTTTTCAGGAACATTATTAAGTAGGCACTGTTATATAAACCCATTTTACAAATAGGGAACCCGAGGGAAAATTGTGAGCTGACAGTTGTTTTTTTTTCTTTTAATTAATTAATTTATTTTAATTGGAGGCTAATTACTTTACAATATTGTAGTGGTTTTTGCCATACATTGACATGAATCAGCCATGGGTGTACATGTGTCCCCATCCTGAACCCCCCACCCACCTCCCTCCCCACCCCATTCCTCAGGGTTGTCCCAGTGCACTGGCTTTGAGTGCCCTGTTTCATGCATCGAGCTTGGACTGGTGATCTATTTCACATATGGTAATATACATGTTTCAATGCTATTCTCTCAAATCATCCCACCCTTGCTTTCTCCCACAGAGTCCAAAAGTCTGTTCTTTATATCTGTGTCTCTTTTGTGGTCTAGCATATAGGGTGATGGTTACCATCTTTCTAAATTCCATATATATGCGTTAATATACTGTATTAGTGTTTTTCTTTCTGACTTACTTCATTGATGTTCTTTTTTTTAAAGCTACTTTTAAAAATATTTTATTTATTTTTATTTACTTATTTATTTTGGCTGCATTGGGTCTTCGTTGCTGCGTGTGGGCTGCTCTCTAGCTGCGGCGCTTGGGCTTCTCATTGCAGTGGCTTCTCTTGTTGGGGAGCACAGGCTCTAGGGAGCGCGGGTTTCCGTATATGCAGCATGTGGGCTCAGTGGTTGTGGCTCCCAGGCTCTAGAGCACAGGCTCAGTTGCCCTGCGGCATGTGGAATCTTCCCAGACCAGGGATCGAACCTGTGACCCCTGCATTGGCAGGCAGACTCTCAACCTCTGGACCACCAGGGAAGTCCGAACTGATGGTTCTTAAAGGCAGAGTTTGAACCCACGCCTGGCCTGCAGACTCTGCCTGGACTGTGAACCATCACCGTACCTGTCTCCATTACCTTTGCTTATGAGCTGCAGTCTCCAAATTTCATCGTCCCACTAGAGATCTGCTCTTGAGATTGGGTCCTATTTGCTGATGAAGAGCTCACAGGTTTGAATTAAAGAGTTCTTTCAATTAAATTGATGCCAGACCTAGTTACAAAGAATCAGCGTGCTGTTTTAGGTTCGATATTGATAGCAGCATCCTTGGAAATGCAATCCTGGAGGATACAGGAGGAAGGCTTTGAATGCAAGGCTGTGAACCTCTTTGGGTGATGGGAGTGGTTGTCCTGCACGTGGTGCTTTGCTGGGATCCTTGCATGAGCTTGGAATCAACTTGAGGTGGCCCCCAGGAAAGCTGGAGTTGGTGGCTGGTCCACTGCGGTCTCCCCCAGCAGCTGATACTTCCCAGCAGCATGATGGTGGGTAACTTGCTTCAGCTTTCTGAGCCTCAGCCAGCTTTTCTGCAGAATAGGGGAGGACAGTAGCGCTTACGCTGCAGGGTTGTCATGAGATGAAATGAGATAATCCCGGTGATGCACTTGAGAACCTGGTACCTATAAGTCCTCTACTGAAGGTGAGCTCACAGCTGCCCTGACTTTGGGAAACGCACACCATTTCAAGCAGTTCAGACATTACTATGACTTGTTACTGACTTGTTTGATGGCAGTGGAAATCCAATGCTATGGAGATACACAAAGTGCTAACAGAAAGCAAAGTGGGGGACTTCCCTGGTGGCCCAGTGGTTGAGAATCCACACTTCCAATGCAGGGGACGTGAGTTCAATCCCTGGTTGGGAAACTGAGATCCTGTATGCCACGGGGCAGCCGAATCTGGGCATCATGCTGTAACAAAGATCGGACACAGCCAAATAAATAAGTGTTTTTAAAAAGTTATTAAAGAAAAAACAGCCAAGTGGATTATTGGACTAGAGTGGGGTGTCAGGGAAGAATTTCAGCTGAGGTCTATGGAGAGTGGGTGTCATATATGAGATTGGGGAGCCAAGTAGGTGTCTAGGCATAGAGAAGAGCAGACCCTTGGAAAATGGGGAGGCCCCTCTCACTGGGGGAGTGGACATAAGGCCAGCATGGTTTGAAGACAGAACAGGGAAGAGTGATGGGAGAGAAGGCTGCTGAGGAAGGCAGGGACCAGCACAATGCTAGCCCTTGTGAGCCACTTTGAAGGGTTCGGATTTTATCTTAACACTGACGGGTGGCCTTTGCAGGGGCTTGAATCCATGAGGGATGTGATTTTGGTTTTGTTTTGAGCCAGTCCCTTTGCTGTGATTGAACTGATGCCAGGGATGGTTCATAGGCTCCAAGGTGTGTGAGATGGTGATGGCTCAGACCAAGGAGTGTGGAGAAGAGCTGGAGATGTCAGAGGAGTCAGGACGTTGCGACTGGTTGCAGATAACAAGGTGAAGGATTGCCCCCTCTTTGACAGATGTGGACCCTGAGGCTCAGAGAGATGGAATAACTGGCACAGAGTCACCCAGCGAGTAAACAGCTCCGCCCCCTGATTCATTCTGAGGTCTGTGCACTTGGGGTGCAGGGCTCATTTTACCTTTGCAGAAACCTCTGCCCCTCTTGCCTCGCTCTACCCAGAAAAGACAGCTCCTAGGGACAGAGAACATCCCAGCCAAGCTCCATCTGTCCTGCCTGCCTGCCTCGGAGACGACAAAAAGCAATTCATCATCAGCCTCCATTGTAAAGCGATAAGGAATCAGCCGAGGTTTCCTTCCAGTTTGGGACTCCCGTTAAGTGATAACTCCATGGGTGGCTTCTCTCCCACCCCGGCCCCTGCCTGCCCCACTATCTGACTTCCCCTCATTGTCTGTCTCCTTTCCAACCGGCCCAGGAGGCAGCCCCAGTGAAATGTCAAAGGACCAGGCCAGCCGGGGGGCCCCTTGTGTTTGGACCCAGCTGTCTCCAAACTATCTCTCCTGATGGGAGGAGCTAAAAAAGCTGGGAAAGTGTTTTATCAACGCCACTCAATCACATCCAGTTCACCCGGGCCTGGGAGACCACTTGTCTGTCTTTCTCTCTCCTTCCCACCCTGACAGCCCTCCCCAAGCACTGGAAACCAGAGGCGACCCAAATAAAGGTTTTAGCAAAGCCAGTTACTGCACTGGATACTGAGAAGGAAAGGGGAGTGAAATTGGGTACCGTTAAGGGCTTTGCATTTCCTCAGCCTCCTTGGTTTTTAGAGCAACCCCACACCCTTTCCTTCACTGGAGTCTCCCTGTAGTCTTTGAGTCACAGGAGATGCCTTCCACCCCTGTGGCAAATAGGAGGCAAATAGAGGAATAAGAGCTTGGGATAGATTCCCAAGGTTATATGGCTGATGAGTGGCCAATCCAGGCTGCAGTCATCAAATAAATATTAATGGCACACTTTATACCGGGCACTGTGCTGTATGCTGAAGATAAGGGGAGAGAGATGGCAAAGGTCTCTATTCCCAGGAAGCTTGTATTCTCACTGGGGGAGACTGATAGCAAGCAAGTCAGTACATCCCATGGCTTTGGATAGTGACTCACTGAGATTTGAACTGGAGTCTTTGATTCCCAGTCTTCCCACAGTACCATCCAAGTTCTTTTTACTTTAAGGTTAAGAGCTAACACCATGGGGACAAACACATACATACCAATCCATCCATCCATCCAACTATCTATCCATCTGTCTGTCCATCCATACATCTGTTCATCCACCTACCCATCCATTCATCCATCTGTCCTTCCATCTATCTATCTGTCCATCCATCTATCCATTCATCTGTCCATCCATCCATCCACCCATCCATCCATCTATCACCCATCCATCTATTCATCCACCCATCCATCTATTCATCCATCTGTCCTTCCATCTATCTATCTGTCCATCCATCTATCCATCCATCCATCCATTCATTCATCCATCCAAAGAATCAAGGTTACCACCTGTTCATAGTCTCTGAACACAGTGGGTTTCTTGAAGGCTGAAAGGCTGGGGCCATCTATCAGAAAGAGCACTGTTCAGAGTCATAAGGCCTGAATTAGAGTTCTACTTCTGACTTGGCAAAGGTCACTCAGCTAAGGAGTGGCATTTCACCTCTCTGCCTCCAGTGTCTTTATCTGTGAAGACTCCCCCACAATCTTTCATCTGAATGAACTCCATCAGCAAGGGAAGTGACCTGTTTGGCAGTGGTCAAAATCTTTGCTCAATGGGATCAGAGATTTGAAATTAGCTTTATGAGTTTCCTAGCTCTGGAGTTCACCCAAATACCTTCCAGTATTGGACGACCTTCACAGAGCCGTCTATCCAGTCTTCCAAGAGGGGAAAGAGAGTAGAATTGTATTACTTGGACAGATAAGATTGGAATACTTAGTTTAAATACAAGGAAAATAGAAACTAGACTGCACTATTATTATCTCAATTCCTACATGAAATTTATCTATCATCTTCATGTATAATGGGTTTCCCTGACTGCTCAGTGGTAAAGAATCTGCCTTTGATACAGGAGCCTCAGGAGACTCAGATTTGATCCCTGGGTTGGGAAGATCCCCTGGAGAAGGGAATGGCACCCCACTTCAGTATTCTTGCCTAGAGAATCCCACGGACAGAGGAGCCTGGTGGGCTACAGTCCATGAGGTCTCAAAGAGTTGGACACGACTGAAGTGACTTAGCACATTAGCACCCTGTGTATAATACAAACAAGATCTGAGATTTGAAGGTCTAGGGGTTTGCCCAAGGTTATGTATCCAGTGAGTCAAGAGACATAACTCAGTGCCCTAAAATCTGTATCCTGGCTTCATCATTAAAGCCATTTTATCCAGAATCAACAACATCCGGAAACATGCCAGGCACTAGGGTTTTTCACGATGTGGTGTGGTGATCGGTGGTAAGAATCAGGAAGAGCTTTACTGTTATCCAAGGGACTCAGCTGGGTTTTGGACATTTGAAGTGTAATTGACCACCCATATACAGCTTTCTGAAAGCAAGCTGTGGACTCATCTCATCAAGGACTTGACCTTTGACTGCAGCCCATTCCCCCAACTGTGGAAGATAAGCAGGACTCGGCTGGGACAGATGTATTTGCTGTTGATCAGTTATCAGGCTTCCAATAAAAAGATACAAACCAAGCCATCACGAAAATAAACACAGAGATTACATCCCAAGCATTTATCATGACCAGCGTGAAGTTTTGATCCTGGCTTTGGAATTTTGTTAGAGTATGATGAGGATCAAGAGAAACTGGAGAATGCTTAAGTCCTGTTTCCGTCAATAACCCAGCATCAAGTTTTTCTTAGGACTCTGCATCAGATCTTTGGAGTATTAAGCCTTGGAATGTGTAATTTTACGATTTTCAAAAATGTGGCTCTGGCCTTTTTCATATTATCCTTCCTTGTTTTACTTGTAACCAATCTGGAAGGGGATCAGAAACTTGGGACTGGTTAGTTTGCCTTTTTTTTTCTCTTGCCAAGGGTACCCTGCAGCTGTACTTTCTATTATTGAAAAGGGGAATGCCCTGGTTAAATGGAAAACCCAAAGGTTATTATTCCAGCAACAATGGAAACATTCAGATTTATGGATCTGAGGGGTGGAGGGAAGGAAGAATGGAGGGAAGGAATTGAAGGAGGAGGTGGCCAGGACAAAAATAAATAAATAAATGGTGTGTAGCAGTGTCCTTAAGATGCCCCCAAAATGCTGGGTTGAAAAGTGAAAAATATGGACCCTTGCTCATCTGGATGTCTTCAAACATCTGGATGGTTGGCATCATGTAGCTAGAACACCTGGAGGAAAGATGATTGCATTTTTCAATTTTTGGGGACCAGTGTTTGAGTATCCTATGGGTCCCAGATGTGTCCCAGAAAGTTTAGCTGAAAGTAAGTGCTTGCTATTAGATGGGTACAACCTAGATGTGAAGATACACGTTTGGGGGGAGATTTCGGAGGTACCTGGGGGTATCACCTGGAGAATGATGAGAGTGGAGGTGTTGGGTGGAACCCACATCCAAGCTACCCTAGTTGGCATGGGCTCTTGGCTTATAGTCCAGTGCTAAGCCGTGGGACTTACTGGGGGGAGAAGACTGACTTGAAGATTTACCCCTAAGGACTACCTGCTCATCACAGTGTCAGCCTCCTGCTCTTGTAGGTCCTGCCCTCGTTCCCTTGCCCCTGGATGGGGAAGGATGGAGAGGAGCCAAGGATGTGCTCTGAGCAGGACCGCAGCAGTTGACCAGCGCCTGGTAGGGGCTTGGTGAGGGCTCAGTCAGTATTTGTTGGGAGGCTGAAGGAGTGGCATTGGATAGGAGAAATCTAGAGAGCTGGAGGCAAGGTGCGGTCGGCAAAGTGAATTAGTCATGTCTTTGATTCCAGCCTCCACTCCTTCCCAGCTGCATGGCCTTGAGCAGGTCACTTCTCTGAGCTTTGGTTTCTGCCTCTTAGAGCCGAGAATGAGAACAGCCACCTCGAGGAATGACGGTGAGATTGGAGTTAGGTCACTTAGTAGGTGTTCAATAAATTCTAGCTCTTATTTCCTTCCTTATTTAGTCCTATGTCCTGCCATCAACCATCATTGTGCTCACAGGTGTGGGAGTGTCCCAGGGTTTCACTTTTCTTCACACCCCAAACATGGCATATTTCCTTTTTTTTATATGGACTTTTTTTTTTTTAAGAGGCAAGTATGTTCTTTTATTGTAAAGTTTAGGCATGAAAGATAGAGTGGCTTACCCAGACCGTATCACCATTTGACAGCACAGCTGGGAAAAGACTCTGTTTTCTAAGTCTAGTTCTCAATTATTATCGGCATATTTCTTGGTGTTGTTCATTAGAAAGAGATCGGAAGTGAGGAAAGAAAAATCTCCAGCTTGGGGAGTAAAATCCCAGCCAAGGAATGAATCCGTGTGAGGTTTATGCCTCAGTAGAAACTCCCTAGGACTGCTTCCCCTGAAGGAAACACCTGGAGGTGTGTTATTACGGAGGGGGTCTGCCAGGACACAGGTGGTGTTACCCTGGCAACACGAGCTGCCCTGGGTGATGGATACAGGAGATTTCCATGCTCGATACTATTATGCCTGAGTTGCGCAGTGAGGTAAGTATTGCTGACTCTGATTCGAAGATGGTAAAAAGGAGTCCCAGAGATGGCAGATACCTTGGTAGTATCCCACCGATATTAAGTAAAAGGGCCAGAGTCAGGCTCATGCATGTCTAGGTTTTTTAACTGAGATCTGCATCTTAGGGAGTCTTTGAGCCCCTTGAAGTTGTATGCATTGCTTTTGTCTGTGCCTACAGTTCTCAAAATGTTGTCCTTCAGTGTTTTTTTCCTAGGAGAGAGCCCAACACTTTTGTTAGAACCCAAGGGGGTCGGTGACCCCAAAGTAGTTAAGGGAGACCCTCTTTCAGAGACAGAACTCTCTATCCGTTGCTCTCTCTTAGGGATTAATTAGAGCCCACAGGAGGGAAGTGACTTGCTTGGCGAGGAAACGGTGACACAGTAATTGTACTGTACCAATTACCGTGTCCATTACCAACTCCACTGATCCTAACTAGGCCCTTCCTTGTTCACATGAGATGTCAGGAAGGGGTTTGGGGATTCATTCCAGTTTCCATCCATGAATCCGTCTGTCCACTCACTGTTCCATCCATTCCAGAAGTATTTGCTGCATGTCTTAATGTCTAGCATGGATTGAAGAGCAGGGATTTTATCATCAGATTCCTAGGACGCTAATCCCAACTCCGCTGTTTATCAGCCATAGAGGACCATGGGCAAGATTTTTTTATTATTGTTGTCGTTCAGTCACTCAGTCATGTCTGACTCTTTGCGACTCCGTGGACTGAGCACACCAGGCTCCCCTATCCTTCGCTATCTCCCGGAGTTGGCTCAGATTCATGTCCATCGAATCGGTGATGCCATCCAGCCATCTCATCTCCTGTCATCCCCTTCTCCTTACAGTCACTTTACAACGCCATGCTAGTTTCTCCTGTACAGCAAAACGAATTGGCCTCACATATGCATGTATCCCCTCCTTTTTGGACTTCCTATGCAGGTCACCATGGTGCATCAGGCAGGTTTCTCAACCTCTGTGTGTCTCCTTTCTCTCGTCTGTAAGATGAGGATACTAAGAAAACATACCTCATGGGGTTGTTGAGATTAAATGGGTGACCTCATGAAGAGTACTCAGAACGGTGACAGACAGTAAGCCCTGTAGTGTTTTTATTGTTATGGTTGATGCTGTTGTTATTGTTATTAGGTATAAGCCCCAGGTTCTGGGAAGATAGTAGTGGGTGTTCCAGACCATATGTTGCCTTCCTGAAATTTACATGCTGGGGAGGAAGAGAATAATAATAATTGTCATTTATTGAACGTTTCCTTGTACCAAGCTCTGGACTAAGTACTTAAGCTATATTTTCCTATTTCATTAGAGCTTCCCTTTCTAGTGCCGTTATGACTCTTTCCATTTTATAGGTGAAGAAGCTGAGCTCAATCTCCCCAGCTTACTAGAAACTATACAAAGCATCTTCTATAACAATTGCATTAATGTTCTACTGAGGGAATACACTGAAATTTATTTTTTAAAAAAGAAACTGGGCTCGGAAAGGTCAAACTGTTTGCTTAGGGCTCCGTAGCCCAAAGTCTTAGCCGTGACAGGCCATCCCCTTAATGATCAGAACGGAGGTTGGAGCTAATCATCTTCCAGACTTAATCCTTCCATCCTTGGGCCAAATGGCTGTCTCAGCCTTGAGCTGTGGGGTGGCTGGTCCCTGGCCTCATGGGTGTCTGTCGTCCTGTCTTCCCACAGATGAAGAATGTTCCAGCACAGACCATCCCTATAAGAAGCCCTACATGGAGACATCACCTAGCGAGGAGGACCCCTTCTACCGCTCTGGCTACCCCCAGCAGCAGGGCCTGGGTGCCTCCTACCGGACAGAGTCAGCCCAGCGGCAGGCCTGCATGTACGCCAGCTCCGCGCCCCCCAGCGAGCCCGTGCCCAGCCTGGAGGACATTAGCTGCAACGCCTGGCCCAGTATGTCCTCATACAGCAGCTGCACGGTCACCACCGTGCAGCCCATGGACAGGCTACCCTATCAGCACTTCTCCGCCCACTTCACCTCGGGGCCCCTGGTCCCCCGGCTGGCCAGCATGGCCAACCACGGCTCCCCGCAGCTCGGAGAGGGAATGTTCCAGCACCAGACCTCCGTGGCCCACCAGCCTGTGGTCAGGCAGTGCGGGCCTCAGACTGGCCTCCAGTCCCCAGGCAGCCTTCAGGCGTCGGAGTTTCTGTACTCTCACGGTGTACCAAGGACCCTGTCCCCGCATCAGTACCACTCCGCCGTGCACGGAGTCGGCATGGTTCCAGAGTGGAATGACAACAGCTAAGGCCAGGCCTGCTCCTCTGCTGCCATTTCCAGAGGGAGGGGAGAGAGAGGGAGAGAGAGACAGCCACAGGGAGAACCCCACGGAAGAGATGTCTCATTTCACCCTGCATTCACGTCTGCACTTGAGAACTGCC
>NW_011495054.1:3762012-3777985 GCF_000754665.1 Bison bison bison
GACGCCCTCCCTGATTTCTTCTTTTGGACTCCAGAAAGTCCTGCCTCCTGGAGTGTTTGATCCTCATGCGTAGTTGGAGTCCTTCCCTGTCTTGGTGTTAATGTTGACGTTGTTATATAATAAATAATAATATATTTTTTTTCTTTCAATTTTCTTAATGGGACCCAGTCCCTTATTTGGGGGAGGTCTGAGGCAAGTATGTTTCAAGATATGTACTTGTGGGGTTCCCCTCAAATACTCCTCCAACCCCCCAAACCTAAATTGGCCACCCTCCCTCTTGACTAAGAAATTACCTACCTCTGCCAGGGATGTTTCTGCCAAGCTTCCCTGCGCCCCAGCTTCTCTCTGATCTTGGCCTCCCTTCCCCATCCTCATGGAGGCCAGGTTTGCCTCCTGCCCACCAGTGGGGTCAGGATAACGCCCGACTCCATCTGGCGTCCTATCTCACTCGGCCCTCCCGTCTCCGCGTCCTTCCCGCCCGCTGAAACGTGGCCTATACCTTCCCAACCGGAAATCTCGCTTTGAAAAACTTAAAAAGCCCCGGTTTACATGCGGGCAGAACTGTGATAAGGAAGGCGCAAGCTCTGTGCTGACAAGCGTTGTGAAAAAGCCAAAATAAATATTCGTCCTGATAACCAAAAAAAAAAAAAAAAACAACAACAACAAAGCCAGCCCCCAGCTTCCAAACCTCCATCACCGCCGCCGATGACCCAAACTGGATACAAAAGCACCACCACCATCCCTAAAGAAGAAGCCAGACTTATTCACTGAGGCGCGTTCTCCAAAGACATCACACCAGCAGCAAATGCAGACCCTAAACTGTGGTTACTGAAAGCAGAAAATGGTATTAAAAGAAAGTGTGTAAGTAAAACGTTATTGCAGGGTTCTTCAGATGTAATATTTTACTGGTACTATTTATTTATAAATAGGAGTTCTAATTAAGTAATAACCTGAAACGGAATCCAGCATGGGAGCTGGCCAAAAGCTTTTAATTTTATTGATACTCAAAACCAAGTTTGCATTTTTCCTTCCCTTTCAAATGTGCTTTGCTTTCATGATTAAAAAAAGTTATTGTGTTTTTTTTTTAAACTGACCCTAATAAAGAGAACAGGGTAATATGTGAGACTGCGTATGTTCAAGTACGTAAGAGTGTGTGAGTCTGTTTGTCATGTCAGTGTCTTTCTGCGATTATGTCTTTTTATGTTGCTAAGGGCGGGGTGGGATGAGAATTAAGTACTCGTTTCGTATATTTGTGTGCCAGTTAATGCCTAATAAATACCATGTGCTTTAAAAAGTACAAGGGACTTGAACACCCATTTTTTCCCCCTGTGTTCTTTCAATGGACTGAATTGAGAGGAGATTCAGTGGAGGAAACAGAAGTTGTCTGGCAGGTGAATTTTTCGCCCCATCTGCTTTCTCCAGCTGTTCTCAGGGGTGTTTGGAATCCTGTATTCAAGCGTGATGGAGCTGAATGTGTTTATCCACTGACTTAGACTTCTGGAATGGAGATATTTGTTTTAACTGAATTTGAGTCGGCACTGGAAAAGAAAAATCAGGAATCCTAACTGGTAAAAAAAAATGATATTGGCCATACCTAATAATACTTGGTTTTCTGAAAGATTTCTTTCTTTGAGTTAATTTATTGCAATGACTTGTTTCAGAGGTCCCCAGTTCAGGTAACTTTCTGAACCTTCTGTGGATATTTACTCAAAGCCCACAGATTTAGGATGTATGAGTTTGTCCTGACACTTAGAGGGCAAAACAGAGCAGCAAACCTCTAACGAGTTTAGTGCTGCCATTTTTTTTTTCTATTTTTATAATTTTGGTGCCCATACCTTTCAAATGATCTAGAACCATCAAATGTGTCACATTGCCTTAAAACAAGAACAACTGGCTTGTTGATTCCAAATTATTCATTTAATCGGGTCCCCCTGGACCTTTCCTAGCAGAGAACTCCCAGGAAGTGTGAATTAATTATAAAGAGATGACAATTCAGCTTCTCTCAAGTACGATGGAGAAACTAGGTCAATGGCCTTCCTGTCCCCACAGAGAATGAATGAGTTAAGTTTTACTGGAGAAGTTCTGACTGTACTCTAGATATTTACTCTCATGAGTTGATAAAGGGGATTTGAAAAACTTACCTTCCCAACTAATTAACCAACTACACAAGATAAGCAGTCTTAGTCTTTCTCAAGAGCATCACAAGAATACTGAGTTAACACTCCTATCTCCAGCACTCAAACAGTCGCTTCTTTGGAGAGTCATTAAAAATATGTCCAAGCTTCATAAATCAAAAAGGGGACACTGTCCTTCATAACAGAAGCTAACTGACCTCTTTGGGTTCCAAACAGTGGTAATAAAGGACCTTTATACTAAATTGGTAGGTTTAAGGATGTCATATCCAAAGATTCATGTAGTCTTATCATTGTTTAGATGTCAAAAGACACAACACTGGGGACTTCCCTGGTGATCCAGGTGTTAAGACTTTGCCTTCCAAGGCAGGGGATGTGGGTTTGATCCTTGGTCGAGGAGCTAAGATCCCACATGCCTCATGGCCAAAAAACCAAAGCATAAAACAGAAGCATACTGTAACAAATTAAAGAAAGACTTTTAAAATGGTCCACATTAAAAAAATATTTAAAAATTTAAAAAGACACAACACAAATGACTATATTTCTGTAATATCTTTCGTGGATGCTTGCTCTGGACTGGACAAGGGGTAAGCATGGAGGACACAGTGATGAACAAGGTCATAGAGGTTGTGTCAGCCTGGAGTTTATGGCTTTACTGAGAGAAACAGCCCTTAGGTAATTGTCTTCTTAATGAGTAATTGCAAAGGCAGGGAGAACTATGAAAGCAGTGTGCGTAATGTCATAAAGAAATAAAACATGGAGTCCTAACCTGGGTTTTGAGCGCTGAATGATGAGCAGGAATTAGCCACATGAAAAGTTGGGAAGGAAACCTTTCAGGCAGTGGGAACAGCTTGTGCAAAGGTCCTGAGGCAGAAATGGGGGTGGAGGAATGAGCTACAGGTTCATGAATGGATAGTAATCACCGAGTCTACCTTTATTCATTTGTTCAACAAGCATGTGTTGGAGTCCCAACCTGTGTGAAAGATACTCCTATCTGTCGAAGACCTACTGATGGTGTAAGGTCTTTTCCAGTTTCTCACCATAGCTGCAGAGGACAGACAGGATTTGTGAGCTGGTGGGCTTCTTTGTACTTGGGAGAGAAACAGTACAGCGTCCTTCTGGCTTCCTTGTCCAACACTGAGCACTCAAGTGTGGGAATTAAAGTTATGAGGCAGAGGAGCACCAGAGCCATCAGAGACTCTGACCATTAGTATGAGCCCAGAGAGCTTGGGAGCACTCACAACAGTGTGGCAGAGCTCAGCATGGAACCTAAGTCTGTCCAAGCCTTGGCTTCCTTGGTCACGAAAAGGACCTCTTTTACCTGCTTCAAAGGACTTTTGTGAGGTTTGAGATAATTATCTCTGGACATGTCCAGTTAAGTCCCTATCTCAGTACATGCTTAATAAAGAAAGACTTTGATCCATGAAATGCAAGTTACATATAACTTTTTATTCATTGACTTAGCGAATGCACATTTTAATAATAATTATAACAATACAGAAATTTCCTGGTGGTCCAGTGGTTAGGACATGGAGCTTTCACTGCTGAGGGCCTGTGTTCAATCCCTGGTCAGGGAACTAAGATCCCACAAACCACCTGCCATAGCCAAATAATAATAATAATGATGATGATGCTAATGAGAAAATAGGAAATTTCATAGACTCCTGGCTGGAATGAAGATAGATAAACCGTTTGGGAGGAGAGTTTAGCAAAATAGTCAAAAGCCTTAAAAATGTGCTAATCATTTAACTGGAAAACTCTGTTTTAAGGAACTGGTCCGAAGGTCATAATCTGGGGTGTGCTCAAATATTTATTTTCTGGGATGTTCATTCAGTTCAGTTCAGTTCTACTCAGTCGTGTCCGACTCTTTGCGACCCCATGAATCGCAGCATGCCAGGCCTCCTTGTCCATCACCAACTCTGGAGTTCACCCAAACTCACATCCATCGAGTCGGTGATGCCATCCAGCCATCTCATTATGATTTCTTTAATCATACAAAACTGGAGACAACTGGAGTTGGGGTAAATAAATTAATGTCCAAGCAGACAGTGCAATACCGCTTTTCCATTAAGAAACACATTTATGAAGACAACTTGAAGGAGATGCTCAATACCCATTGTGACTGAAAGAATGGGTCACAAGTAGCATGCCCACCAGCACCTCAGTTTTATTAACTACATCTGCATTCATTCATGCTCAGAGGAGAAAAACCAGGATGTAGAACGCAATAATAACAGTGATGAGAATTGTTGGTGCTGATGAGAATTGTGGGTGTTTAAAGTTTCTCTGTGTATTTGGATATTTTCTATTTTTTGAGATGAAGATGAATTATCTTTATAATTAGGAATAGAATTAGTGAAACAAAATCACATTTATTTTTTGGCCATTGACCAAATGGAATTTGTGAGGAAGGTGAGTTACCAGTATCTGCTTTGAGGATAAAGAGATGGAGATTCTGTAAGGGGTGACAGTGGGCAGTGACAGAGCTGGGTACCAGTCCAAGACGGCTGCCTGCTGAGTGTGGGATGTTCTCCTTGGCAGAAACGAGGAGGCATCTGGATATTTCTCTGGCTCCATTTTTTGGGGTTGAATTTTGGAGGCTTGGTGCTCTTATTGGGTCAAACTATTGTCCTGAGAGAACTGGTCTCTTGTTAATGAATACACACAAGCATGCACACACACAGACACAAGCACACATGTGCACACACACACATGAACACACAGATATACACATATACAAGGACACAAGCATGCACACAAAAGACAAAAACACATATACACACATATACATACATATACACACATACATACACACATGTGCACACACACACATGAACACACAGATATACACATATACAAAGACACAAGCATGCACACAAAAGACAAAACACATATACACATATATACACACATATACACATACATACACACGTGCACACACACACATGAACACACAGATATACACATATACAAGGACACAAGCACGCACACAAAAGACAAAACACATATACACATATATACACACATATACACACACATACATACACACATGTGCACACACACACATGAACACACAGTTATACACATATACAAGGACACAAGCATGCACACAAAAGACAAAAACACATATACACACATATACATACATATACACATACATATGTACACACGTGTGCACACATACATGAACACACAGATATACACATATACAAAGACACAAGCATGCACACAAAAGACAAAAACACATATACACACATATACATACATATACACATACATACGTACACACATGTGCACACACACATGAACACACAGATATACACATATACAAAGACACAAGCACGCACACAAAAGACAAAAACACATATACACATATATACACACATATACACATACATACGTACACACACATACACACAAGCGCACAAACTAGACCACTAAAGAAGTCCCTTATCTATGTATTTTTAATTGAATTTGATTTACAGTGTTGTGCTGTTTCAGGTGTATACCAACGTGATTCAGTTTATATATATTTATTCTTTCAGATTCTTTTCCAGGAAGCCCCATTTCTAATCCTGAGGTTTAGGTCCCTGGAAATGTCAGATGTTCATACTCTGCTGATCTTTAGAGAAGAGGAAACGAAGGTCTGAGTGTCTCCAGGGTGGAGGCAGTGACTTGCCCAAGGCCAAGAGGCTACTTAATGGCAGAGATGGGGCCAACACCCAGACAAACTGCATTTGTTCTAGATTCCTTGTGTGATGGGTATTTGGTATTTTGTGATCTCCCTGCATCTGTTCTTCCTTCTTTTGGAGATTGCACCTTGAATCTTTGGGAGGGTTTATATCATTCGCATTGTGTGTAGTCTTGGTGGGCACAGCAAATGGCTGGGTCAGTGCCCAGCTCTGTCTCCTGGGTCCATCCTCTGGGTCACTTGCAGATTGGGTGGATGGTCTAGCTTCCTGTATCTGAGTCTCTCTGTTTTTGACATCTTTCTCTAGCCTTAGGCATGTGCTTGGCCAGGGAAAAGTAATGAAGGACCAGAGTACTACCTTGTAAATATCTCAGCTTTCTGTCCCTTTGATGGGACCACTTTGGGTTTGTTTTACAGTCTCTTATGGGATCCCTAGGGGGACTGAGTCCCACTTGCTCACAAAGGTGACCTGCTGTTGTTTAGTCGCTCAGCCGTGTCTGACTATTTGTGACCCCATAGACTGTGGCCCACCAGGCTCTTCTGTCCATGGGATTTTCCAGGCAAGAATACTGGAGTGAGTTGCCATTTCCTTCTGCAGGTGATCTTCTTGACCTGAGGATCAAGTCCAGGTCTCCTGCATCTCTTGCAGGAGAATTCTAGCAGGCGAATTCTTTACCACTGCACCCCCTGGGAAGCTCGACCTGCTTGTTACCACACCCCTAACTGGTTTCTTTCCCTTCCTTATCTCGAATCTCACTCCATTCAAGTAGACCACTGCACCCAAATCCTTGTTTTAGGGTCTTCTTGGAGGAAACCTGCATTAGGAGAGTAACACTGTTAATTTAGAGCTTTCCTCTTCTTAGACAAGAGGGTGGGAGCACGCGACCCAGAAAGGCCTATTGCACCTCTTTCTTCCCTCTCCAAGAGAGAATCTTGAGTGGAGAAATAAACAGACCAAGAGCACTAGTGCACATTCAGTTTAGTCCCTTATAAAACCCTTTTTGAGTTCCTTCCACCTACATCCCCCAGATTGTCCCTTTATTATAATTACGACTCTCCAGGCTTCCCTTCGGTAATGTGAATTCCTTTTGAAAGCTGCCACCCCCACTTATAGAGACTGAGCAGAGCCCAGCCCTCATAGCAGGTCATTCACATTGATAGTCTGGCCAAATGGGGCCCACTTGAAGTAGTGCAGTGCACAGCCTGCCCAACTGTCCATGGCGGCCCTGTACCACTGATGTTTTCAACACTTTTTTTAAAGATTGTACCATAGTGGATAAAAACCTTGGTATAGAAATAGCCTTCTGCCGTCAGGTAAGTGAATGTTTAAACCATGAGCATGAGATAGTTGAAACACAATTCAGGTATTCTTAAGGTTGAAGTTTGTCCCTAAAACAGGAGTCCAGAGGAGAAAAAAAAAAAAAAAAACCACAACGAAAAACAGGTACAGAAGGGAAACTTGGGGCACAAGATTTGACTTTGCTTTCTTAATACCAGTTGTATTCAGGGAGTTAGCCTCATTTCTGTTACTTTCATGCAATTGAAATAGCTAGCCAAAAGCTTAGCTATTGCCAGTGGCGTTTCCCAAATCTATCTGGTATCTGCCTTCTTTTCCTGGGGAAAAAAAAAAAAAACATTTGCAGAAAAAGAAGGGGAGAGAGAGAAAGAGGCAGAGAGATACATAAAGGAACCTAAGAAAAGCTTTTACATTGCTCTAATTTCTGAAACATAAAAGCTATTCTTTTTGAGTAAATCCATTTTTTTCCCCTGTGGCATTAAGGATAGAGAAATTCCTAGGAAAATAATTTGTCAAGTCCTGACTGATCAAAGATATGTATGAAAAGACCTCACTTTTTTTTTTTTTTGCTTCCCGAGGAAAAAACCAGCCCCCATCTCCGTTCAGAATGAATTGGCAATTCATTTACTGACTGTCAGATGAAGTAGCACGATCCCCATCACATCTTTAACTGGGACAGGACCAGAAGGAAGCAATTCTGTGCCCACCGAATGTACAAGCTGGGGGTATGTTAGTGATTAAGGGCTCCAGGCCTGGGGGAGGCAGGGAGATATGACTCAGATTCGAAAATGCACCATAAATCTCCCTCTTTTATTCAAAATGTGTGTTTTATAGTCGTTTCCTGGCCAATTGCTGCCTTGAATAAATATATAACATATCTGGACTGAGCTTTTAGGCCCAGAGCTGGGGTTTGTCTTGAGGGCCAAGTATTCTTGATATTTCCAAGAACTTAGCAAAGGGCAAATAACGAAAGCACTCCTTTCTTCCTGACTCACCAGCCACATCCTACATGGAAAAATCAAAATAAGCGATCAAGGCTAAGTGGGCAGAGAGAGGTAAAGCAACAGCTACTCAGTTGAGCTAATTGCTTGTGTCCTTCAAACAGGCTTCCACTTTAACCTCTCCTCTGATACCCTAAACCAGATACACCCCAATGAAGTTGCCAGCTCCAAGCCATGGACAGCATTTTGTTCAGTCAATGTAGACTAACTCCGACATGTGGCCCAAAACTTTGGTTTGGTGGATTAAGAGTTTATAAAGAGTTTTAGGTTTCCATTTGTTTTTTAAACATCAGGCCATCTCCCCAGCTTTGCCTGCCCCCCACCCCACCTCACCAACTTTCATTGCATTATATTGAGGCTGTCACTTCCAGAGGTGGGAAAGAGAGGAGGCTCATTTCACCCAGTCTCTTTTTTCCTCTCCTTATCAACTTCAGTTAAGCTTGGAGTTTAGGCTCCAGAGTGCTTCACAGCTCTGATTATTGAGGATTTATTACATGCTAAGCACTCTGGTGGCTCAAATGGTAAAGAACCTGCCTGCAATGTGGGATACCCATGTTCGATCCCTGGGTTGGGAAGATCCCCTGGAGAAGGGAATGGCTACCCACTCCAGTATTCTTGCCTGGAGAATCCCATGGACTGAGAAGCCTGGGGTCTCAAAGAGTTGGACACAGCTGAGCGACTAACGCTTTCACTTTTTTTCAAGCATTTTATGTGATTATTATGCCTAGGCTCCACACTTGCTATTGAGTATTTTTTGTTTTTGTTTTTTAATTTCTTTACATTTTGGCTGTATCGTGCATGCAGCGTTCAAGACCTTAGTTCCCTGACCAGGGATCGAACCTGCACCCCCTTCTTTGGAAGAGCCAAAGAGTCTTAAACCACTGGACCACCAGGGAAGTCCCTACTGTTGAGTGTTTTAGAAGTCAAGGCTAAAAGGGAGATCTACAAAAGATCCCCCAAAATGGACCTGGGAAGTGTGCAGGGATCATTTTGGTCCCCATTTTACAGGTGAGCAAATAGAGACTCAGAGGATCTGTCACTCGCCCAGGTTTTCATAGCTGAAATAGACAAACACTTCTACTTCCTCCATCCGCAATGTTGGACACTTATACTCACTGCAAAGCCAAAATAGCATAGTCCCCGCCCTCCAGTGGATCTCAGTCCAGTGTGACATTACATGTCCGTCCTGTGCCTGTGTTCCTGAGAGTTAGCTCAGGGCCTGGCAAGAAGTGGGTGCTCAGAAACTTCCTGTCAAATCCCCCAGTTCACAACAGGCTGGCTGATCTAACTTGGAGAGAATGTTAATCTTGATATATACATGAAAGTCAATGAAACTTTTTTACTTCTTAGAGAAAGTTGCACTTAAGAACACCTTGGGGGGTACTTCCCAGGGGTCTAGTGGTTAAGACTCCGCACTCCCAATGCAGGGGCTTGGGTTTGACCCCTGCTCAGGGAACTAGATGGGCTTCCCAGATGGCACTAGTGGTAAAGAACCCGCCTGCCAATGCAGGAGACATAAAAGACTTGGGTTTGATCTCTGGGTGGGGAAGATCCCCCGGAGGAGGGCATGGCAACCCACTCCAGTATTCTTGTCTGGAGAGTTCCATGGACAGAGGAGCCTGGGGGTGCTACAGACCAGAGGGTCGCACAGAGACGGACACGACTGAAGCCACTTAGCACACACGCACACAGAGAACTAGATCCTGAATGCCACATCTAAGACCTGGAGCAGTCAAACAAATTAAAAAAAAAAAGACCATGATTTAAAAAAAGAACACTTGGTGACTTGGTGGTCAGAGGAGACATTTCGGGGAGGAGACAGATGAATCCTGCAGAACCTTCATGTCCCAGTATTATCTCAGGATCTTGCTTGGAATGAGGTTCAAAGCTAAAGAATGGAGGCATGTGGGGTGGGGTGACTACATGAGACCACCGATCAAGCTGCCCAGAAGGGAACCCCACCTCTGGCACTTCTCCACAATGCCAAATCTGGTAAACATCTTCCATTTCCTGTGCTCTGGTTTCTCTACTTGTAAAATATTTTTTAAGATATTTATTTGGCTGCACTGGGTCTTAGTTGCAGCACTCTAGATCTTTCGTGGCCGTGTGGGGGGCCCAGTTACCCCGCGGATTAGTGGGATCCTAGCCTCCCACTCAGGGATCAAACCAGTTTCCCCGCACTGCACACTGCGAGGCAGACTCCCAACCACTGGACCACCAGGGAAGTCCCTCTGCTTGTGAAATGTTGATAAGAGGATGTTTGTGAATAAAAGCAGCGAAGGCAGAATGAAGGACCTATTTGCATGGCTCTCAGCATGCAACAAATACTCAGAAACTGGCACTGATGACAGACACTGTCTGTCTCCTGCCTGTTTCCATCAAGAATCTTGGACTGGGCTTCCCTGCTGGCTAACGAATCTGCCTGCCAGTGCAAGAGACACCGGTTCAATCCCTGATCCAGGAAGATCCCACATGCCATAGAGCAGCTAAGCCCATGCACCACAATTACTGAGCCTGTGCGCTAGAGCCTGGAAGCCACAACTCCTGAGCCCATGAGCTACAACTACGGAAGCCCATGCACCGAGAGCCTGTGCTCTGCAACAAGAGTAAGCCACCGCAATGAGAATACCACACACTGCAACAAAGCGTGGCCCACGCCTAGAGAAGGCCCACGCAGCAACAAAGACCCAGCACAGCCGGAAGTAAATTAGTAAATAAATAAAATTATATATAAAAAAGCATCTTTGACTGTGTATACATGTGCTCCTTCTATGTTTGGATTTCCTTCTCATTTAGGTCACCACAGAGCATTGGGTAGAGTTTCCCATGTTATGGGGCTTCCCAAGTGGTGGTAGTGGCAAAGAATCTGCCTGCCAATGCAGGAGACATAAGAGGTATGGGTTCGATCACTGGGTCAGGAAGATCTCCTGAAGGAGAAAATAGCAATCGATAAAATAATAAAACCAAGAGTGATCTGCACACATCAGTGAATTCCATTTGGATGTGTGTGGCAAACTGTGTTTTCCAAAGGTGGCCACGGCGATATTTTTTTGTCCCATACTGTCTTCCAGGGCCGTGATGCTTCTCTCCCATCAAGAGATGGAATCTGATCCTCCCCTTGATTATGGGCTGGACTTACTTCTGGCAAATAGAATATGGTGACAGTAGTGGAAAAATGTTCCCCAGTACCCAGGCTGAGCTAAATACAGGCCAGGCCCCAGCTAGGGGGAACAAGTGATGACCTCTTGAGCCGGAAGACCTCCCAAGGCTAGGTTATAAAAGGCGATACGGTTTTCCCCTAACTTGCCCCTGCACTGGGACACTCACTCTTGAAACTCAGCTGCCATGCTGTGAGGAAGCCCAAACGACCTCAGTGGGAGACATCCCTGAGGAACAGCCCATATGGAGCAAAGCTGAAGCCTGCAGTCCACAGCCAGCATCCAGCCCCAGACATGTGAGTAAAGAGCCTTCAGGTCATTTGACTGATTGCCCCATGCTGTCCCCTGGCTCAATCACTGACCCACAGCATCCAAGAGCATTGGTAAGGGTTGTTTTACATCACTAAGTTTTAAGATATTTTGCTTCTCAGCTTTTGGAACTGGAACATCCCATGCAGTTAATAGAAATAGATTTGGCTACGGGCTTCCAAATGCCAAAACAAGGAGAGAACTGTAGTTAGTTATAGGAGCCCGCAGAGTTCATAAAAGACAAACAAATCGAGGTGTTTGCTAAAAACCAGGAGGGAGTTTTCCCTTGGGTTCTTGTAAAGATGATGTAATGCTGTGTAATTTGTTTTGGTGATTTTCTTGAGGATGCATTAAGATTAATGAAGCCCAATAGCAAATATTATGTTGGTTGGTTTAGTCGCCAAGTTGTGTCCGACTCTTGAGACCCCATGGGCTGTAGCCCACCAGGCTCCTCTGTCCATGGGATTCTTTGGGCAAAAATACTGGAGTGAGTTCCCATTTCCTTCTCCAGGAGATCTTGCTGACCCAGGGATCAAACCCGGGTCTCTTGCACTGCAGGCAGATTATTTACCAAATGAGCTACAAGAGAATATCATAGGACTGTCTCTCTCAGGTTCCCTGGATGAGCCACAGAACCTACAAATCACAATTTGACAAAGTTAAGTGGCAGAGAGGCTGAAATGATAAAATCTGTTTCCTAAGGTCTCTGTGGGTGTGGCTTAATTTTGAGGGCTATATTGTAGAAATCAGTAAGTTGGGGTCAAGTCTTTTTTTTTTTTTAGTTGGAGTATAGTTGCCTTACAACGTGTTAGATTCTGTTGTATAGCAAAGTGAATCAGCTATATGTATATATATCCTTTTATTTTTGGATTTCCTTCTCATTTAGGTTGCCACAGAGCACTGGGTAGAATTTCCTATATTATGGGGCTTCCCAGGCTGTGGTAGTGGCAAAGAATCTGCCTGCCAATGCAGGAGACATAAGAGATGTGGGTTCGATCCCTGGGTCAGGAAGATTTCCTCCCTGAAGGAGGAAATGGCAACCCCCTCCAGTATTCTTGCCTGGAGAATCCCATGGTCGGAGGAGCCTGGCCAGCTACAGTTCATGAGGTCGCTAAGAGTCGGACACGACTGAGCACACATGTAATGCCCTGTGTTATATAGTCATTTCTCATTAGTTACCTATTTTATACACGGTTCATGGTTCCTCTGTCCATAGCATTTTCCAGGCAAGAATACTGGAGCAGATTGTCATCTCCCAGTCCAGGGAATCTTCCTAACCCACAGACTGAACCCGAGTCTCCTGAGTCTCCTGCATTGGCAGGTGGATTCTTTACTACTGAGCCACTTGGAGAGCCATTTCATACAGAGCAGTGCATATATGTCAATCCCAACCTCCCGATTCCTCCCCCCGCCCCCAGGGTCAAGTCTTTATCGCCAGCACACAGCACAACCTGACACGGAGGCAATAAAAGTATTTGTTGAGTGAATAGAGAACAAATCCTTCATGGTTATGATTTCTCATAACAGAGGAGTTGCAAGAAATACCCTGGTTAGAGAGGTAAGAAGTCAACTTTGGAATGGAGAGAAATCCAGGTTCAAATTCCCCCGACACCTCTGAGCAGCTGTGTGACCCTCGATGAGTTACTTAACCTCTCTGAGCCTGGTTTCCTTATCTCTGAGATGGGGAGAATCGTAGGTAGGCCCCCACCTCCTAGAGTAGTAAGAGCCATGGCGAGTTGTTACAGCATCCTGGGGCGGGATGGCCGAGGTCCCTTTGAACAGCTGCAGAAGGCCTTTCTCTTTTGCTCACTCTCTCTTTCCTGGGTTTCACACTCTCCCCCAGCCACTTAAGAAAGACAAGTTTCAGTTTCAAGTGGTTCCCCTGGGAACGGGGCCCCAGGTAGAGAGCCAGGGCGGGACCATCTCCCTAGCACTCAGGGCTGAGCTAAAAACAGGCCTGGCCTGGGATGGGGGGTGGGGTGGGGTGACCTCTCCCCCACCTCGCAAACTGTGTGGTACTCTTTGGGGAAGTTGGGCCCCCAGGGTGCCTCGCTCACTTGCTCCCCTCCCCCAGCATCGCCCAGTTAGGACTCCTCTCAAGGAGCGAGCTGTAAGTACTTTAGACAACAGGCTGATAGTGTCAAAGAGATGGATGGGGCCGGCCGCTTATCTTGCTTAAAGAGACACGACCGGCTGGGTCTGTTGCATCTCCCCCTCCTCTTCCTTCCCAGCCTGTGAATTTAATTTTTGCTCACACGCGCATGCGTGCACACACATACACGCACACGTGTGCGCACACACACAAGCATACATGCACACAGACTCTGGGAAGCTTCTTTGTTTCTTAGGACCGCTTACCATGTCTTCCTCCCTCTTGTCGACTCTTTTCATCACCTAGAAAACTCAGAGAGCCACTGGGACAACCACCGTGATCTTCAGAAGCCTGAAAGGACGCGCTGGAAATTTGAGCTGGGGGGAAGGAATGAGCGGACTGTCCTCCCCTCCCCTCGGCAGAATGACCTTAAAAGAGAAAAGGAAAAAAGAAAGGAAGGAAGGAAGGAATGGAGAGAAAGAAACAGAAGAAAGAAAGACAGAGGAGGAGAAAGAAAGACAGAGGAGGAGGGTGGAAGAGACGGAGAAAGAGAAAGACAGGAAAGAAGGGCGGGAAGGAGAAAGGAAGGAAGGAAGGAAGGAGAGATACAAAGACATCAGTTCCTTCTCACCCTTGTTTTATAGTCTCTTTGACTCCAAACTTCTGGGCTCATATTCTAGACTCTGGAATTGTCTTCCAGACATGATAGGATCCCTGGGCTTCAGCAGAAGGCAGTGTGAAGTGAAAGATGCTCAGGGTTCAAGCCCAAATTCTAAGTCCAGACTCGCAGAGATGAGGGGACAGGATGTTGGCCAGCAGGATATTCCTGGGAAATGAGAAATGATGAATTAGTGCAGGAATTTTCTAGCCATGTGGACTCTAAGAAAAAAGTGTACATGTCCTGTAAAATCCAGCCATGTTCCTTTGGGGCCCCACTCCAGAGAAGTTGTTCTCAGCCAGGGGCAATCTGGCTCCTCGAGGGATATTTAGCAATGTCTGGAGACATGTTTGACTGGCGTGATGTGTGTGTTGGGGGGTGTCCTCGGCGTCTAGTGGGCCGGGGCTAGGGATGCAGCTCAACATCCTACAGTGCCCAGGACAGACGCCCCTGCCCCCCAGCCAAGAACTGCCCACCCCCAAATGTCAACCATGTGGAGGAACCCTGCCCTAGAGAAATACCAGCACCAGTGCATAAGGGGGAATGTACAAAGTGCCAGCAGGCTTTTTTTCTTTTTGTTTTAAATCAGCAACAACTTGGAAATAGCTTAAATATGCATGAACAGGGGACTAGACAAATGAATCAATCTTGACTTTGACTGCAAGTTAAAATTGCTGGAGTTGTAATATTCTGATACCTAGATCCTGTCTTCAGCACTCTCATTCCATTTGCCCAGGGATGAGCCTGGGCATTCATATTAGAAAGGATGCCCCCTACCCCCCTCACCAACACACACAAACACCTTGATATTTTACCATGCAGTTAGTGTTTAATAAACTGGGCCCTCTCTACGTTTAGAAGTGCTATGTGACAGTGAAAAAGAATGAGGTTGACATGTATGCACCTCTATGGCAAGATTCCCAGACACATCACTGAATGAAAAGAAAAACAAAACAAGTGGAGAATCATAGGTTCAAGGTGGTGCCATTCAGAAAACAAAACACAACAAATCAACCTATCCCACTGGAAAAGTCTCCATATCAATAATACATACACAGGCAAAATAAAGGAGTGGCTCAGTCAGTAAAAAATTCACCTGCAGTGAAGGAGACCCAAGTTCGATTCCTGGCTTGGGACGTCCCCTGGAGAAGGAAATGCAATCCACTCCAGTATTCTTGCCTGGAAAATCCCATGGGCAGAGGAGCCAGGCTATAGTCCTTGGGGTCTCAAGAATCAGACGTGACTTAGGGACTATGCCACATACAAAGTAAGGCAGCCAGTGTGCCTGGAGAACCCCATGGACAAAGGAGCCTGGCTTGGGAAGATCCCCTGGAGAAGGAAATGCAATCCGCTCCAGTATTCTTGCCTGGAAAAATCCCATGGACAGAGGAGCCAGGCTATAGTCCAAGGGGTTGCAAGAGTTGGACATGACTTAGTGACTAAACTACCACCAGCACCAGTGTGTGGGTATGTAAAGCATCACATGGGTTCTAGAAAGATACAAACATCACGAAATGCAGTTCCAGGATTGCTCCTGGGACATGCCGAATGGACTAAGATGAGGGTAGGGTCCACGTGAACTGACCTACCAGGTTAATTTTTTTAAAGAAGGAGAATGTATTCATGATTGTAGGA
>NW_011495054.1:3778085-3795852 GCF_000754665.1 Bison bison bison
AACTTCATTACAATAGGAAATCAGAGGAGAAACTTGGGTTTATGGTCACTTAAAATCATCGAAATCCAGTGAGGTCTGATATTTTTGTGGCCTGAGCTTATTTATGCATTTATATCTGGAGGCAGCGGCTTCTCCCTGGCTCCCTTTTGCTACACTCCCAGCTTTGTGGCTGCCCAGAGCCTCCTGAAAATGGACAGCAGTTGGGAGCAGAGGCTGACAGCCACTCATTTTATTAATAAGTGTCACGTCCAGAGAGCTTAAATTGCCAGATTTCTCTCTTTCTCTTTCTTCCTAGAAGGCTCCTGTCAGTGATCAAAGCTGTTCTGCATCTCTGGGTAAAGTGGTGAGATGAGAGGGGGCTGGGGAGGCTGTCCCACCGCAAGGAGCTGAAAATCCTCTCCTCAATTTGAGAAGGAAGACGGGAAGGGCTTGAACCAGCAGCCTGAGGCAGCAGGGACAACTTGCACACTTACTATGTGCCCGGTCCAGCGCCAAGTGATGAAGATAAAGAAATGAAAAGGCATATAATTATCTCTGCCCTTAGAGAGGCGAGGGCTTCCTTGGTGGCTCAGATGGTAAAGAATCCGCCTGCAAGGCAAGCGATCTGGGTTCCATCCCTGGGTTGGGAAGATCCCCTGCAGCGGGGCATGACAACCTACTCCAGTATTCTTGCTTGGAGAATTCCCTAGACAAAGGAGACTGGCAGGCTCACTTCACTTAGGGAGACAGAAAAACATTCATTTCTCTCCTTAACAAGTATTTTTTGTGCACTATGTACCAGCTAGTACATAGGTGGGTACTGGGGATCCACGTTTCCGGTAATGCTAGTAACAACACTTATATAATACAATACTTAACACATAATATGCCAGGCACCATGCTCAGCTTTTAATGTACATGAACTCATTTAGTCTTTAAGACAATCTTATGAAGCAGAGTTTATTCTTATCCTTGTACACATGAAGAAATATTTGGAGGCACAGAGAGGTTAAGGAACTTGCTCAGGGTCACACAGCTGATATGTGGAATAGCTGAGATTTAAACACATGTAGTTTAGCTCCTCACTCCATTATGCTTTTGGGATAATGTTTTAAGTAATGTGGACACCATGTCTGCCCTCTTGGAGCTAAAAGACAAGTGTGTGTGTGCTGGGAGGTGGAAAAGTTAGGCAGACTCAGATTAACCACATGGGGAAGAGGTTGATTTATGTCACAGTGTGAGGACTGGAGCAAAAGCTGCGCTGAGGAAGTATTTGTTCCATCTGAAAGCTGAGGAGGAGTTGTTGATGTGTCGTTGCTCAGTCGAGTCCAACTCTTGCCACCCCATGGACTATAGACAACCAGACTCCCCTGTCCGTGGAATTCTCCAGGCAAGAGTACCGGAATGCGTTGCCATTTCCTTCTCCAGAAGTAGGAGTTAGCTAACAAAAGTAGGGGAAGTGATTCTCTAGGCAGAGGGAATAACAGCGTGTGCAAAGGTCCTGAGGTGGGACTGAACTTAATTCGTGGAACAGGAAGAAAAATTCAGTGTGGCTGGAGTAAGGGGGCCTGAAGGCAAGAGAGATGGACAATTTTAGGGAACTAGCAGGGGCCAGGTCACAGGGGGCCTTGGCAATGGCAGTAACAAATTTGGTCTTTACTCTTTAGAACATGGAGAAACATGCCAGGGTTTCCAGCCAGGGAGATTTGTGACAAGTTCGCTCTGGCTGTAGTGAGGAGGGGCGTGGGGCATTTCAGTACAGTAATGCAGAGGTGGTTACAGAAGGAGGGTACCCCTCACCCGTCCTTTTTCCTCCTGCTCCTTCCCTTCCAACTGCCACCCCTGACGCCCCCTGCCAACCGCCCCCATACCCCTGCCAGAATACCCACACACATTCAGCCACTCAGCTGTTCTGTTTTTGCCCGTTTTCTGATATGTGCCTACATGTGGCCTCAAATTGTTTCATGCCTGGCTGCCTTGTCTCTCTGAGTAGATTGGGGTATGGATGACCGGATACCCACCTTTGAGGCCTCTCAAGCAGACAGTCAGTTCCTTGCTTTTTTTCCTTACCCTGATCAAGGCAGCAAAATGCCCATGGCAATCCCACTTTCTTTTTTTTGCTCAAGTACTAGTTTCCCCAGCTTCCTTTGCGGTAAGAAGTGGCCAGTGATTCAGTCCTGACCAAAGAATCAAGGAGGGATCCTGTTGGGGGTGATTCTAGGAAAAATTTTCCTTCTCTTTAAAAGGAACACCTTGTGGTTGACCCATTCTTCTCTGATCTGGACACTGGAATGATGTGTGATATTTGGTGCTCTGGCAGCTATCATGTGACCATGAGACCAAAGGGATGAGACTGAAAGCCAGCACATCAAATATGGTGAAGAGAAAGAACTGAAATAATTTGATAAAATTATTGAGCAGCTGCAACAGCTATGGAAACTTTTACCTTCAGATTTCCTGTTATGTGACGTCATAATACACAATACATTTTAATGACATCATGCTTTATTTGTCCGCTGCATGCATACACGCTCAGTTGCTTTAGTTGTTTCTGACTCCTTGTGACCCTGTGGGCTGTGGCCCGTCAGGCTCCTCTGCTGCTGCTGCTGCTAAGTCACTTTAGTCGTGTCCGATTCTGTGTGACCCCATAGACGGCAGCCCACTAGGCTCCCCCATCCCTAAGATTCTCCAGGCAAGAATACTGGAGTGGGTTGCCATGCTTTCTTCCAAGGGATCTTCCTGGCCCACGGATCAAACCCGTGTCTCCTGCATCTCCTGCATTGCGGGCAGATTCTTTACCCACTGAGCCACCTGGGAAGCTCTATTTGTCTGTTATTTGCAGCTAAACATATCGTGAATGACAGAGCATGATAGGAAAGATAAGAGCCTCAGAGATAATCTCATTCAATTCTCGTCATGGACAGAGCAGAAAACAATGCTCAGAGATGGGGAGGGGATGGTGCAGGTCACAGAGAAAACCGCTAGCAGAGCTGAAGGCCAAATGGAAACCTAAGAAATCCCAGCCTGGTGCTCTTGTTTGTCCACCTTCCTTCCATGAGAAGGTTTCAGTGGATAATAAGAACATTCAGGAAATGTACATTTTCACTCCATTTCCCATGTACAGAGACATCAGGTACATCAGGGAAGAAGTCAGAAATGTCTCAAGTTTCTTGTTGCCATTGACATTGGGAAAATAAAAAGTCTTTAAAACAATCACACGTGTTAGCTTATGCCAATGGGCCAGGATTTGAGAGACATTAGATCTGGGTGTAAAGACATCAGGCAGTAAGGAAGGAAGTTGTCAGCCATCCACCTAGGTAGATACACATTCATCCAGGCATCCAGTGAGGTTCCACAAAGTCAACGAGGAGTCTGTGAATGAAGATCACCCATCAGAGGAATCCCACTTCTCCTGGGAACACACCTGCCTTAGAATCTCATTGTGCTCAGTCCTTGGAGAAGCAGCCTGAGGACAAGGTGACTTTGGTGCACACCTGGTGATGGGTTTCAAAGCGTGGCAGCTGGAACCCTTGGCCAATTACTCTCCTTGTAGTTGGGACTCTGCGAGGTATATTCCCATGGCTATCACACCATCAATTTAATTCAACTCTCTAATCCACCCTATGAAGTGGCAACCTAAACTGATTCAGTTAGAATGCATTAGGCGGGCCTAAATAAAACTTGTACTGTTTCATCGCAGTCTCAAGTCAGGGCAGCACCAGGGCTGATTAACTCGGTGATGTCAATCCAAGCAAGGATCTAGCTTCTTCCATTGTCTTGCTCTGCTGCCCTGAGTTTTTGCTTTTGTTTGTTTAATTTTGGCTGTACTCTGTGGTATGTGAGATCTTAGTTCCCCAACCAGAGACTGAACCCACGCACCCTGCATTGGCAGTTGGAGTCTTAACCACTAGTCTGCCAGAGGAGTTCCTCCTAAGCCTTCTGATCAGCTCTTTGCGTGGGTGCCAGCTGACTGCAAGATTTACAGTTTCTACAATGACTTAACAATGTCCAGGGTAAGCAGAAGAGGGTATATCCTTCTCAAGTCTATTTCCTAGAAGCCCTGGCCCACACCTCAAACCTCATTGGTCAAAATTGGCTCAAGAAGCTCTTCCTAAAAGCAAGAAGAATGGGGTTTTCATAATAGGCTTAGTCTAACCAGGATGTAGCCCAGGGGCTGAGGTCTGCCTCCCCTTCTAATGCAGGGGATGCATTGGAAGTATAGGATCCCTTGGAGGAATATCAGGTCAACAAAATCCAGATTTGTCAATAAAGTAGAAAAGGAAACACATGGGTATTGAATAGATGTCACAAGTGGGATTCTCAGAAGCGAACCTGAGATGAGGATTAGTGTGCAAGAGTTTTATGAGGGAGAGCTCTTGGTATTGACAGTTGAGGAAAGGAAGGAGAGGAAGCAAGGTGGGCAGAAAGAGGGGTTGGGCTGTGATGCTGTCTTAATGAAGGTTTTAGCCGACCCCACAGGGAACCTTTTGTTCATACAAACTTAGCAGCTTAATGTAACTCACATTTAGTATCTCACCACTTCTGTGGACCAGGAGTCCACGCACAACTTCACTTGTCCTCTGATTCAAGGTCTCTTAACTGATTGCAATCAAGATGCCAAACAGGGTTGGGTCTCATCTCAAGGCTCAACTGGGGAAGGATCTATTTCTAAGGTCTCGAGGCTGCTGGCAGAATTTGGTTTCTTGCAGGTCATAGGACAGAGGGCTTCAGTTTCTTGTTGGCTGTTGGCAGGAGGACACTTTTGGCTCTTGGCTGTGTGAGCCCCACCACCCCCCAGCCCTGCCACCATGGCCACTTGCTTCATTCAAGCCAGCAAGGGAGTGAGTCTGCTAGTGAGATGGACATTGCAATCTCATGTGATATAATCGCACAAGTGACATTTATGGCACCTTTGCTACATTCTATTGCTAGAAGCAAGTTCTATGTTCTACCCATGCTCATGGAGAGAGGATTATATGAGAAAGTGAGGATCCAGGGGGCAGAAATGATGAGAAAACCATCTTATAATTTGTCCACCACAAACTCTGAAGCTGAGATGGCTCTTCAGAGTTGTCCTCAGTTGGGTAAAGGGTGTCAGGTGTTTCTGTTTCTCCACGGACTTGTCATTGGATGTGGGCTGTCCCAGGAAGGGGTTATGACCTTGGATGAGATAACTTTCTGCTGATGAGGCAATTTTTAAAAAAATATGGACCATTTTCGCAGTCTTTATTGAATTTGTTACAATATTGCTTCTGTTGTTTATGTTTTGATTTTTTTTTGGCTGCAAGGAACGAGGGATCTTAGCCCCCCCAACCAGGAATCGAACCCACATCCTCCTCATTGGAAGATGAAGTCTTAACCACTGGACCGCCAGGGAAGTCCCATGACAAGGCAATTTCTGACAGCTGAGGGCTATCAGCTTGCAATCTTTCCAGTGGAGAGTCTTGAAGAGGGGGGCATAGACACAGCAACCACAACAGCACACAGCCAACAAGATGTGCTACAAGCAACCCTATTTACAAATGAGGAGGTGAAAACTAAGCCTTGACTAGATCCACACATTAGTATGTAATTAAATCACATTCTAACTCATGTCTAGGAAGTCCATATATTGGAGTAGTTTTATCATTTATTCCCTGATGGAATTAAAGTCTAATTGTGGAACAAACCGAGAGCCTGACTTGCAATTCCCTGGGTATAATCCCAGTAGTTCATGTTCTTTCCCTCCAGGTTTCCTGCTAATCACAGCATCGGTGGCATTTACAAGTAAAGATGAGTTAGGGAAGGTGATACGTAAGTGGGTTGCACTCATATTTTGAAAGTTAATAGACTTTTCTAAATCGAATTGCATTAGTCAGGGTAGGCTAAGTAATAATGCTGCAATAACAAACCCTCCAAACTCAGTGGCTTAATACTCTCACTTTCATCAGAGTCTAATATGGGTCGGGCATCTTTGGTCGTTCTCCTTTGAGTGGTGATTCAGGGATCCAGGCTCCTTTCTTCTTCTTCTTTTTTTTTTTTTTTTATTTACTTATTTGTTTGGCTGTGTTGGGTCTTAGTTGCCACCCAAAGGCTCCTCATTGCAATTCAAGGGCTTCTCTCTAGTTGTGACGCATGGGCTTCACTGCCCCAAGGCTTGTGGGATCTTAGTTCCCAGATCTGGGCTCAAACCGGCATCCTCTGCATTGGAAGGCGGATTCTTAACCACTGGACCACCAGGGAAGTCCTCTTTCCATCTTAAATATATGGTCTCCTGGGTGATCACAGAAACAGCAGAAGATTATAAAAGCACAGGAAGTGTCATGACTGAACCTGCCAGTGGTACCTCCCTCCCATTGGCTGGGACTTAGTCACATGTCTTCAGCCTAACAGGGGATCCTGGGAAATAAAAGATTGACATGGCATCTTCTGAACACACAGCATTATCTCTGCCACACCCATCTGTGTGTCCCAAAAGGAAGCAGACCATGGGAAACGTGAACTCTCTCAAACTAGCTAATATTAACAATTGTGTTTGGAAGGCCCATCCCTTTACCCTTCAAGCTCTAAACTTTAGACTCCCTATGTAGAATATTTGCTGGTGGAAAAAAAAAAATCAAATGGCCCATATTTACCAAGCCTTTGGGCATTGATAAGGATCAGTGTCTCATGCCTTCTGAGTTGATTTGACCCTCTCCCAGGTTTCTTGAGGCTCTCTGTGGTGTCTGTGGATCCTGAGGGCCTCAGGTCTGAATCAAGAGACCCTGGGAAGGAAGAAAAGCGATCTGGCTTTAAACTATTCCCAGACGAACGGGCTCTTAGCGCCTAAGCCTCAAGGGGAGAGACACTCGCCTTGAGAGACTGTCTGAGCCCACACCTGGAAGAGATTGATTGAGAGACAGTTAATATGGCTGTGTGATTTATGACGAGGGGATATTGTAGCCAAGGTGCGCGGGCAGGGGGTGGGCAGGGTGAGTACAGGCGGTGTTAGGTACTTACTGCTGGGTCAGGAAACACTTGATAACGTTCCACGGTGGAGCTCGCGGTGGAGGGAGGGGGGAGGGCCAGACAGTCACTGTTGAGAGAGCCAGCTCCCAAGCCATGCAGAGCGGGCTGTGGGATGCTGAGCGCTTTTCCCAGGGCTGCTGGTTTTGGTGGGACCCGGGGCTCAGCCTGGCTGCCTGACATTCATCATGTGGATGAATGGTCCCGAGTGAAATATCACATCTGTCAGGAGCCCTCCGCACTTGCTGGCATGCATCGCTTCAGCTCACGTCCATCCAGTGTCTACACGGTGCCAAGTGCTTAATTCACACACATGTCTGAAGCCAGGCATCTCTGGAAGACTGCGTGTTCTGTGGGCTTGCTGCCCTCTGAACCTCGTTCTCTTTTTCTGAATCAATAAGAATATTCTCTTCCAGGAGCTTAGCTGATCCTTAGGCCCTTTTGGGCAAATTAGTGACTTCTTGTGAATTTCCTAGTGATTGTCTATACCTCAAGTACCCATCTGGGGAGGAGAAGGTTTTTTTTGCTTGTCTCACTTGCAAGAATATAGCATAATACTAGTTTAATGCTTAAGGTCAAGGGTCTTAGACATAAGTAGAGCCCTGGCTCCACTTGAGCTATGTAAACTTGAGAAAGTTACTTGACCTCTCTGAGAGAGTCTAGGCTCACTCACCTATGAAATAAGTAATAGCTACCTCTTAATATCATATGGAATTATGATGATGATCTAGGTAAGGTGCTCATCTCCAGAGCTGGTACACAGCATGAACTCAACAAATGAGGCATAAAATAATGACTACTGATAATATTTACACCAAATATGGCTAAGGTGGCTCAGTGGGAAAGTATCCACCTGCATTGCAGGAGATACAATTTCGATCCCTGGGTCGGGAAGATCCTCCTGGAAAGGAAATGACAACCCACTCTAGGATTCTTGCCTGGGAAATCCCGTGGACAGAGGAGCCTGGTGACTAGTTACAACTTAGTGACTAAATAACAACAACAAAGGGCACACACAAGAAAGTGTTTACAGACACATTGTTACCATTGAAAGAGATAGGCTCTTGCGTCTCCACAGATGTACAGCTTCCTTTAGCAGATTTTGCATGACTTGGCCAAGCTCCTATCAGCCAGTGGGAGAAGTGAGCCTGGATAAATCCATATTTAATTCCTATTGTCTAGAGGATAGTCTTCTGGAAAGCTGCATTGTATATATCTTTATAGACCAGTAGAGGAGAGGTTTAATAAACAAATGGATGAAACTATAATCTGATAAGGACTCTTCATGGAGTCAGTACAATGGGGACTGGAGGTGGCTCTGGAAAGAGTGATCGGTGAATCACTTTCTGGAATGATCCAGGAAAAAATTCCAGAGGGTTGTGACTAGAGCTGAGCTTTAGAGAGCATGAATAGATAGTCAAATATCTTACTTGCTTATTCCAGGCTAGAAAGTCAGGGCCTCCAGGGCATGAGGAAATGGGATTTAAACCCAGAAAGTCTGTTGTGCCAGCCCTGCTCTCACCCCATGAGGTGCCCAGCCTTGTGATGGCATTAAGGACTGAAGCCAAAAGGATGATCATATATGCTCTACTATATATAAAATCAGATTTCCCTGGTGGCTCAGCAGTAAAGAATCCACCCGCCAATTCAGGAGATGCAGATTTGATCCTAGATCAGGAAGATCCCTGGACGAGGAGATGGCAACCCACTCCTGTATTCTTGCCTGGGAAATCCCATGGACAAAGAAGCCTGGTGGGGTACAGTCCATGGGGTCTCAAAGGGTCAGACGCAACTTAGTGACTAAACACCACCATCACCATATATAAAATAGATAACCAACAAGAACCTACTGTATAGCACAGGGAACTACACTCAATATTTTGTAATAACTATAAAGGAAAAGAATCTGAAAAAAAAATATGTATGTATGCTTAACTGAATCACTAGGGCTCCCTGGTGGCTCAGCAGTGAAGAATCCACTTGTCAGGGCAGGAGACATGAGTTTGATCCCTGAGTTGGGAAGATCCCCTGAAGAAAGAAAGGACAACCCACTCCAATATTCTTGCCTGGGAAATCCAATGGACAGAGGGGCCTGGAGGGCTACAGTCCATGGGGTTTCAAGGGTTGAACACAACTTAGCGACTAAACCACCACCACCATCAACCAACTGAATCACTTTGTTGTATACCTGAAACTAACAACATTGTAAATCTACTATATATATATATATATATATATATAAATTTAAAAAAAAGTCAAAGGAAACAATGGCCCTTGTTCCCGAAAGCTCAGCGTCTGCAGGACTGACCATCCCAGAGAGTTAGAGAAAAGGGCCAGGGATGGGATGTAAGGAAGCAAGGAAGTTTCTGGAAACTCACAGAACAGCTGGTCTGTCAATTTTTCTTTGCCTTCACCAGCTTAATGGCAACAAGTGCTCATCTCCCATCTCTCATTTAGGCAGTTTTTTGTTTGTTGAATTCATTCATTCAACAAATCTTGTTTACAAGCCAAGTGTTGTTCTAGATTCTGGAAACATGGAAGTCAATGAGACAGAAAAGGAACCTGCCCTCTTGTGGCTTTTACTCTATTGGACACTGGCAATAAGCCATCAGACAACTAAACAAAAAAGGTAATTTCTCATGGTGAAATGGAAATAAACTGGGTGATGTAATAGACACCCGGGGGAGTCTCCTTTAGGTCAGGTAATCAGGGAAGGCTTCTCAGAGGAGGTGGCAACCAGGTTCCTATTTGACGCTTGAGAAGAAGGCAACCGTGTGAAGGGCCAGTCTCCTTGTAGGAGAGAAAGATGAAGGAATCAGGCTTCTAGTCTCAAGCTGAGCACACTAAGGGGAGAAATTTTATTGACTTAGCCCAAGAGCACTTGGCAACTTGCTTCATTCACCTCCAACTCTCTGACTTGCAGAGCACCCCCGTTAGCATCCCCATTTCTCTGATGAGGAAACTTGAGTTTCAGACAGGTTGTAAAAAACCTCATCAAGATTATGCAGTAGTAAAAGCTGGAACCAGGATTTGAACCTAAGTCAGTGGGAATCAAAAGCATTGGATCTGTCTAATCTGGGCCCCAGGGAGCTCTTTCCAGCTGTGTATTTGAACCTCTGTCTGCAGGTTCTTCCAGAGGTCAGCCTATAGCTGCTCAGTGGACTTTGGGGGACATGAAACCAAGGCTGGAGTGGGCCTGTGTCTGCCTTCCACTGGGCTTCAGAGAATTCGCTCAGCAGTTACCCACTCTGGGGTTGTTCACAGAGGAACAGACAAACTGGGCCAGATGCCGAGGGGACTACTGTAAGCTTTTCCTTGCCTCCAGATAATGAAGACAGCTGCTTTAAAATGAATTTGGCTTCTCTCTTTTGATAGAGGAATGAGCTTGCTCATAGCTCCAAGGGACTGGGAGGTCATGGAAAGGTGCAGATGTTGTATTATTATTTCTTGGGTGAGGCTGATGATAACACACAGTGACCCCTGGTTACCGCCTGTTTGGGCTGCAGGCGCTGGTAGTTACTAGGGTAAGCTGATCTTATAATAAAAATAATAGAAGGAAAGACAAACCCCATCCCACCCAATGGTGCTGTTGATGTTCTATGGGTTTTCTTATTGGATCCTTGGTCACTATGGCAACAGTGCTGCATGGTGGCTTGTTGGGGGTGATTAAGGGTTTGAGTCTCACTGACTTAGGTTAAAGTCCTGGCTCTAGCTCTTTGTTGTTGTTCAGTCGCTAAGCTGTGTTCCACTCTTTGAGACCCCATGAACTGCAGCACGCATGAACTGCAGAACGCCAGGCTCCCCTGTCCTTCACTATCTCCAGGAGTTTTCTCAGATTCATGTCCACTGAGTTGGTGATGCTATCTAAACCATTTCATCCTCAGCTGTCCCCTTCTTATTTTGCCTTCAATCTTTCCCAGCATCAGGGTCTTTCCCAATGAGTTGGCTGTTGGCATCAGGTGGCCAAAGTATTGGAGCTTCAGCTTTAGCATCAGTTCTTCCAGTGAATATTCAGGACTGATTTCCTTTAGGATTGACTGGTTGGATCTCCTTGCAGTCCAAGGGACTCCAGCTCTTACTACCACATAACTTTGATTAGGTTTATGTGACCTGTCTGAACCTGTTTCCTCATCTGAGAAATGGGGATGCTAACAATACCCTCCAAATCAGAGGATGGTTGGACATGAATGAAGCAAAATACTTAGCACAGTTCCCTGGAACACAGAAAATCCTCCGTAACTGAGAACTGTTACTCTTACTAGAATTATTAATGGTTCTTAATTGTCTTATGATTAGTGCTCAGAAATAGTAACAGTAATAGTAACATGCCAGATTTTCAGATGAGGAAACTGAGGCACTGAGTAATAAGGTAACTTAGTTGAACCTTCCCATCTTCCATGTCAATAACAGGCTTTACAGACCCAAAGAGTGAGGTTTTAAAAGTCTTCCCCATAAATAAATGGGGGAAAAAAAAAAAGCAATCTCTTGGCCTGGGAGACGACTTTCTAGTCTAGGATAAGCAAGTAAGATATTTACGACACAGTCTCAATAGAGGGGATATTGTTCTGGGCTGACTGAGGGGCCCATCTAGAATGCTTCCACTGTTTTTTTTTTCTGGGGCTGTCTTTTTCATAAAGAGAGATCTTATTGCCTCACATAAGGGCCACTGGGATAATTCCAGGTGGTAGCTCTAAGAAAACCCCAGGAGAATATTCGAGCAAGGAAGGATTTGGGAGGGGAGCAAGATGAATGACTTATTCTGGTTTGCAAGGAAAGGAGAGGAAAACATAAAAATGGAATTAAGCTTAGTAAGGGAAATCAGCCAAGGGCCTTTTGGGGAGGTAGTAATAACAGGAGCAGCAATGCAGTTCAGCAATTAGGAAGCACCTACTATGTGCTAGGCTGTCATCAGCCCTGGATGATTTTCATTTTCTCATTTGGCCCTTCAAAACATCAGGCAAGAAAGAGAGTCATTTCCAAGGTTTTTTAAAAAAACATATTTATTTCCTTATTTATGGCTGTGCTGGGTCTTTGTTGCTGTGCGTGGATTTTCTCTAGCTGCAGGGAGCTGGGGCTACTCTAGTTGCAGTGCGTGGGCTTCTCACTGTGGCGGCTTCTCTTGTTATGGAGCACAGACTTAGGGCCTGCGGGCTTCAGTAGTTGCTGCACGTGGGCTCAGTAGCTGTGGCTCGTGGGCTCCAGAGCGCAGGCTCAGTAGTTGTGGTGCAAGGGGCTTAGTTGCTCCGCCACATGTAGGATCTTCCTGGACTAGGGATCAAATCAATGTCCCCTGCATTTTAAGGAGGAGTCTTACCCCCTGGATCACCAGGGAAGCCCATACGGTCATTTCCCATTTTATGGATGATCCCGATGAGTCCTAGAGAAGTTATTCTCTGTTGAGCCCTAGATTCTAATTCGAGCCTGGTTGGCTGTTTTCAAAGCCCACTTTCCCCTCCAGCTATCAAATTGCCAGGTCAGGATGATGAATTCAGAGTGTCAAGACCTACCCGGAGGAAAGGGAGGCCTGGCCTTGTGGCAGGGGTGGGAGGTAGGTGGTGCTTGCTTAACTTACCCTGACGTCTTGGCCCCCTTGCAGGATGGAGCAGTTCTGGCCTCTGCAATAGCCTTCCTCTCTTGCCAAGCCGCCAGCGGCTGCAGTCTCGCTTCCTCTCTCTCTTCCCGCCACCCACGCACCCAAGAGTCACTTCCAAGGGTGGAGAAGCCTTTGAAGTCGGTGGTGACGCCGTGGAAGGCAAGGGCATCGGGGGAACCATGGAAGAGGTGAACACGGGGCCAGCAGATAAGCAACCTAAACAAGCACGAGCGCCCTCCCAGTCGCAGAACCAGGAATTTCCTGACAGTGGGCCCTCGCCTGGGTTGTGCTTAGTCTAGTTTTTAGAGCTCTGAAGGATGATGTTCCCAAACCCAGCTGAGCCAGAAATGGAAGGAAGCATGAGCCCAGCAGTTGTTCAGGAGCTTTCCCTGTGGCTAGAGTTCTGGACTCTCTTCCCCGTGGCTTCCTCTCTCTCTCTTGTTTCCATATTGAATAAATCAACCTGGTATCCTGGAACAGTGTCCTGGAAGGTGCAGTTTTCTCTTGACAGTATCAAGAGCTTGCAACAGGGCCTCAGTAATCCCTTTCTGGGAAATGTAATAATATTTTGCAATAAACAAATGAAAAAATGCAAGCCGTTAGCAAGTAGATGGAGAATGCCAAATACATTTTTTTGTTGTTGTTGTTCAGTTGCTCAGTTGTGTCCCACTTTTTGCGACCCGGTGGACTGCAGCATGCCAGGCTTCACAGTCCTTCACTATCTCCTGGGTTTGTTCAAACTCGTGTCTATTGAGTCATTGATGCCATCCAACCATTCATCTGTTGACTTAGGTGGAGATGCCCCAAAGTAGACCTTCGGATAAAGAAAGATCTGAGTGGCAGTAATTTGTATTTTGTTTTGTTTTGCTTTAGCAGGGGGGGATGGGGCGGTGATTCCAGAAAGCACCAGTAAGGGTGTAGAAAAATTTGAAGGAAAGCGGTCAGTATAAATGCATTAATGAACAGATTACTGCTGGGGAAAACTGAGGCTCAGTCCTGCTGGGGATCTCTGAGAAGTGATAGAGAACTTGCTTTGGAGTAATTTCTCCAGATGGACAAGAACCTGGCACATGCAGCTTCCAACTCCAGCCTGTCATTATCTGAGGGATACTCCTGGACTTCTGGTCTACCCTATGAGCTAAGGCAGGGGAAGCTATTGGGTGGAGAGTTGCAAATTCTTGCTCTAGGAAGTCATCAGCTTGCAGAAAAAGGGTGTGGGCTGAGAGCGGACTTCCCACGGTATCTACTACATACATAAATTCATATTTACTTGTTTCATTGCTGAGTGGAATTTTCTACTTATGGGAGACACAGCTCTGAAGATGACAAGCTTGGATTTTGTAGTAAATTAGGAACAGGGCTCATGTAATATTAATCATGTAAGTATTTACATAAATGCTGTGGGCTTATAGGTGAGCTTCTGGGAGGAAGCATCATAAAACATTTCTTTGCATGAAAAATAAATATGTGCAAACGTGGCAGGAGGACTAAAGGAAACGTGAAATTAAGGAACAATGAAGTCCAGTGAAATTTCTTTAGTCAAGGTTTAGTCAAACTGCTAACCTCTGAGCTTCACTTTTTGTCTTTTTTTTTTAAACCTATCAAATGATATAATCACATGCAGCTATCATGAGAATTAAGGGAGGTAGTACCTACAGACAATGGTTATAGGTTATTTGTTTAGTAGCCTTTCTTTTTTCCCCCACCCTTGCCACCCACCCTTTCCCCCACCAGGGCTTACCTGGTGGCTCAGACAGTAAAGAATCTGCCTGCAATGTGGGAGACCTGGGTTCGATCCCTGGGTTGGGAAGATCCCGTGGAGAAGGGCATGGCAACGTACTCCAGTACTCCTGCCTGAAGAATCCCCACGGACAGAGGAACCTGGTGGGCTACAGTCCATGGGGTCACAAAGAGCCGGACATGACTGAGTGACTAAGCACAGCACCCTTGCCATGGTTTACTGTGTCAGGGGTATGCTTCCTGTCCCACTGACTTAAGACGTGGCCACGTGGTTAACTCTGGCAAGTGGATCCTGAGCCCTTACTCTTCCTTCCCTTACTATTTAGCACCTTTTCTACTCTTACCTGTGCCCAGGTTTATTATTATTATTTTAAGAATCTTCATGCAAGGAGCATTTACTACCTGCCAGGCACCCCATAGGGCACTTTGTGCATATGACCTTACGTAATCTCCACAACAACCAGTGAAGTAGGTCTTATGTCCGTTCAAAGCCCAGGTGAAGGGACCTACCCAAGACCATGCAGCTCAGGAAGTAAAAGAGCTGGGATCTGAACCCAGGGTCATCCAGCTCCAGTGCTGGTGTTCACACTAAGGATGATGCTATCTTGTCTCTGGTTTGAGTATAAAGATAACCATGGACCTCCCCGGTGGTTCAGCGGCTGAGACTCTGAGCTCCCAATGTAGGGGGCCTGGGTTCGATCCCTGGTCAGGGAACTAGGTCCCACGTGCCGCTACTAAGAGTTTGAATGCTGTAACTAAAAGATTTCACATGCCACAGCTAAGCCCTCGCACACCGAATAAATAAATACTTTTTAAAAAGTCATCTAAAAAATATAACCATGACCATAGTTGTCATTTCTAGCTCTGCATACATTAGGATATTCTCAGATGTTCTAGTGCTCATTGGAGACCAACAGCATCTCTGAAGTGCTCACAAGCATTCTGGCATCTTTTCTGCCCCCAACTGTGAACGGTAACCCTTCAACACGCTCATATTTAAACCCGAATGAGCACTCACACTCCACATGTCCTCACACACACACACACACACACACCTCATATATACCCTCAAACATGTTCACACACTGTCACAAACACCCTCACACACACTTCTATTCACACGCACTCACACACACCTCACATATACCCTCAAACATGTTCACACACTGTCACATACACCCTCACACACACTTATATTCACACACACTCACACACACACACACACACTTCTCCACATCTGGAGAGGTCCCAGATGGCTTCTGGGTATCCTTGGCAGGGGAAGGCAACCAAACTCAATTCTCTGGCAGGTGAGAACGTTTCTGCTCAAGGCTCTTTTTGACTTATGACTTAAAAAGAACCACACCAGCTTTAGGCACCTTGGCTCCACTGGTTTCCCCAAACTTCACACTCTGATGGGTTCCAAAGAAAACTTTACCAGGGCCCGGGGAAGCCAGAACACTTGTTTCGTCACCTGTGGAGGTGCTGGGAAAGATTGAGGGCAAGAGGGGAAGGGGGCAATAGAGAATGAGATGGTTGGATGGCATCATTGACTCAATGGACATGAGTCTGAGCAAACTTTGGATGATGGTAAAGGACAGGGAAGCCTGGCATGCTGCAGTTCATGGGGTCACAAAGAATCGGACACAACTTAAGTGACTAATCAACAACAATAACATAAAAACTTGAGCTCAGTGTCTGTCCTAGAGTTAGCTCTTAGGGGAAGGAGGGAGTTTGTTTCTAAAAGAAAATAGGCAAGAAGAAGAACTGGAGGTTGAGCACAGATTGCATATAACTTTAATTTCTCCCAAGCCTCGAGACACAGATGAGAAAGTACATAAAGCTCACTGCTTGGCTGCTTCCCCACCCCCACCCCCCCGCCCTCCGCCCTCCCCGCTGCCACACCGTATAGCATATGGGATCTTAGTTCCCTGAACAGGGATTGAACCCATGTCCCCTGCAGCGGAAGCACAGAGCTCTAACTACTGGACTACCAGGAGATTCCCAGCATGACTGCATTTTGCATTCTGGGAATTTGCCTCTGAGAAGCTGCCATCCATGTATAAAAGACAGGGCATACCAGCTGTTTAGTTGCAATGAGACAAGAAACAGGTAAAAGCTAAGACACCACGATTTCAGACATCCTAGCAGCCTTTCTTAGCAATGACTAACTGGGGACCACGGCATTATTTCCTTAGCTCATGTTTTCTCTGCTTGAATCCAACATTTAAGTCAGATGCTCTACCAGATGAGGAAACTGAAGTAAGTTCCTTTCCCTATCTGTACCTCAGTCTCTCCATCTGTTAAGTGGGTGTTCATGATTTACCTCACAGAGTAAAGGAGCAAAACACTCAGCGCAATGTCTGGTATATAATAGGTGCTCATTGATTAGTTCCCTTTCATATAAAGGTGGTCTGGGACCAGAGGAAAAACTAATGGTCAGCTTGGAGGAGGTGTTCTTACATTATAAAGGTTTCCTCCAAATGTTCAAAGAAGTATACTCTTTGTGGACCTGACCAGGCATCTTCAAACTTTTAAAATTATGCATTCTTACCAGTCTAAAATATTGAGGATGGATTATATTCATACTTATCTGTATACAATAGATTCATGTAATATTAGTTCAGTTCAGTCACTCAGTCGTGTCCGACTCTTTGTGACCCCATGAATTGCAGCATGCCAGGCCTCCCTGTCCATCACCAACTCCCAGAGTTCACTCAAACTCACGTCCATCGAGTTGGTGATGCCATCCAGCCATCTCATTCTCCGTCGTCCCCTTTTCCTCCTGCCCCCAATCCCTCCCAGCTTACTCCTTGGAAGGAAAGTTATGACCAACCTAGACAGCATATTCAAAAGCAGAGACATTACTTTGCCAACAAAGGTCCATCTAGTCAAGCCTATGGTTTTTCCAGTGGTCATGTATGGATGTGAGAGTTGGACTGTGAAGAAAGCTGAGCACCGAAGAATTGATGCTTTTGAACTGTGGTATTGGAGAAGACTCTTGAGAGTCCCTTGGACTGCAAGGAGATCCAACCAGTCCATTCTAAAGGAGATCAGCCCTGGGTGTTCTTTGGAAGGAATGATGTTAAAGCTGAAACTCCAGTAATATTAGTTACCATATTATAAATATTCTAAGTATATGCAAAAATTAGAAATAAGAAGGATGAGCTAAAAAATGAATATAAATAGAAGTTCTGATATTTCCCTGAAGTCCCAAAGAATTATTCTAGACACTCTACTTTGTATACCACAGTCTGCATGCTAAGTCACTTTAGTTGTGTCCAACTCTTTGCAACCCCATGGACTGTACCCCACCAGGCTCCTCTGTCCATGTGATTTCCCAGAGAAGAATACTGGAGTGGGTTGCCATTGCCTTCTCCAAGTGAACTTCCTGATCCAAGGATCAAACCTGGGTCTCCCGCATTGCAGGCAGATTCTTTACCGTCTGAGCCACCAGGGAAGCCCATACCAGTT
>NW_011495054.1:3795952-3824210 GCF_000754665.1 Bison bison bison
GCTGCCAAGTCACTTCAGTCGTGTCCGACTCTGTGCGACCCCATAGACGGCAGCCCACCAGGCTCCCCGTCCCTGGGATTCTCCAGGCAAGAACATTGGAGTGGGTTGCCATTTCCTTCTCCAATACATAAAAGTGAAAAGTCAAAGTGAAGTCGCTCAGTCATGGCCAACTCTTAGCGACCCCATGGATTGCAGCCCACCAGGCTCCTCTGTCCATTGGATTTTCCAGGCAAGAGTACTGGAGTGAGGTGCCATTGCCTTCTCCGATACCAGAGTCTAGGCCTTTGCTATTCAAAGTGAGGTTCCTGAACCACCGGCAGCAGCATCACTTGGGAGCTGGTTAGAGATGCAGAGTATCAGACATCACTCCAGACCAGCCGCATCTAAATCTGCATTTTAACAGGATCCCCAGGGGACTGAGTGCATATTGAAGTCAGGGAACCACTGCTTTCCTCCATGTCAGTTTCCTTACCAGTGTTGAACCTTCTTCTTATTACCTGAGGTTGAATGAGTTCTTCGCATTGTCTTCAGTTCACCCGGCATCTAGGGGATTCTAGGGAATTCACTGGCCCCCTGTGGGATGGCACCAAGTTCGGTAAACTGCCTTAGAATAGACTGTCAGGAGCCAAGCCTGCTGAGTGTTTCTCATTTAGCCTATATTTAGTGATGCCAGCCAATTTGGAGACATCTCCGAAGAAAGGGCTGCTGGTCTCCATAGTTTGAAACGTGATTGCCCAGCAATTCCATAAATCTGCTTGGGAAAAGGCCTGGCAGGATTTTTGGAGGTAAAAAAGCTAACAAAACTAATCCCTCGCTGTTCCTTGAAGTGGACTCAGATGGAAATAAAATCTTTCCACAAAGTGAGCTTTGGCCCCACTTCCTCACTTTGGGTCCAAAAATGACTTTCAGAGAGCATGTTAGCAAGAGCTCTGGCTGGAACTCAGAAAGGGAGGCCCTGCGGCAGAGAGGCGGAGGGGCGCCGTCACCAGGGAAGCACGCGCTAATGGGCCGGGCTGCACAAACATTATTTTTTCATTCTGAGGGTAGAAGCAACTGTTGGAGAATTCATCAAAATCTAGACAGGGAAGGGCTCGGTTTCTGCTGTGCTGGCACTGCCCTGAGCTCAGAGTTGAGTCACCTTCAGTCGTTGAGTACACAGCCAAAGCCAGGTCTTTTGATTATCAGCCGGCCCACTGGACTTTAAGGGAGTGGAAGGGGGAGCGGTGGCCAGGCCAATGGCTCAGAATGAAAAGGGCTACAGGGCGACTTTCTGGTGGAGGGCAGGGTTGGGCAGTCCAGTGGCAGAATGTGCTTGTTTCTTTCTCCATCTGAGTGTGTCCCTTCAACTGCCCTGTTGGAATCCAACAGGGTGGAAAGATGGCCAGCTGGTGGCTGCGAACTACAATTCCCAGTGTCCTTTGCTTCTGGTTAGGTTCAGCCAATGGGGATGAGCCTCCAGTGGGGGACGTGGCCGGGTTGGAGGATGGGCCCATGGGAGATGCTAAGATGTTCCCACACTCCATGCTTTCTCTGATATGAGGGACTTTACTGTGCCTAAGGAGAAGGCAATGGCAACCCACTCCAGTACTCTTGCCTGGAAAATCCCATGGACGGAAGAGCCTGGTAGGCTGCAGTCCATGGGGTCGCACAGAGTCGGACACGACTGAAGCGACGCAGCAGCACTGTGCCTAATGGTGACTCCAGCAGTGACTGTGTTTCCTACGTGGTTCCAGCTTTCTCGATGTCTCTCCACGTCCTAACTCCCTGCACGGCCAGCCCTAGCTCCCAGGTTCTGGTAACGCCCCTTCCTTCCTTGGTCCCTCCCGTCTCCCGTCTCAGATGTTAGTGACTCCCTACTTTTTTTCGCTAAGCTGAGTTGTCTCCTAGGCTTTGTTTGCCCTTTTAGTTCTTCCAATATTTCTGTCGCTAGTGACCTATATTAAATCCTTTCTCCTGAACTGCCTGAGGAGGTCCCTTTGTCTTACAGACTAGTGACTGACCAATGAACGTTGAGACTCGGCAACAGGAACTTGAATGCTGTCAAATGAATGAGTATTTAGAGACCACTCAAGGAGAAGGCACCCCACTCCAGTACTCTTGCCTGGAAAATCCCATGGACGGAGGAGCCTGGTAGGCTTCAGTCCATGAGGTCGTGAAGAGTCGGACACGACTGAGTGACTTCACTTTCACTTTTCACTTCCATGCATTGGAGAAGGCAATGGCAACCCACTCCAGTGTTCTTGCCTGGAGAAACTCAGGGACCGGGCAGCCTGCTGGGCTGCCATCTGTGGGGTCGCACAGAGTCGGACATGACTGAAGCGACTTAGCAGCAGCAAGGACTCAATGACTCAGGCTAACTTGAACAGTGTATGACAAGGACACAGGTTATTCCTGTGATTTGAAAGTGAAATGAAACAAGAGTGTAAATCCATCTAACATTGTTCAAAATAGTGTAGCGCCTGTCAAGGGTCACTATCAAGTCTCTTTCTGACACCCAAGGCCTGGAAAATTACTGAAGACAAGAAGTTACAGATTCTCAGAAAAACCACATCTTACAGAGACGTGCAGCCAGCCCAGCTACTTCTGGGAACCAGTGTAGATATGAACACACCCCCTTTTTCCTTCACCTTCTCCTTTTTAACTCAATGGAAGACCCACTCTATGTATTTGGCCCCTTTACTCCCTTGGAAAGTGAATAAAAATTCTTTTCTTCCCTTGTTAATACTTCTGTGAATTCTTTCACAACCCACATTGGCTCACCTAACAAGTGTAAGTGTTAGTTGCTCAGTCGTGTCCTACTCTTTGTGATCCCACTGACTATAGACTGCCAGGCTCTTCTGTCCATGGAATTCTCCAGCCAAGAGTACTGGAGTGTGTAACCATTCCCTTCACCAGAGGATCTTTGCAACCCAGGGATTGAACCCACTGCAGGCAGATTCTTTACTATCTGAGCCACCAGGATCCACACAAATAGAAAGCACAAGGTTTCTGATCTCTAGGGAGCAGAAACTACTAGGAGAGTCTCCTTAGGATACAACCTTTGAGATAAATCAGCTCTAAATGTTTTCCTGGCCCTCATTAAGAGAGGTTCTCATGGCCTTAGCTTGGGTCACCTGGCCACTGGTTGACCAGAAAGCCCACGGCACCTTGACTGACAGTCCCACCAAAACCTGAACAAGTGGGAGAGGAGCTTGTATTCATTGGGGAGCCCTATAATCTTGTAGGGGACAAAAACCTTCTGTCTGCGGCAGTTTCCTTCCTTCCTTAATTTAATACCAAAGGTGACCCACATGAAACTACAAGCTCAGTGTACCTTGAACATGTACTCTGTCCATGGGATTCTCCAGGCAAGAATACTGGAGTGGGTTTCCATTTCCTCCTCCAGGGGGATCTTCCCAACCCAGGGATTGAACCCAGTCTCCTGCATTGCAGGCAGATTCTTCACCAACTGAGCTATGAGGGAAGCCCACCTTGAAAATAGTAGAGGTGTTTTTAGTGAACTGTGTTGATCTGGATGCCCACCATCTCCTTTAGATAGCAGCACCTCAGTTTTCTTTGAATAATATCTGTGGTTAAACTACTAATTTTTTCCCAGTGTTTGTTCTCTTTCTCTTCCACAGCAAGGAGACAAATACGTCCATAAGAACTCTGTAGTTATCGGGAACAGAGAGTAGAGCCGAGTAAGGAAATAGAGTGAAGAGCGCAGTCCAGGTCAGTTCGTCTGGGAAGGTAGATTCAGCAAAGACCTGAATGATTTAAGTGGATGAGCCGCGCAGATATCCCAGGCAGAGCATTCTAGGCCAAGCATACAGCAAGTGCAAAGGCCTGGGGGTAGGAGCATGATTTTCCTGCTGGACGAAGGGCAGAGGTCAGTGGTCTTAGAGTGAGTGGAGTGAATGGTGGGAGCCAAGGGAGAAAGATCAGCTGTACAGGTCTTAGAGATAGCAGGTGCTGTAGAGGCTGAGAATCACTGTTAGGACTCTGGATTTTACTCTGAGTGAGAGGACAGCCAGCGAAGGTTTTTTGTAGAAGAGAGGTGGGATGGGATATGTTGTAGGTCAGGTTGCTGACCACTATATGGAGAACAGACTGTGGCGGGGAGCGAGACAAAAATATTATTCTGTACAGTTTATCATCCACCTCTCAGGTAGAGGATGAGTGAATGTAAGAAGGCAAAAGAAAGCGCGGATATTGAAAAGTTAAACAGAAAGAAGTTTAAGTAAGAGTTCCAGACAAGATTGGAAGGGTCATTCCATGCCTGTGCAGGAGTCATGGCCAAATGCTGGGAGTGGACAGGATTTACTCTGGGAAATCTGAGGTGGGAGCAAACACTTCATCCTGGGAAGAGAAGGAAAGGCGTCATAAAGGAGGTGGGGTTTGAGCGAGGCTTGAAGGATGAGGTGGACAAACCCCAGTCCGTGCCACTGCAGGAATTCATAAGCAGGGGAAAAGCTTGGGGCCAGATGGGTCTACCAGTTGTTTTCTGGCCAACCAGGATTATTAATCCATCCAGTTGTCACAGGTGGGAGAGTGATGGATGGCTCTTGACTCTATTAGCACTGCCTCGGTCTCGGTCTCTTCCTCTGAAGGCTTGGGATTCCAGCCTCTCTGGCTGGCAGAGTCTGGGCTTGTAAATGGAAGATGAGTGGGTGAGTAGAGGGGGGTCTACAAGGATGAATAACACATACAAGCCCCTTCCCCAAGGAGCTTATAGACAGAGAAGTGCAATGTTAAATAAGCAAAACAGGGGAACTATTTCTCTTTTTATTGGAATATAATTGCTTTACAATGTTGTGTTAGTTTCTGCTGTACAACATGAATTAGCTATAAATATACATATATCTCCTCCCTCTTTAGCCTCCCTCCCACCCCCCGTTACACCCCTCTAGGTCATCATGGAGCACTGAGCTGAGCTTCCTGTGCTGAAGAGCAGCTTCCCACTAGCTGTCTGTTTACACATGGTAGTGTATATACGTCAATGCCACTCTCTCAACTTGTCCCACCCTCTCCTTCCTCTGCTGTGTCCACAAGTCCAACAGGAGAACGATTTCATTACAAACATTGGTGAATGTGATGAGGGAATACATCAGAGTGGGGTCTTCTCTGGGAAAAGGGACATGTGGGTTGAATCTGAAGAAGTCTCAGCCTTTGGGCAAAACTGGAAGGAAGAGCACTGGCGGCAGAGAGAACAGTGGGTGCTGAGGGTTCAGGGCAAGAACAAGCTTCCTGGATTCAAGGAAATGGCAGAAAGCAAGCATGGAGGGAAGAGAGTATATTAGAGGAGCTGCAGAGGATGAAAATTCTACAGCTATTCTTTTTCTATTTGTTTAGAAGAAAGGCAGAACCAGATGCACAGGTAAGAGCATGGGGTCCCTGGGGATATTTTATTACACAAAAGAATGATTGTAATTTCTTATAAACAAAAAAGAATGATTCCTTATAGCTGGAATACCACAGAGTGAGGGTGTGAGTGGTTGACCATTGATGACAATGGTCGCTGTACTGATTTTCAGTACTCTCATGGCAAGGAGATCCAACCAGTCCATTCTGAAGGAGATCAGTCCTGGGATTTCTTTGGAAGGAATGATGCTAAAGCTGAAACTCCAGTACTTTGGCCACCTCATGCGAAGAGTTGACTCATTGGAAAAGACTGATGCTGGGAGGAATTGGGGGCAGGAGGAGAAGGGGACGACAGAGGATGAGATGGCTGGATGGCATCACTGACTCGATGGATGTGAGTTTGGGTGAACTCCGGGAGTTGGTGATGGACAGGGAGGCCTCGTGTGCTGCAATTCATGGGGTCGCAAAGAGTCGGACAGGACTAAGCGACTGAATGGAACTGAACATGGCAACCTACTCCAGTACTCTTGCTGCCAGAGGAGCCTGGCAGGCTTCAGTCCATGGCGTCGCAAAGAGTCAGACACAACTGAGCAACTGACCACAGCACAGCATTAAGAAGTAAGCACTTCTCAGACAGAGAGTCATAAAAACCCGTTCTAAAGCTTTATTTGGCCAAGCACAGGGTTTTTGTCTTCCTGGCTTCCTGGTTTGACTTGCTCCTTCGAAGGGTGTTTTATCCCCAAGGCTTCAATGGTGATCTAATTGCTACTAAAAGTTAGCTAAGGAGGAGTTTTTTCCAGATGCAAAAGCACTAACCTGTGGCTTACTCCATGTTGCAAAAAACAAAAACAAACAAAACCAATCCCAACTACTTACCAGAAAGTGCCTGCGGTCAGTTCTGGAACGAACCTTAAAGTTTAAAAATCCATTTGTTTCCAGGACCCAGACTTTGCAGTCCTTTCTCATTCCAAAGCCATTTTGTGTTCCAAGGGATTTTAGTTCCCGTGATTTTGATTCATTTGCACCCAACTCATCAAAACAGATTGTTTGGTTTCAAAAGCCACACAGCATCCTTTGATACCCAGGAGACCTCACCATCTTTGTAGCCTCACCAGACAGTTCTCTCCAGAATGAAGTTGGAGCCTGCGAGACAGGAGCCTCATCAATTGTTGGCAGCTGTCTTCCTTGTTTTTCATTTTGTTTCCAATTTGAGAAAAGGATGGGTCCCTGGACAGTATTTTAAAGAGGTTCTTCCAAACCTCTCCATTCTCTGTGACAAGGATGATCTCTCATTCATTCAACAAGCATTTAGCCAGTGCTTACTATGTTCCAGACTGTGAGCTAGAACTGGAGAAACAATATACAACTTGACGATGACTCATGCCCTGCGCTAAATGGAATTCCGAAACGGAGTTTGCAGTCAAGTGAGAGAGACAGACATTAAACTATAATGACTCGTAAAGTAATTTAATTGCAAATGCAATTTTTCAACCATCAACAAATGTCTATAGAGCATCTCTTCATGCCAGATGTCATTTGGCATTGGAGATTGAGTAGTGAACAAAACATATGTAGCCAAAATGTGGATATAAGTAGTACTGAAGTTTAAATGAGATCAGGCCCTGTTATTATGCGTTTACCTACCTGGTTTTAAGTCTTCACTGGCTCCCCAAGGCTTAGAGGGTAATAATGTTCCATCTCTTTCAGTCACAAACAGCCGGGCTCTTCTTTTTTAGCAAATCGGTCCAGTCCTGGTTTCAGCACTTAGCAGCTGTGTGGAAGTCACATGTACTTCTCTGAGCCTCAGTTTTCTCTTCTGTAGAATGGGGATACTGGAATCTATCTCAAAAGGTGGTTGTAAAGATTCAAAGACCAGAGTGAACACTCAGTGAATGTAAGTTATTATTATTAAAATTGCTTTTTTTAAAATGATTGCTACTTCTGGCAGAGAGTCTTCATTATTTGATTTCTCCACTTCATGATGGGGCTTCCCCTATGGCTCAGCGGTAAGACTCTCCCATCAATGAAGGAGACACAGTTTCAATCCCTGAGTCGGGAAGATCCCCTGGAGGAGGAAGCGGCAACCCACTCCAGTATTCTTACCTGGAAAATCCCATGGGCAGAGGAGCCGGGCTGGCTACAGTCCAAAGAGTTGCAAAGAGTCAGACACGACTGAGTGACTGAGCATGCACACATTTCGTGATGGTAATAGAATCTTTAGCTGGACACACAGCTTCTCAGCATAAAAATACATTTCCCAGATTCCTTTGCAGTTACTTGTGGCTATGTGACTTAAGCCCTGGCTTATAGAGCATGAGCAGAAGTAATCTGTGTAACTTTACTCTGTGTTCTTAAAGGGAGGGATGTACCCTAAGTTGGCTCCTACTGGACGCTAGGCTCTGTTTTGGGTTTTTTGGATCTGAAGGAGATGAGTAGATAGTCTCTGTTTTCAAGGAGCTCCCAATCCTCCATCCATTATTTCATTCAACAAATACTTCATGGTCCTACTGTGGGCCAGGGACAGGACTAGGCTCTGGGGATTCAGTGGTGAACAGAACAGAAAGGCCCCTGCCCTCATGGAACTTAGGTTCCAAAACATTCACTTATGTTTGGGTTGAGGGGCAGGGCAGAGAACAAACACATCGATAAAAGGGCAAGGTAAGGACACAATAGAGTAATATGATACAAAGTGAAGATGGGGGTGCCAGGCTGGAAATGATCATCAGACAAGATCTCTCTGAGGAGCTGACCCTTGAGCTAAGACATAAAGATAAGAAAGTCTGGGGAGACGCATGTCCCAGGCAGAGGAACAGCAAGTGCAAAGGCCCTGAGGTAGCCATGAACTTGTTAAGCTTTGAGTCATGGCATACAAGGCAGAAGGTGGGACTTCCTGGTGGTCCAGTGGTTGGAGCCCACCTGCCGATGCGGGAGACACGGGTCTGATCCCTCATCTGGAAAGATCTCCCATGCCGTGGAACAACTAAGCTCATGTGCCGCAGCTACTGAAGCCTGCGTGCCTGCCCCTGCTCTGCCATAAGAGACACCACTGCAATGAGAAGCTGGTGTACTGCAACAAAGAGTAGCCCCGGCTCACCGCAAGTAGAGAAGGCTTGCTCATAACAACAGAGACCCCGTGCAACCAAACATAAATAAACAAAGAGGCTCTTTAACAAAAAAATAGCAGCAGATTGGAACAGGGCTGAGAGGTCAGGAGATGATGTTAGAGAGGTGGGCAGAGACCTGACTATGTGGGGTTCCTATGGCCAGAGTAAGGAGGTTAGATTATCTTCTTAATGCAAAGGGAAGCCACTGGGATTGAAATAGAGGGGTGAAAGAATGAGATTTGTACATTTAACATGATTCTGGGCTCCCCTGGTGGCTCAGACGGTAAAGAATCTGCCTGCAATGCAGGAGATCTGGGTTCAATCCCTGGGTTGGGAAGATGCCTTGGAGAAGGGCATGGCAACCTACTCAAATATTCTTGCCTGGAGAATTCCACGGACAGAGGAGCCTGGGAGGGCTACAGTCCATGGGGTCGCAAAGAGTCAGACATGACTGAGTGACTAACACACTGGATCATAGGAGGGAACAGGGGAGTGTCTGGGAGACCACCTAGGAGCCTATTGTAGTCACCCAGGCAAGTGAGGAGAGAGTGGCTCAAGTCATAGAAAAGCCCGAGAAATAGATGGATAAGGGGTATATTACAGAGAGAGAACTGACAGCACATTGCAGAGCCATGGTGGGCTCAAAAGCCATCCTCAGGCAGCTCATAAAGCTGTATAGGAGACAGATCCCTAAACACATAAGTAGAGTACAGTAGGCTACCTGTGACGAGAAAACTTCACTTTCAGAACTATTTCATAACTGAAATTGCCCTTGACCTTGTCACAAATCAAGCTTTTGTTTCCCGTATCAAGTTCCTTTGAGAGCTGATTCTCTTTTGCATCACTGACAGTCCCCTGCACTGCACATGGGGATTGTACCACAAATACTTGTTGGATGTCTTGAGGGTTAAATCAACCTACAACATTTATTACTTGTATCAATACAATGATAGTTAATGTTTTGTTGTAGTTGTTCAGTGGATAAGTTGTGTCCGACTCTTTGTGACCCCATGGACTACAGCACACCAGGTTTTCCTGTCCTTCGCTATCTCCTTGAATCTGCTTAAACTCATGTCCATCGAGTCAGTGATGCCATCCAACCATCTCATCCTCTGCCGTCCCCTTCTCCTCCTGCCTTCAATCTTTCCCAGCATCAGGGTCTTTTCCAACGAGTCGGCTCTTCACATCTGGTGGCCAAAGTTTTGGAGCTTCAGCTTCAGCACCAGTCCTTCTAGTGAATATTCAGGGTTGATTTCCTGTACGATTGACTGGTTTGATCTTCTTGCTGTCCTAAGGACTTAGATCATGGACCAGGCTTTGTGCTTCGTCTTTATTATCTCAAATCATCTCCACAATGGCCCTTTTGGGTAGATTTTATTGTTACTCCATTGTGCAGCGGAGACAACTGAAGCTCAGAGAGGGGAGGGAATGTCTTCTTGATCACACAGCTTATCGGTAAAGGGCGGCATCAGGATTCAAACTCAGCTCCACATGACTCTCCAGGGTCTTAGCTGCAAAACTGTATTTGCTCTTCCTTTATGGATAATCAAGCCTCAAATCCACTTTTTGTAAGAGTTGATGGGTGTGCCACAGAACCCCTGGCCTGTTTCTCCATGAGATCTCTCACATATTCCCACCTAAGTTAGAGAATCTGTAAAATACGATGGGTTAAGTGAAGAGATGTTCCCAGATCACAGGGGGCCTGAGCATTTATGTTCCTCTGTAGGCCTGGAGTATGATGGATGGAGACTCTACCTGTGGTCAGATGGGTCAGCTTTGCCGCTTATTAGCTGTGTGGCCCCGGGCAAGTTACTTTACCTCTCTGAGCTTCATCTGCAAAATGGGGACGATAGTAACAGATCTATTTCAGTGAGTTTCTAGAAAGATTCCACGTGCCCATAGCAAGCACCTAAAGCATGCTGGTTGTTATCATTGCCATCCTAGAGGTGGCAGGTTCGAGATTAACGAGGCGAAGGAGGAATTACTTCAGGGACCTCTTTCTAAAGTTACAGAAGGAGGGAACTGCGTGGTGGTCCAGTGGTTAGGACTCTGTCCTCTTATTGCTGGGCCCAGGGTTCAATCCGGGTATACAGTGGCCCTCTAAAGTAAAAAATAATAATAATAAAGTTACAGAAGGAGGTAACTGAATTCCTCGAAGCATGAATTATTTGCAAGTCCAGCGTCCTCCTGACATGCCCCTCCCTTCCAGGGCTCCCCTCCCTTCCCCTCTTGAGATTTGAGAGATTGTGAACCCAAGGACTTTGGCCTGGGAACCAGCACCCAGCAGCACTTTGGAATTATAAGAGTTAAGCATCTGTCCAGCTCCCAAACACAGAAAAACTCCACCAAGACATGGGAGGGAAGTATTTCTATCTCTGATAAGGAGTAAAAATGGAGCAACTCATTCCATATGGGCTGGCGAAAGAGGCAGGCAGGAGTGGGCGGGGTCCGCAGAGTGCAGGGCTGAATGGGGCTGATGAACGAGCCACCGGCTTGGACAGGCCTCAACTTCGTAGGGATCAGAAACAGAGGAAGAGAATCTGAGTCCTGCACGAGGAAGGGGTGGGCGTCGCAGAAGCCACCCCCACTTTTCTTGTGGGTGGCAGCAAGAATGTGTGTCGCGGTCTGTTGTTTGGAAAGAAATGGCAGCTTTAACTAGAGAGGGATGTGGTCAGAGCAGCATTTGCTGTGATTCAGCTTTGAGTCCATCTCGGTTAAGATCTGGATGAATTTTAGAGGAAAATCACCTGGTTGGCAGGAGACCCTGGCTTCATTCCTGGGTTGGGAAGATCGCCTGGAGAAGGGATAGGTGGCTCAGCTGGTAAAGAGTCTGCTTGCAGTGTGGGAGACCTGGGTTCGATCCCTGGGTTGGGAGGATCCCCTGGAGGAGGGCATGGAAACCCACTCCAGTATTCTTGCCTGGAGAATCCCCATGGACAGAGGAGCCTGGTGGGCTACAGTTCATGAGGCCAGAAAGATTCAGATACAACTGAGCGACTAAGCACAGCACAGCACCCGGTATGTTCTGGTGGGCTGTTTGGCAAGACCAAAGAATGTCAATGGATGCCTGAAAAATAAATACTGCTTGAGTTTTGGTTAACGGGATACTTGGCTGAATACAGCTCGTGGATGTGGGTTACAGTCTGTGCTGTTCTGCTTTTGTCTTTCGGATCGTTATTCAAGCTGTGTCCTTTGCCTGAGGTGCTGTTTCTCCTCATTTTTTTTTCTTCCCACCTGGAAATTTACTAACACTTACCTAATACTGTTTTCTGGCCAGGCGTTTTCTTAGTGCTTTCTGAAATATTAACTTTTTAAATCCTTGCAGTAGAGCTATCCGGTTGGTACTATGATTATTCTAGTTACGCTAAAGAGAAAGCTGAAATAACCAACCCACCCCACTCCGATCATAGGTGGCAGATCCAGGATTTGAGCTAGGCCAGTGGAGCGCCAAATGCTATGCTCTTAACCACTAAGCTACATAATTCTTATACTTTTGTTGTACCCAGGTCTCTGCTTAGATTTTCCTGGCCAGAGATGCTATCAGCCTCAAATGTCAGATGATTTGATTCTCTTTGGATCTCTTTCAGTTCAGTTCAGTCGCTCAGTCATGTCCAACTCTTTGCGACCCCATGAATTGCAGCACGCCAGGCCTCCCTCTCCATCACCAACTCCAGGAACTCACTCAAAGTCATGTCCATCGAGTCGGTGATGCCATCCAGCCATCTCATCCTCTGTCGTCCCCTTCTCCTCCTGCCCCCAATCCCTCCCAGCATCAGAGTCTTTTCCAGTGAGTCAACTCTTTGCATGAGGTGGCCAAAGTATTGGAGTTTCAGCTTCAGCGTCAGTCCTGCCAATGAACAGCTAGGACTGATCTCCTTTAGAATGGACTGGTTGGATCTCCTTGCAGTCCAAGGGACCCACAAGAGTCTTCTCCAACACCAGAGTTCAAAAGCATCAATTCTTCGGTGCTCAGCTTTCTTCACAGTCCAACTCTCACATCCATACATGACGACTGGAAAAACCATAGCCTTGACTAGACGGACCTTTGTTGGTAAAGTAATGTCTCTGCTTTTGAATATGCTATCTAGGTTGGTCATAACTTTCCTTCCAAGGAGTAAGCGTCTTTTAATTTCATGGCTGCAGTCACCATCTGCAGTGATTTTGGAGCCCCCCAAAATAAAGTCTGACGCTGTTTCCACTGTTTCCCCATCTATTTCCCATGAAGTGATGGGACCAGATGCCATGATCTTTGTTTTCTGAATGTTTTTTCACTCTCCTCTTTCACTCTCATCAAGAGGCTTTTTAGTTCCTTTTCACTTTCTGCCATAAGGGTGGTGTCATCGGCATATCTGAGGTTATTGATATTTCTCCCGGCTATCTTGATTCCAGCTTGTGATTCTTCCAGCCCAGCGTTTCTCATGATGTACTCTGCATAGAAGTTAAATAAGCAGGGTGACAATATACAGCCTCGACGTACTCCTTTTCCTATTTGGAACCAGTCTGTTGTTCCATGTCCAGTTCTAACTGTTGCTTCCTGACCTGCATATAGGTTTCTCGAGAGGCAGGTCAGGTGGTCTGGTATTTCCATCTCTTTCAGAATTTCCCACAGTTTATTGTGATCCACACAGTCAAAGGCTTTGGCATAGTCAATAAACCAGAAAAACGTCTATTTCTGCTTTATTGGATCTCTTTAGTACCACTTAATTGCCCTCTTTAGGGTGTGGGATCACAGTGTGCTGGGTTCAGATTTTCTTTTCCAGAGAGCTCCCTGTTCCGAGGCACAGAGCTTGGTAGCCCACAGCCTTCCACTGCAGCACCTTCAGGATCCTCCGTGGCTCTCAGCTGAGGCCACCTCTGCAGCCCCAGCAGATGCCTGTGACAGATGCCCTGAGGCCTGGCCATTTTTACCCAGCTGTCTCTGCTCTGGAGCGCCCCCCTGTGCTGACCGGGACTGTCAAATTCGAGTCACTGCTGGAACCCTCTTCTACCCCATCTCCCATCCTACCTCGGACAGCTTCTTTGATCTGCTTCCTTCTTCATCCTTTTTCCCTGGACTCATGAAAGGGCAGAGCCTGGTCCTTGTAACTGTGGTGTTTCTAGTCCGGAGCTCTGTGCCTTGTAAGATGCTCTCTACTTGTGGTAGAGTAATATTTTTTTAAAAAAAAAGCAAAGTGAGGAACCTCCCTGGTGGTCCAGTGGCCAAGACTTGGCCTTCCAAGGCAGAGGGTGCAGGTTCGATCCCTGGTCAGGGAGCTGAGATTCCATATACCTCTCAGCCCCACAAAACCAAAACATAAAACAGAAACATTGTAACAAGTTCAATAAAGACTTCATAAATGGCCCACATTAAAAAAAAAAGTCTTAAAAAAACCATGAAGTGGAATATTTTTTGGTATTTTGCTACCTTCATGTTTCAGATTGTGCCTGCTCCCCCTTTTGGTCACTCCCTACCCACAATTTGAGCATGGTTCCGGATGCCCATTGCCTCGGGGAAAAGTTGAGACAGAAACAAAACCAAAATTGAGCCTCATCTTGGTTTTTGAAATTCAAAATCCTACATCCTGTGACGCAGGTCCTGGATCGTATATTTGATATTTATTGTGAATAATAGTATGCTTTCATCCCCCTGAGTTAGAAAAAGGATGTCCAGGCTGGGAGGGAGGGGGAAAATGGAGAAGATTTGAAAAGAGAAAGAGCTAAAGGGAGTTCACAGGATGAAGAAGTTGAACAGATCCAAGGGGCTGGATTAATCTCCTCCTGAAGTTGCATCTATAGGCCAAGTAGGATCTGAGCAGCATGAAATTGTCCATCTCTACTTCAGTGAGTGCTGGGGACTGCATGGGCTATTCTTCCTGGCAAAGTCTGGCTCGGACCTCCTCTCAACCACAGCCAGCATACTTTATGCTGAGCATCTGTCCACGGGGCCCTGAGATTTGCTGGGTCACAGAATGACTTTCTCCTCTGAACAACCTCTCCCTCCATTATCCCAGGCAGTGGAGGGTACCGGAGGTGAAGGTTGGGGCTCTAAACGTCACTGAGATGGGTGGTCATCAAGAGGACCAGAAAGCCCCCACAGCCTGTTCCTGAGTGGGGCTGAACGGGACCACCCCAAGTTGGCCACTGAGCTACAGTAGTTGTGAAAGATTCTCCTGGTCCCTGATTTTCTAGTTTTATTTAGATCTTGACTCAAATGTTACTCCTCCAAAAAGACTTCCCTGACGTGGTTCGAAGGCTCAGTTATTCTCCAACTTGTGAGTCTATTTCCTCTCACTTATTCTATTTCCTCCCATCAGAATTTGTCTTCCTGGGACTTGCCTGGTGTTCCAGTGGTTAAGACTCCACACTGACAATGCAGAGGTCATAGGTTCAATCCCTAGTCGGGGAACTAAGATCCCACATGTTGTGCAATGTGACCAACAGATTTTTTAAAAAAAAGATAAATACAAAGAAATCGTCTTCCTTATTTATTCATTTGTTAAGCATCTCTGCCCTGCCTGGAAGGTGAACCTCACAACTGTAGAACCAGGTGGGCTTATTCATGGTTCCATATCCAGTGCTTGGTCCAGGGTGAGCCCCACCTTCATCCTGTACAAAGCACCCAATATTCTGGAAAGAACAGATGAACACCTGCTTGTCTTCAGAATGAAGTTCAGGATGCAGTGTGTTACTGCAGACATCTTGTTGGCAAATGGATGAATGGAATCATTTAAAGGAACATGAGATGGAAGGTGGGAAAAACCTCTGAAATGTTGGTTGGGGTCATACCAGTCACAGGAATAGGGAAAAGATCCTCTGAGCTAGATTGTGAACTTGAGAGATGGAAATGATCCACGTGGACGTCTCTTACTTGAGGTACCAGAGGATGCCAGCCTACAGCAAGACGGACCTGGGCCAAGTTTGAAGGTAGAGGGTCCTTCCCTCCAGCTTTTGTTTCAATTGGATAAAATTCCTGATCGCTTAAGTCAGTTTATGGTCTTTGAATAGCTTCTAGGCTGGAGCCACAAATCCCTCAAGGGCCATCCCGAGTGGGGAACGCCATTGGCCTGCTTCCTGCGTGGGCAGTAAATCATTCTCCTGGGCTCCCTCCGCCCTTGGAGCCAGAGATGGGAGCTACTTGCGCAGAGTTAACCCACAAGTCAGGGGCACTCTGGGGAGATGGGTCTTCTCTGCGGGAAGTGGTCAGGGTGGCTTAGGGCACCCTGAGGGAAATCTGTGTTCTCTATTTGGTTTGAGGATGTAGGACTCTATCCCATCCCCAGAACTTGGTCAAGGCAAAGAGGAGAAGCAGGTCAGAACCTGGGGGCTGGTCTGTCATAGAGAATCAGAGCAAGACCAACAGCCTAAGAAGTAAAGGTGAGCAGCATTAATGAGAATTCAGGGGGCCTTAATGAAAGCATATTTGGAACCCTATATATTCCTGAAGTAATCTGTGTTTTTAAAATAAAAATAAAAGGGCACAGACAAGCCAAAAGAAATAAGAAAATACATGTGTGGATAATCCCTCTACCTAGACATAACATCATTAATGAGTTGTGGTTTAGCTTTCCAATAATTTCATTCATAAGTGTATATGCTTTTTATTAAAATGGGCTTATACAATATATACTGTTGTGTAACCTGTCTCTCTTACTCAGCATTAAGTCAGGATATATTTCCTTGAAAATAAATGGAGAGCTACCTCATTGATTTTGATTGTTATGTAAGATTTTAACATATGGATGGCCTGTGATGAAGTAGTAGTTTAACCAAATTGCTATTGTTGACATTCAAGCTATTTGTAATTTTTTGCACCTTGAATAACACTGCAGCAAGCATCCTTTCATGTCCTTCTTTTCATACATTTGTGCATATTTCTTTGTAATAAATGAATTTAATGGGAATTCCTGCATCAAGGATATGCAGATTTTAAATGATTTTTTGATCTATGCCGCCAAGAGGCCTTTCTTAAAAAAAAGTCTATCAATTAAATTCTCATGAGAAGTATATATGAGAAAATGCCTTGATAGAAATAACTTTAAAAGCAACGTGAAGTGAAGTGAAAGTCACTCAGTTGTGTCCGACTCTTTGCGACCCCACTGACTGTAACCTGCCATGCTCCTCTGTCGGTGGGATTCTCCAGGCAAGAATACTGAAGTGGGTTGCCATTTCTTTCCCCAGGGTTAAAAGCAATATATACTTGTTAAAAAATACAAAAACATAAACTGAAAGTTACTTGTTCAATTTTCCTTCCTAGAAAAGATCATATTTTTACTGAACTGATATCAGATCCAAATTTCCATTCAATCTTCATCCCGCCAGACTAACTCCACCCTCTTCATAAGATTTGCTTCTGAACTCTAAGTCCTGGGAGGGTCGAGGCTATATTTCTTTTGCTCATTTTTGCATGCTAGTATCGATTTCAGGGGCCTGGCACATAATGGATATTTATTGGATTAGTTATCAATTGCTATGTAACAAATTACCCCCCAATTTAGCACTTTAAAGCAATAAACATTTATTATCTCATACAGCCTCTATTGAGTCAGAAATCTGGGAGGTGCTTAGCCAGAGGGGTCTGGCTCAGGGTCAGGGTGTCACTTGGGACTGTGGACTCATCTGAAGACTTGCCTGGAGCTGGAGGATCCAGTTCCAGGCCATTTCATTCACACGGCTGCCAAGGCGTGCTTGCTGTCAGCAGGAGGCCTCAGTTCCTTGCCATGTGGATTTTCCAGGTGGCTGCTTGAGCATCCTCATGACATGGTGGCTGGCTTCCCCCAGAGAATCAATCGAAAAGAGGGAGCGAGGTGAAAGTTGCAGTATCTTCTATGACCTCCCCTGAGAAGTCACACCTTTTTATTTCTCAGCAAGTTTTATTTCGGTTGTTAATTCAGCAATACAGACAGACCTCAGAGACATTGTGGGTTGGGTTCCTGATCACCATGATGAACAGGTCACAGGAATTTTGTTTGTTTTCCAGTGCATGTAAAAGTTATGTTTACATGATACTGAAGTCTATTCAGTATGCAATAGCATGCAATCTAAAAAAAAAAAAAAAGCACACATCTTAATTAAAAAGTACTCTAGGAATTTCCCTGGCAGTCCAGTAGTTAAGACTCCATGCTTCCAACGCAGGGGGCACAGGCTCAACCCCTGGTCAGGGAACTAAGATCCCTCATGTCGTGTGGCAAGGTCAAATATTTTAAAAAAAGAAAGAAGTACTCCATTACTAAAAATTGCGTATTATCATCTGAACCTTCAGTGAGTCTTAGTAGTAACATCAAAGATCAGTGATCACAGATAACTATAATAAATATGTGAATGATGAAAGCATTTAGAACAGTGCAAGGATTACCAAACTGTGACATGGAGACAGGAAATAAGCAGACGCTGTTAGAAAAAATGGCACCGATGGACTGGCTTGACTTGGGGTTGCCACAGGCTACTCTGTAAAAAATGAAATATCTGCAAAGTATAAGAAAACAAGATCTGCCTGCATTTTACTGGTTACTAAGATCAGCTCTATTTCATGGGGGAGGGTCCTACAGAAGGGCATTCATTTCAGGCAGCAAGGCTCATTGGGGACTGTCTTGGGTGCTGGCCATCATGTTTATTAAAATAAGCTGAAAACATGATTAAGAAAATGAATTATTGCCTCAGATTAGAAGAGACTAATGGCCTTTCCTTTGGTTTCCAGACTGTTCTATGTTCATGAAGGGATAATTATCAAAGAATCCAGTTTGAACTGAGCTCTGTAGTTGCTGCAGAAGCTGCTGGTCTGAACTATTTTTGTCTTGAGTCAGGACAGGCAAGCGAGGGCCGACAACTCCCAAAGCCCTCTGGGAAATTCCCAGAGGGTTGAGGTCTTGAGGTTCAGACCACAAGCCCAGAGGAAGGCTGGTCCTTACATCTCTAAGGAATGCCAGGCCCGCTTGTCAATCAAGGCAGGGTGGGTCATTTGGCCAAAGGGAGGTCACGCTCATCATTGAAATACTCAGTAGTTTATGACCTCCATAAAGCTATTAGCCCCGGGAGATGAGGGGAAAGTGGTTACCAGCACCCTTTGCCTCTCTTGGGTCCATTAACATCAGGGTTGTAAACTCCGTCTTAGGCCATGGGTGACTGGTTTTATTATCAATCAATTACTGTGCTTGTCAGCAAGTCCAAGCATCCTGCCAGCATAGAATCTAGCCCAGATACTGCTGGGCAACTCTGGGCAACTCACCCTCACCCTCTGGGCCTCAGTTTCCCCATCTGTAAGGAGTTGGACCAGATCAGAGGATCCTGCACTTCTCACTACCAAAGTCCACCTCCTTTATTTCACTTTGAATGTGTTTAGTTCTTGTTTTGAAACGATTTCCTAAGCCATCCCTTAAATGCCCATTTCTCTTCCCCATTTAATATTATAAAAGACACTTATCTTTATATAGAAAGGATACACAGGGAATTCCCTGGATGCCCAGTGGTTAGGACCTGGGGGTTTCACTGCTGTGGCTGGGTCAGTCCCTAGTTGGGGAACTAAGATCCTTCCAGCCCCGTGGCACAAATAATAAATCAAAAAAATAAATCACAAATTAAAAATTTGTGATAAAAAATTCTAACCTCAGGTAGGGCTGTACCCAGAGTGTATGGAGTCCTGGGTAAATATGTTTTGCAGGGCCCTGCCTATATAAATAATTTGAGTTACTCAGAATCAACATGTCAGGACCATTCTGGTGGCAGGATTCCATGAAAGAAATACCACACAGGTCTGGGGCGGGGGGTGGTCTGTACCCCAGGTTGCCCTCCTGAAACAGGGACCAGCCATGGGGTCCTGTGACAACCCTAGAAGTGCAAGTTCTGGGGGTCCTCAAGGCATCTTCTTGACCTCACGCATGGGTTCAAGGGTCAGAGAGAGCCAAAAGGGGAATATTAGAGACTAGAACCCAAATGGATCCTGTCTAGACTCAGAGCCATCTGCTCAGACAGCAGAACCAGTCCTGGCTGGTCCCTGGCATCAGGGGGCACTTAGAAATAGTTCAAGGAAGGGGATCCAATGCTGGGGGAGTCTGGGTCAGGGTATCCTCTTGATCAGCTCTAGGGAGCATCCTCACCACGGGATCATCAACGTTCCTGTAATGAGTTGTAAACATTCTGCCTCCAAGTGAAATAAACACATTTTTGGTTCATCTGTGAAGCTGAATCATTGGTAAATGAGCAATTCCGTTCTTCTGTTGGAAACACAGAACACAGTTGAGGCTCAGCCTTGGTGCCTCAGGCTTCCCAGGTGGGGCAGTGGTAAAAAAAAAAAAAATCCAACTGCCAGTGCCGGAGACTCAAGAAATTCGAGTTCGATCCCTGGGTTGTAAGGTGCCCTGCAGTAGAAAATGATAGCCCACTCCAGTACTCTTGCCTGGAAAGTTCCATGGACAGAGGAGCCTGGTGGGCTACAGTCGATGGGTTGCAAAGAGTTGGATGTGACTGAGCGCATCCACGCACTTGGTACCTTTGCAGAATCACAGAGGATAAAAACTCCAGTCATTTTACTCACTTACTGTATTCATTTATTGAGCAGCAAATCTGCCCACAACCCTTTACATATACTATTTTCTTAACCTTTATACGAATTCTGTAAGGGGTCCCTCTATGCAGATGCATAAACTGAGATTCACAACACTTTCTTCTGGCTGAGACCTGTAGGAGTAATTCGTCTCCAGCAATTATTCTCTAATAATTTCATCCAGTGTTTATTGAAGATTTTCTCTGTACCAGGCATTGCTTCAGCATTTCAGTCCTTAGAGCTATACTTGGAGGTAGGAACCGCCCTCATTCTCCCATTTTACAGAAGAGTAGACTGAGGCTCAGAGAGGTTACATCACAGGGCTAATGTCACAGAGCTGATATGTGATCGACATGAGATTGGAGCTCAGGTTGTCTAGCACCATGACTGAATTCTTAGCCATTAAGCCACACTACCTTTCTCTGACCTCACTTTCCCAAGATTCTACCCCGAGGAATATCTGTTGATATTCACAGATATTGTGATTATCAAGACCTGATATTCACAGGTCTTCCGGAAGACATGTGCTCAGGCAGCCATGTTTGGAAGTTGAAAACTAACCTTTGAATTCTTGAGGATAACTCACTCCACTTCTCTGAGCCTCGGTTTCCTCCTTGGTAGAATGGGGATAATCTTATCTTGCTGAAGGCTACTGTGGAGATAAAATGAGATTGGGTGTGCAAGGTTCTGGGTTAATAGGGCCTTGCTATGGGACTTCCCTGGTGGTTCAGTGGTTAAGACTCAGCCTTCCAATGCAGGGGGTGCAGGTTCAATCCCTGATCGGGTAGCTAGTATCCCACATGCCTAGTGGCCAAAAAATCAAAACATAAAATAGAAGCAATATTGTAGCAAATTCAACGAATGCTTTAAAAATGGTCCACACTTAAAAAAAAAAAATCTTAAAAAACACAAAAAGATAGGACCCTGCTAGCTTTACTATTCTTAGCCCAAACTACCCAAGAAATTAATGCCTGTCTTATGACAGTGGCAATCTTTCTGATACATTCAAGACAGAATTAGCTCCTGGGTAAAGAAGACTGAGTGCCGAAGAATTGATGCTTTTGAACTGTGGTGTTGGAGAAGACTCTTGAGAGTCCCTTGGACTGCAAGGAGATGCAACCAGTCCATTCTGAAGGAGATCAGCCCTGGGATTTCTTTGGAAGGACTGATGCTGAGGCTGAAGCTCCAGTACTTTGGCCACCTCATGCAAAGAGTTGACTCATTGGAAAAGACTCTGATGCTGGGAGGGATTGGGGGCGGGAGGAGAAGGGGGCGACAGAGGATGACTTGAGTCTGAGTGAGCTCCGGGAGTTGGTGATGGACAGGGAGGCCTGGCGTGCTGCGATTCATGGGGTCGCAAAGAGTCGGACATGACTGAGCGACTGATCTGATCTGAAACAGCTAGGTGATGCATACTTATGTCAGAGTACGTCAGAGGAAATACTGGTACATCATTTGGCAGGGGCTGGCATACGGAAAAGTAGGATTGATTGGAGATTAGAAGAATTTAAGCATCCGTGTTGCAGGGGTTCTGGAAGCAGACTTTGAGTGGCCTGTATCGGGCCAAACTGGCCAGGCGTATATAAATTTCTGTCCTGCTCAGGTGCCACTGGAAGCTGTCCCTAGAAGGGCATGACCTTGGGCGAGCTGAGAGAGACCTGGGGACTGACTGCTGGGGGTCATTTGTTGACCCCATTCCCTACAGCTGGACAACAAGTCCTTGAAGAAGGATCTGGCAGGTGCATCTTCTTGTCTATCAAACCTGCCAGGCTGGTGATGCCAAGGGCATTGGGAGGGAGGTGATGAGGTCATTGCGCTGAGCAGACAAACTGCATGTTTCGACTACTTTGGGGCCCCTCTGACTCCCCCTGCCTGAGGCTGGATACATTGTGTCTCGTTGTCCGAGTCCTGCCAAGCCATCAACAGTGTCCCCATAACACCTCCTATGTGGCTGCCAACATGCTCTCATCTCCACAGAAACCAGGGTGCTGGTGAGACAGTCATCACGGAGCCAAAGTGGAAATTCCAGGGGTCCTCGACTAGCTTCCCCATGGTCCAAAGACTTGAAATCGAAAGCTTCTGAGGCTGTTTGTCCTTCAATACCCAACATGCAAGGATGTAAGAGGTCAACCCATGGCCGAATAAGGCTCACAAAAGCAGGCTGCTTCTGGGGAACCATAGAGTTGTTAAGTCACTAAGTCGTGTCCGACTCTGTGCAACCCCATGGACTGTAGCCCACCAGGCTCCTCTGTTTATGGGATTTCCCAGGCAAGAATACTGGAGTGGGCTGCAATTTCCTACTCCAGGGGATTTTCCCCGACCCAGGGATTGAGCCCACACCTCCTGCATTGGCAGGTGGATCCTTTATCACTGAGCCACCAGGGAAGCCCAACCATAGAGTGGGAAGAGCTGAACCCAAGGACTTCAGGGACCCTTTGGCAATCACCTTTATCCGTCGTCTTTTGTCCTCTGCAGTGAAACAAAGCTCTTATTCATTTTGTGTGCGTGTGTGTGCTCAGTCATGTCTGACTCTGTTTGACCTCATGGACTGTAGCCTGCCAGGCTCCTCTGTCCATGGAATTTTCCAGGTAAGAGTACTGGAGTGGGTTGCCATTTCTTATCCCAGGGGACCTTCCCAACCCAGGTATTGAACCCGTGTCTCCTGCATTGGCAAGTGGATTCTTTACCGCTGTGCCCCCTGGGAAGCCCTTGGGACCTAAACTACAGCTAGAAATGTAGAGCTGTCTTTGGAGCATTTACTGGCAACTTGGGAGTCTGAGACCTGGACTCAAATCCAGCTTCTGCCAGATATTTGCTGTGTGACCACGGGCAAGCCACTTCCCATCTCTGAGCCTCCACTTTCTCCTCTGTAAGATGAGGCTCATAACCCCATCTTTCTAGGTCACAGGGCTATTGTAAGGATGAAAGGAGATAGCAGGTGTGTTACTTGGCCTCATGAGTGCTGGCTTCCTTAACTAACACTATTCTTATTCTCCTACTATAACAATAGAAACTCTTTATCCCCCCCTCTTCCCTGCTCTGCAAATTATAGAGGCAGGGAGTGAGAGTGATGCATTGCAACTCCGTAATCCACGTATGAGCCATAAACAGCCATTTCAAATCCCATTTCCTCCTGTTGGGAGGATAAACAAAGATACTTACCTTCTCAAAACCAGAGACATAAGACAAAATAAATAAAAACCAAGTGCAAATTTAACCTCATGATGCCCCTGAGAGGGGAGACCGGTAAGAAGGATTAGAAAGCGATTCAGAAATACGAGCATACTGTCTGCAACCACTTCTTTGGCCAGCTTTTTTTTTTTTTTCTCTCTCTCTCCTTCCCCCACGCAGATCTCAAGAGTGAACAAGCCAGACCAGAACTTCTTAAAGTACCACAAGCCACATTTGAGGGTTTGCTCAGGATTAAAGAAAGGCTGATCTGGCCAGAGAAGTTTGTGCCTGGAGGCCTTCCAGCCCGGCTCTGTGGCTCTGGCACACGGGGGTATGGTTCTGATCAACACTCCAGCTTGGAATCATGTAGCCCAGCTCTGCATTGGGATGTGCAGATCACGGGGTCTGACGGTCCCCGGGCTGGGGGGAGACAGGGATGTGTGTTTCCACCAGCCCAGACTTTTTAGTGCAGTTTGGAAAATGTGCCAGCTTTGAAGAGCCTTCCCTAAATTTCTGACCTTTCCCAACTTGATTTTTGCTGTCTGGGAGGCTGGGGTTCAGCACAAATCTCCCTTATTGGACAGGATCAAGTCCACTACCTTTGGGGCAGGGGAGTGGATGGAAAGAATTTGGCCTCTGTGGCTGGCTGATTGTGAGCTCTGGACTCCATCTGATCCTTTCCATGCAGACAGGTGGATGGAATAAGCTTTATTCTTCTCCTTTTGCCAGATGGGAAGACTGACATCATGATGATGGTGTGGATGATAACGAATGTTGGCTGAGCCTTTCCTCTGCGCTGGGCGACATGCTACGTATTTCACATGCTTTGTCTCCTTCAACCTCATTCATTTTTTCCATTTTACTAACGAGCCCACTGAAGCCCAGAAAAGTAAAGCCACATGCTCTAGCTGGTAAACAGCGCAATGAATGTGCTACGCTATTATTCATAATCGTAGGCATTCTTTTAAACCTTAGGCACTAGAGGTTCTGATTACCCAAGGAGAAGATGATTCCTTCCTCCAATGACATATCCATGTGGCTTAGACTAGCAAGATCTCCAAACACTTTTTTCTTTTAAATAATTTGTGCCAGTGACCCAATGCTGTTCTTAAAACGCTACCCTCAAGCTTGTGTGTGTGTGTGTGTGTGCTCAGTCACTCAATCATTTCCAACTCTTTGCAACCCTATGGGCTGTACCCACAAGGCTTCTCCCTAAATGAAATTTTCCACGCAAGAATACTGGAGCAGGTTGCCATTTCCTACTCCAGGGGATCTTCCCAAGCCAGGGATTGAATCCAGGCATGGCAGAGTAAGGATGGCTCACTCACATTCCAAAACAACTGAGGTCTTAGCTGAAGTGACTCAAATACTGAAATGGCTGGGAGGGTTTGCCAGGAGCCATATGTCTGGGGCTTTGGATCTGACTGTTCGCTCGGTTCCTTGTTTCTTCTCCATATGGTGTCTACTGGGGTCAGAAAACCTGAGATGGTTTCTTCACGTCACGTGTCTAAGACTAGAAACAGATGAGGCTGCTGCCTACTCACCTGTCTTTCCTTGCATGTGCCTCTGCACGTGGCTAACTTGGGCTTCCCCACAATATGGCAGTCTCAGAGCAGCCAGGAAGCTCAGGTTTCCCAGAAGCCTTGTTCCAAGAGTCTCAGGCAGAAGCTACAGGGATTCTTAGGTCCTAACCTTGCAAATCCCGGAAGGTCAGCCAAGGTCCTCAGTGTAGCCACCACGGAGGTGTGCAATTGGAAATGCCTTCAAGAAAGAATCTGCCCTCCTGCTGGAAGCAGGAGCTCCCATGGCAGCCTCCAGCTTGCAGTGCCTAAAGGAGTCCCCGCAGCTCCTAAAGGAGCCCCTGCAACCCAGCCGAGGGTGTGTCCCTATGGGCTGTACCCACAAGGCTCCTCTGTCCAGGAAATTGTCCATGCAAGAATACTGGAGTGGGTTGCCATTTCCTACTCCAGGGGATCTTCCGAGGGTGTGTCAAGGGTGTGTCCCACCAGTGACAGAGTGTGGTGGGGGTTCTAGGGCCTGGCCATTTCCAGGCAAATCCAGACTCCTCTGATGGGTGATTTTGCTCTGAAACTCCACATTGAGTCACCCAAACATTATCACATCAGGTCCAAGGGATGAGGAATTAGAGCCTATCATTCAGTGGGGAAAGTAACAAACCTATGCAGGTCTCTTCTGTCTATGATGGACACATCGACCTTTTTTCATCAACGCATAGCAAAACATATATATAAAAAGTTCACACGGCACAAGTGTATACCTCCGTGAACTATCACAAAGTAGGCTCACTCCATTGTTTGCCATCCAGATGAAGAAATAAAACTTTACCACACCTCAGATGCTCCCGCAGCATCCCTCTTCCCAGTTTCCACCCACCTTCCTGCCCAAAGTTAACTCTGATTCCGACTTCTAATGCTAGAACTGCATTTGGCCTGTTTTTCTACATTATATAAATGGTATCATAAAGACACTATTTTGCATCTGGTCATTTTTTACTTTATATTATGTTTCAGATTCATCCATGTTGTTGAGTGCAGCAGTATTTATTAATTTGCATAGCATTCTGTTATATAATACATATCACAATTTAATTGTCCAGCCTGTTATTGATAATATCTATACTTTTTGATCATGCACCTAATCATTAAGAAATCTTTAAACATGTCCAATATAGAATATGTATGATATTTAATAGGGTATGCACATGAATTGTAGTAGTAAACTTTGTACATTCTAAAACATATACAGAGATAGGTAGAAATTTTGAAAAATGAGCTAATCTAGAAGATTTATGATTTTCTTTTTGCATTCAGTAGATCGTGCATGCCTCACCCCTTACTTTTTGGCTCCTGGCTTGAGGGACAGAACTCTCAACATATATATACTTTAAATGGGCTTCACTGGTGGCTTAGACAGTGAAGAATCTGCCTGAGACTCCGGAGACACGGGTTTGATCCCTGAGTTGGGAAGATCCCCTTGAGGAGGGCATGGCAATCCACTCCAGTATTCTTGCCTGGAGAATCCCACAGACAGAGGAGCCTGCTGGGCTACAGTCCACGGGGTAGCAAAGAGTCAGACATGACTGAGCGACTAACACTTCCACTTTTCACACTTTCACATTCTCAAATAAGAGGTTGTGGGATAGGGGGACTATCGTAGGCTTTGAAATGAGTTGGATCTGGACTGGTCTCTATGTGATTCTGAATCAATAATGGCAAGTCCTCGTTTACGGAGGGCGGAGTCTCTGCCTTGCTTTCATCCGGTAAATGTTTCCCACGAACGTACCACGTGGCAGGCGCAGTTCTAGGCACCGGGAAGCCAGTGGCGACCCGGAAAATCACATAGCAAAGAGCATCGCTGTATGATTCTGATTCTGGCAGAAAGTGGAGAATTGGATGCAAAGATCCTCTTGACTGGACAGGCCAAAGGGACTGGCGCGTGCGTGCATGGGTTCGTGCTAAGTCGCTTTCAGTCGTGTCTGACTCTTTGCGATCCTATGGACTGTAGCCCATCAGGCTCCCCTGTCCCTGGGATTCTCCAGGCAAGAATGCTGGAGTGGGCTGCCATGCCCTCCTCCAGGGGATCTTCGTAGCCCAGGAATGGAACCCATGTCTCTTATGAAAGGGATCTGTGTGTTTTGGTAATATTTGAAAAAGCCTTGTAATGGAACTACTTCCATTACACAGCTGTCTACACAGCAGAGCCTGCCCTTCTCTGATTTTCCCTGCGTTGGTCCCTCCAGTGCAGCGCTCTTTCTACACCAGGGCTCTCCCCTACCCACCCTTCTGCTCCCCCACCCCGGCCTCCCCTCCACTGTGTGGTAGGAGGGGGCTGTCTCTGGTGGCAGTGGGAGGGAGTCAGAGATGAGGGAGGCACGGATGGAAGGGCAAAGGGCAGAGCAGCGGAGATTTCAGAGACCCCGTGTTTCCATCAACCGGCACCCCCACCCCCTCCCCGCCACCGCATGCCCACCCAATACTGCACCGCCTCTTCCTCCCCACTCTGGGTTATCTGGACGGGGTTTCTAATTGAAATTGAACACCTGTTTAGCTCTGTGCCTACATGGTCTGCTCTCAAATGTGGGCTACCACAAAGTATGCGCTGGTGCTTCATATTCTCAGGAATCTGACAAAGTGATGGATGCCCAGCAAAGCTATTTCTTCAGAGGTCTGGAGCCCGTCTCTTGTTTAAGTTGAGGAATTGAAGAAGATTCATCCAATGCAGTCTTGCGCTAATGAACCCAAGATGACTGAGGCAAAACGGGTGCCCACATAGCCCTGAGAAACACCCAAGGCTTGCGTGAAAACTTGGATCTGAGCTTTAAGGCTCTCTTGCAAAGAAATTTTGAGGTTTCATTTTAGTTTTTTTTTTATTGGAGCATAATTGCTTTACAATGTTGTGTAAGTTTCTGCTGTGCAATAGCAGTGAATCAGCTATCAGTTCAGTAGCTCAGTCATGTCTAACTCTTTGTGACCCCATGAACTGCAGCATGCCAGGCTTCCCTGTCTATCATCAACTCCTCGAGCTTACTCAAGCTCATGTCCATTGAGTTGGTGATGCCATCCAACCATCTCATCCTCTGTCGTCCCCTTCTCCTCTCACCTTCATCTTTCCTAGCATCAGGGTCTTTTCCAATGAGTCAGTTCTTCGCATCAGGTGGCCAAAGGATTGGAGTTTCAGCTTCAGCAACAGTCCTTCCAATGAATATTCGGGACTGATTTCCTTTCGGATTGACTGGTTTGCTCTCCTTGCAGTCAAAGAGACTCTCAAGAGACTTCTCCACCACCACAGTTCAAAGCATCAATTCTTGGGCACTCAGCTCTCTTTATAGTCCAACTCTCACATCCATACATGACTACTGGAAAAACCATAGCTTTGACTAGATGGACCTTGGTTGGCAAAGTAATGTCTTTGCTGTTTAGCATGCTGTATACATATATCCCCTCCCTCTTGAACCTCCCTCCCACTCACCACCCACCCGCCTCCGCCCCTCTAGGTCAGCATAGCACAGAGCTGAGCCTGCTGCGCTGGACAGCAGCTTCCCACTGGCTGTCCCATTTTACACATGGTACTGTATACATGTCAATCCCAATCTCCCATTTCTTCCCCT
>NW_011495054.1:3824310-3837167 GCF_000754665.1 Bison bison bison
ACTGTATACATGTCAGTCCTACTCTCCCATTTCGTCCCACCCTCCCCTGCCTGCCCCAACCCAAGTTCTCTACATCCGCATCTCTATTCCTGTCCTGCGAATAGGTTAAGCCCTGAAATTTTTACTGGCCCAGAAAAACTGCAAGAGGACTGAAACTTTCTTGGGACCAACTACGTGCAAACCCCTCCTCCATGCACGTGATCAGGGTAGGTCCACACTGGGGGACTGTTGTCTCAAAGGAGTAGGGAGGTTTTTTCCATCACAAATCCTTTGGAAAATCTGAAAAAAGGCATGGATCCTTTAACCAGGAAAAAATGCATCTTATGGATGCATAAATTTGCACATATAATTTTAGCAGTAAAAATAAGTAAAACATAAAACAGCAGAGGTACTCTTCTACACTCTTCAATCCTTATTAATCTCACAGATAAATTCTGTTGTTGAACCTGCTTCCCCAAAGTCGCCCAGGTGCTAAGTGGGGCAGCTAGAACATGGACCTGAGTCTGAGGTCAGTGGCCATGTTTCTGGTCACTACCCCGCACTGCTGTACAGGGACTCTGGTGGCAGTGACCTGAGGATAATTCACTGCGGGACTAATGATAACCTCTCACACTTGATAGTAAAGAAATTTCACATTTTACACTTTCAAGTGGCTGCATACCTGTTGGTTTTGCCTGTCTGATGTCTTTTCTTTGGTGGGCCACCTCCCTCAGCTCTCCTGCTCCACCTGTTTTAGTCCTGGTTGTTCACATAGGGTCAGCTGTAACCACTGTCTCCCAGGATAGGAAGATGTGTGCCTTGGACTTGGCTAATGAGAGTCAGCATTCCCCTGGCTATGGAGATTGGTTTCATAGTTAGTCCATGAAAAATCCATGGAGGTTAGTCCATATATTTCTGATGATGCTGCTAGGAAAGAGAAACTCTCTTTTCTGCTGAAGTATCTAAGAGGTAAGTGTTAAGATTTTGGAGCAATTAAAGGAACAAATTGGCTTAAGAAGGAATGTAAAACAAAGGAAAACAGAGGCTGGAGATAAAGAGAATTCTCAACAGATGAATGGATAAAGAAGATGTGGTGTATTTATATAGTGGAATACTACTTGACAATAAAAATGAATGAAATAATGCCATTTGCAGCAACGTGGATAAACCTAGAGATTATCATACTAAGTGAAGTAAAGTCAGACAAAGACAAGTATCATAAAATATAACTTATATATGGAATTTTTAAAAATGATACATATGAACTTATATACAAAACAGAAATAGACTCACAGACAGAAAACAAACTTATGGCTACCAGAGGGGAAGGGGGGAGGGAGAAATTAGAGATAAATATACACACAACACACACACAGTGGCAGACTTTATTTTTCTGGGCTCCAAAATCACTGCAGATGGTGACTGCAGCCAGGAAATTAAAAGATGCTTACTCCTTGGAAGAAAAGTTATGACCAACCTAGACAGCATATTAAAAAGCAGAGACATTACTTTGCCAACAAAGGTCCGTCTAGTCGAGGCTATGGTTTTTCCAGTGGTCATGTATGGATGTGAGAGTTGGACTGTGAAGAAGGCTGAGCACCGAAGAATTGATGCTTTTGAACTGTGGTGTTGGAGAAGACTCTTGAGAGTCCCTTGGACTGCAAGGAGATCCAACCAGTCCATTCTGAAGGAGATCAGCCCTGGGATTTCTTTGGAAGGACTGATGCTAAAGCTGAAACTCCAGTACTTTGGCCACCTCATGCAAAGAGTTGACTCATTGGAAAAGACTCTGATGCTGGGAGGGATTGGGAGCAGGAGGAGAAGGGGACGAGAGAGTATGAGATGGCTGGATGGCATCGCCGACTCGATGGACGTGAGTCTGAGTGAGCTCCGGGAGATGGTGATGGACAGGGAGGCCTGGTGTGCTGCGATTCATGGGGTCGCAAAGAGTCTGACACGACTGAGCGACTGAACTGAACTGATACACACAACTATGTGCAAAATAGAAACCAACAAGGACCTCCTGCGCAGTGCAGGGAGCTGTACTCAGTGTTTTGTAATAACCTGTTAAGGGAAACGAATCTGAAAATGAATAGGTGTATACGTATAACTGAATCACTTTGCTGTCCACCTGAAACTGATGTAACATTGTAAATCAACTATGCTTCAATTAAAAAAAAAGAGAATTAGAATCTGGATGATCATTTTTCAGCAGTCAGATGATCACCTTGATCCATCCATGCCTGATTTCCTCCTTTTTTTTTTGTTTGTTAATTTATTAATTTTAATTGGAGGCTAATTACTTTACAATATTGTAGTGGTTTTTTGCCATATGTTGACATGAATCAGTCATGGGTGGGCATGTGTCCCCCATCCTGAACCCCCCTCCCACCTCCCTCCCCATCCCATCCCTCAGGGTCATCCCAGTGCACCAGCCCTGAGTGCCCTGTCTCATGCATCGAACCTGGACTGGCGATCTATTTCACACATGGTAATATGCATGTCTCAGTGCTATCTCTCAAATCATCCCACCCTCGCCTTCTCACACAGAGTCCAAAAGTCTGTTCTTTATGTCTGTGTCTCTTTTGCTGTCTCGCATATAGGGTCATCATTACCATCTTTCTAAATTCCATATATATGCGTTAATATACCGTATTAGTGTTTTTCTTTCTGACTTACTTCACTCTATATTAGGCTCCAGTTTCATCCACATCATTAGAACTGATTCCAATGCATTCTTTTTAATAGATGAGTAATATTCCATTGTCTGCAAGGAGATCCAACCAGTCCATTCTGAAGGCTATCAGCCCTGGGTGTTCTTTGGAGGGAATGATGCTAAAGCTGAAGCTCCAGTACTTTGGCCACCTCATGCGAAGAGTTGACTCATTGGAAAAGACTCAGATGCTGGGAGGGATTGGGGGCAGGAGGAAAAGGGGACGAAGAGGATGAGATGGCTGGATGGCATCACTGACTTGCTGGACGTGAGTTTGAGTGAACTCCAGAAGTTGATGATGGACAGGGAGGCCTGGAGTGCTGTGATTCATGGGGTTGCAGAGAGTCGGACATGACTGAGTGACTGAACTGAACTGAACTGAATATTCCATTGTGTATATGTACCACAGCTTTCTTATCCATCGTCTGCCGATGGACATCTAGGTTGCTCCCCTGTCCTGGCTATTGTACACTGTGCTGCGATGAACATTGGGGTACATGTGTCTCTTTCAATTCTGGTTTCCTCGGTGTGTATGCCCAGCAGTGGGATTGGATTGCTGGGTTGTATGGCAGTTCTATTTCCAGTTTTTCAAGGAATCTCCACACTGTTATCCATAGTGGCTGTACTAGTTTGCATTCCCACCAACAGTGTAAGAGGGTTCCCTTTTCTTTGCACCCTTTCCAGCATTTATTGCTTGTAGACTTTTTGACGGCAGCCATTCTGACCAGGGTGAGATGGTACCTCACTGTGGTTTGGATTTGCATTTCTCTGATAATAAGTGATGTTGAGCATCTTTTCATGTGTTTGTTAGCCATCTGTATGTCTTCTTTGGAGGAATGTCTGTTTAGTTCTTTGGCCCATTTTTTGATTGGGTCATTTATTTTTTTGGAATTGAGCTGCATGAGCTGCTTGTAAATTTTTGATATTAATTCTTTGTAAGTTGCTTCATTTGCTATTATTTTCTCTCATTCTGAAGGCTGTCTTTTCATCTTGCTTATAGTTTCCTTTGTTGTGCTGATTTCCTCTTGTACGGAAATAATATTGTGTGAGACAATATTCTTTTTGAGGGGAGGGGTGGTGGATTTCTGTTATGTGCAATTGAAAAGGCCGTGATAAATATACAGACATTTCTTCATTTCCCCCTCTTTCTATCTCCAAACACAGTCTGTCTCCATGATACAGATGACAACACAGTACAGCGTTGTGGCTTAGTGACGACCACATAGCTTCATAGTATGCTCATTCGCTATGAAGACTGGAGACACCTTGCCCCCTCAGTTATGTTTCAGACCCTTGCAGTAGGTGTGAAGTCTCCAATATCTCTTCTCTACATGCTCAGCATGCACAGAGTCTTAAACAGTAGGTGTTCAGTAATTGTTCACCAGTGTAATGGGATTATAAAAAAGGACTCCTCTATCTTGGAATTTGACCCAAAGTTCAAAGCTGAAAATAGTGATGGCTGTTGAGCGCTCACACATGCTGAAGGAGTTGGAGCCTATTGACAGCATTTGCCACAGGAGGCCCGAAACTAGTTCTTATCATCTGTAGCAGAAGGTGATGAGCATGGAGGAAAAATAAGCGTGAGAATTTCCTTGAAGGAAGTTGTTAACAGTTGTATCTTCATCCTTATGCTGTTCTCTCTTTTGGGATTACCCTTCCCACTTTATATAAGAGGTGAATTCCAGTTATCTTTTAAAATTCAGCATAAGTGTTGCCTCCTCTAGGAAGTTCTCCATGGTTTCTATAACTAGAACTGTTGTTCTTGTCCTCTGACCTTCATCCCAGAGCTCTCAATAGTTGCTTAGGTTCTAGTACTTGAAAATACACACTAATTCTGTAATAATGTGACAGGTGTTATTTCTCTGTTAGCCTGGCCCAGACATGTACTATATTATACATCTCTTTACCCTTGAAGGATAAGGAAATTAAAAAGGATGAGATGGTTGGATGGTATCACAGATTCAATGGACATGAGCCTTGGGCAAACTCTGGGAGATGGCGAGGGCAGGGAAGCCTGGAAGGCTGCAGCCCATGGGGTCTCAAAGAGTCGAACGTGATTTGGCGACTGAACAACAACAACATCAACAACCCGTGAAGAAGGGGCACAGGGTGGACTGTAAGTGACTCTAGCAACCTTCCTGCCAAAAGTAAAGCTTTTTGTCTTGCTTAGAACTTGCCCAAATTTGGATATGCAGAAATGGAGCTGGATCTGAGTATGGAAGTAAAGCTAGAGAGAAGGGCATCCTCAGTGAAATGGAGTATGGAGGATTTGGAACTCCAAGAGGTGGAGCCTAGAGCGGGGAGTGGGGCAGGGATGAGAAGAACAGATGCAAGGGGTAGAAGCAGAAGGAGGAGCTGGGGAAAGTCTGCCGCACACAGCAAAGGGCTAGGGATGTGATTCTCCAGTGGTGGGAGGTGGTCAGAGATATTGGACATCGGGGATGTCTAAGGATTAATCTTAACTGTTTTGCATGTCTGCAATGTAAACCCTGCTAGTATCTTTTAGTTCTAAATAAAAACTGTAATGTAACCAGAAACCTTATGAGATTGTTTTTGTTTTTATTTTACTTGATCTGAAATTAGAAAAAGGGCAAAATTTATACAAGGGTGGACTGTATTTAAAAAAAGAAAAAAGAAAACACAGCGATTAACAAACAGTAGAAGTTAATCCCTGACATTCAAGGTGGTAGGGAGATCATAAGCTCCCTGGAAGTGGCAGACATACCAGGTGGGGTTTAGGTTTCTCTGAGGCATGGAATGGGGGCTTTGAGCCTGTCTTGTATTGCACTTATGGAGCAAGGAGATTCCAGGTGATACTGTTTTCCATGCGCCTGGCAGAGTGGTTCTCAAAGTATGGTTTGTGGCCACACGTGGAAACTTGTCAGAAATGCAAATTCTTGGGTTCTACCCCAAACCCACTGAGTCAGAAACTGAGAGTGGAGCCCAGCAACCTGAAATGTACAAGCTCTACCTGTGATTCTGATGCATGCTAGATTTGTGAATGGCCTGGCAAGCCCTCAGTAGCTTTGTCTGAAATTAATGAATAAAAAGCTCGTGGAAACACAGCGCCCTCATGGTAAGCCTCTATTTTTATATCTTTAATTTTTTTTTAAAATCTGTGCTGAATCATAATTCATCAACAGCCAGGGTTTGAGCTGTGCTTGACTGGCTTCCTCTCTTACAACCTCCAATCGGACCACTCACATCCCAGGGTATAGGTTGAGTGTGGCTGCCTTTGGGTAATGCAATGAAAGTGGATATTCTGAGGCCTCCCTGGGCCCACAGCCCAATGGCAGACTGCCCATCGGACCCCAAAACTGTTTTTCTGTTCTTTGCTGGGTAAAGTGAGGATAAACATGTCCAGGGACTTAGGAAAAAAAAAATCATTCACCCTGGCAGATTCTCCCAGAGAGGTACAGTTCTTTGCCTGTCAAGCTAGGATATTAAATGAAGCAATTTTCATCAGATAACACATCTTCTGGTTCATGTAAATGTCCCACAAATCGCTGAGCTCGTAACTCAGCCTGATTGAAAGTGAGTTGCTAATCCATTTCCCTTTGTAGGCGGGTTGTGGACTAGCTGGGGGCTTGTCCCTTGACCAAGAGTCTTGTGACAACCATGCTAGTCACCCCCTCCTTTCCCCCCCCAACTCTGTCTGGCTCCACATCCAGTCCCCCTGGCCTCAGACCACATGGGCACAGGAGACCTGGCTCCCTGACATTGTAGAGGAGAAAGTGCCCAGTGCCCACTGCAGGACACGCTCGAAGGCAAGTTGGGATGTGGATGGTGTTTGCTGTGATGTCTTCCACCTCCCTTTTGACAGTTTTCCTCAGGTCAAGTCCAGGGCCCTGATCCTTCCTCCTATTCCAGCCCCTCAAATGTAAGCATGATGGAAATGAATATGGTGTGTGTGTGTGTGTATGTGTGTGTGTCTGAAGGAGAGATGCATGCCCTAGTATTATCGCTCCTTCTTTCTGGTGTACAGGGAAATCTATGACCATGCCATCCTGAACATGCCCGATCTCATCTAAGTGTAAAACGAAGAATGCGGCAGTGGGAGCCCCTCCTTAATAAAAAGGAACACAAACATATCCTGAAAGGTTGACTAGACCCCCAAGGTGGTCAAATTCACCTAAACACACCAACTGTCCTATTTGTCACTTCCATACTCCCAGCTCAGTATCCATCGCTGTGCCCGGTACAAAGTAGGTGGTCCACAAGGTTTGTTGATTGAATGAATGGACTAGAGGTTAAGAGCCCTAATTGCAAAAGAAATCCTACTTTCCCAGGTGGAGCTACATACCCAACTGATTAAACCCAGCCTCTGCCCACATTTGTGATGTTAAAAAAATGGAAAAGTATCAAAATCAATCTGCGTGCTCACCTGGGACGTCATCTTCCCAGATTGCTTGGCATGTGCCCACCCCTGTAGGGTTACCAGGTAAGAAATAGGATGTATAGTCAAATTTGAATTTGAAATAACCAATATTTTTTTTAATATAAGCGTATTCCAAATGTTGCATGAGATACACTCATCTAAAAATATTTTTTTGAAAACCACATATATATAATATATATATTTTGGATATTTAAATAAACTTTTACAGTGACATAAAAACATGATGTAAGGGTATTTCTTCTGTTAGGATCACTCCATTATATATATTGTCACTAAAATATTTGCAATCACATAGTCAATTTCTGTGGGTTTTATTAGTCTCCTTGTTGCTCCAATGCAATACTAATAATTTTCTTTTACAAATGCAAAAAATTCAATGACATAATATTCAATTAACTGAGGGTCTTATATTTTTATTTGCCAAACCTGGCAAGCCTATCCTCTAATAATCTGAAAAAACTATGAGCTGACTTTTGAGGAATCCCTAGCTCCCTCATCTCCCTCTTCTCAAACTACAATTAGAATTTGTTGACACTGTAATTCTATAGCATAATTAATTTAATCTGGCATGCAAATATATTTTCCCCTCCCTCTTAGATGAAACTGTATGCTGTAAACTGCAAAATCAATTTTCTTCCAAACTTATGCTTACTATAAAAATCTAAATGTGTGAAGAAAAATGTGAAGTAAATCATAATTCAACTATCCAGGAATACTCTCAGTTAAGCCATATTACTTTCTTTTTTTTGTCTGTGGACACAAGCATTTTTTCATAGTTAAGAAAAAATACATAATTCTGTGTGTGTCACAATTTTTACTTAGCATTATACCATAGGTATGTTCTGTGTCATTAAGAACTCTGACATTGCCTTTTTAAATGATTGAATAATATTCCATTGTATGGATATACATGGGGTTTTTAAATTTTTTGGTAATATAAGTGACACAGAGATGATCATATGCATTAAACTGCTTTCAGACTTCTGAATAGGTTCAGAGGTGTTAACCTTGAACAATAAAACAGAAGTTATTTTTAACCAGACAAATGGATTGATTTGGGAGTAGCAAACAATTGAAGAAGAACTAAAGAGCTTCTTGATGAAAGTGAAAGAGGAGAGTGAAAAAGTTGGCTTAAAGCTCAATATTCAGAAAACAAATATCATGGCATCTGGTCCCACCAATCCATGGCAAATATATGGAGAAACAGTGGGGGAAATGGCAGGCTTTATTTTGTGGGGCTCCAAAATCACTGCAGATGGTGACTGCAGCCATGAAATTAAAAGACGTTTGCTCCTTGGAAGAAAAGTTATGACCAACCTAGACAGCATGTTAAAGAGCAGAGACATTACTTTGCCAACAAAGGTCCACCTAGTCAAGGGTACAGTTTTTCTAGTAGTCATGTATGGATGTGAGAGTTGGACTGTGAAGAAAGCTGAGCACAGAAGAATTGATGTTTTTGAACTGTGGTGTTGGAGAAGACTCTTGAGAGTCCCTTGGACTGCAAGGAGATCCAACCAGTCCATCCTAAAGGAAATCAGTCCTGAATATTCATTGGAAGGACTGATGTCGAAGCTGAAACTCCAATACTTTGGCCACTTGATACAAAGAGCTGATTTATTTGAAAAGACCCTGATGCTGGGAAAGATTGAGGGCAGGAGGAGAAGGGGATGACAGAGGATGAGATGGTCGGATGGCATCACCGACTCAATGGACATGAGTTTCAGTAAACTCTGGGAGTTGGTAATGGACAGGGAGGCCTGGTGTGCTGCAGTGCGTGGGGTCACAAAGAGTCGGACACGACTGAGTGACTGAACTGAACTGAACTGAAACAATTGCAATAGGATAGGCAACTATGGAAAACCACATGCAAGCTCAATTCTCAGAGGAAAGGAAACTCTTTTATAGAGGAGAAAGGGAAACTGGGAGGAGCTCTTATAAACAAAGATTTCATTGGAGGAAACTGGGAGTTTGAAGTATAGTGGCTTTCCATTGGCTGAGCTGTTGCCAGGCAAGGAGACTTTTTTTTTTCCCCCTTCTGCTGGAGGGAGTAAAGTACAGTAGTGTCACTTCCTGCTGGATTCCTGTTGGGATCGGTATTGACCTGAGTGGTAAGTATGTGAGAGCTCCCCCTTCTGGCTTCTTGACTTCATTTTAGCGAGAGTTCCCTTTATTAATTTTTACAGAGCTGAATAGCAACTATCTACCTATCTATACTTTGGCCACCTAATGCAAAGAACCGACTTATTGGAAAAGACTCTGATGCTGGGCAAGATTGAAGGCAGAATGAGAAGGGGATGACAGAGGATGAGATGGTTGGATGGCATCACAGGCTCAATGGACATGAGTTTGAGCAAGCTCCAGGAGTTGGGAAGCTCCTTCAGGACAGGGAAGCCTGGCGTGCTGTAGTCCAAGGGGTCTCAAAGAGTCTGACAGAACTGAGCAACTGAACTGAACTGAACCTATCTACACATTTAGTTTTTTCTCCTGCTGGTTGTGAAAGAAATTCATGTTCTATGGGTAAATTTTGATGTATACAGAGAAAATGTAAAGCTGACAATGAAACTTCATTCATAAAACCCTGCCATCAGTCGATGATCTGGCCTTGCAATAAGCATTGCTCTAAAATGAGATTTCCTAAAATGTGTTCCACTGAACTAGTTTGGTGGGATGTTAATATTTGCCATGTACTCCTTTTGTAGAAAATGCTAGGTTAAAGAAAGGGCCATCACTCTTTTTTTGCAGTATTTCTTAGAGCCTTTATTATCCTAATATACTTTGTGAGTTTCCAGAAGGGTGAAGACAATGCAGCATTTCTCAAACTCAGTGGACCACAACACATTCTTTCTCCTGTTTTTTTTTTTTTCTTTTTTTGCAAAACATAACATCAAGTTGGGAACATCCTTTGGGTCTCGGTGTTTCATATTCCTTTTAACCCATAGACTTGTGCATGAGTTTGTGCAGATATTTTTATATTAACACACAATGAAATTAACGATGCTCACCAATCTCTAAACTTAAAAGTGAGAGGGGGAGAAAAAAACAAAACAGGAATTCTTGAATAGATGCTTGGCCTAAAGATTTATGCCTGATTCCTAAGAGTTTGCTTAATTGAGTAGCTATAAGACTGAAGGTTAGACTTAATGTTTTGTGATTAGTTTCCTCATCGAAAGAGGGTTTAATTTTGACATTTACACTTTATGGTCACTTCCTGTCATCAATTGGATGAACTGACTAGAGAGAAACAGCCATTCTACAGTGCCTCTTGCCTTTCCGTGATAAAAAAAAAAAAACCCCATCAGATGTTGCATTTTGGAAAAATGTAAGCAAAGGCTGCCACCTGACCCTCCCCTCGGAACTTTGAAACTCTCAGCTGGCTTTTGTGCACAAGATCCTCTCCGAAGTTCTAACCCTGCCTCTTTGGACAATAAATTAAGAGAAGGCATGGGGACTTTCTCCTGCTTGGCTGCAGAGAACTGCTCAGAGGCTGTTGGTGAGAATAAAAAGTACATGTGTGAGTTGGGGTCGCTGCGAGTTCCTACTGGATGTGAATGAATCTTTCTGGGCCCCCCGGGGCTGTGCTTCTAACTTTGATCTCTGAGACCAGAGCTTCACAGACAAGCACAAAATCTTGACATCACTGGGTCTGGGGCAGGATCATTTTTGGAATTTATTGCTGGAGTGGATAAGGAAGGGACTGGAAACAGGGTTTGCAACCTTCGCCAGCCAGGCTCCCAGAGGCACTTCCTGTGTGTGCAGTTTAACCTGCAAGCCAGAAATCAGAGGGTTTGCCCATCACTGCTGCTGTCCTTATAAACCAAGACTTTGCAGTTTGTCCCAGGGTGTTGAAGGATGGAAGGTGAGCGTCGATTTGGAGAAAAGGATTCAAGAGGTTAGGAGCAGAATTAAGAAGGGATTAGGCTTCCCTGGCAAAGAATCAGATGGCTCAGATGGCAAAGAATCTGTCTGCAATGCAGGAGACCCGGGTTCAATCCCTGGGTCGAGAAGATCCCCTAGATAAGGGAAAACCCACTCCAATATTCTTGCCTGGAGAATTCCATGGACAGAGGAGCCTGGCAAGCTACAGTTCATGAGGTTGCAAAGAGTCAGACATGACTGAGCAAGTAACACTTTCACTTTTAGGCAAGATGAACAGGCAGTTGGGGAGAAGTGAGGGTGAGCTCTGACCCAGCCATGTATCTGCTTTGTAACCCTGGATGGTCTTCCCATCTGCAAAATGGGTTTAATACTCGGGTCTACCCCATTAGAGTTGTTGGGAGAATAAAATCAGATTATTCAGAAGATTCTCTTAGAATAGGGTCTGCCATTCAGTGCGCTGGGATTGGCAAACTATGGCTCCCTGGCCAAATTTGCCCGCCACCTATTCTTGTAAGTAACACTTTATGGGAACACAGTCACTGCCATTTGCTTATGTTTGTCTGTGGCCACTTTTCTCTGGCAAGGGATGAATTGAGTAGTCAGGACAGAGACCATAAGGCCTGCGAAGCCAAAAACATTTACCATCTGGTCCTTTATAGAAAATGTTTGCTAATCCTTACTGTAGAAGATTAGCCATTATCGTCTGCATTCTTAATACCAATTCCACAGGGATATTATCAGAATAAAATGAGGATAAATATGCCAAAGAATTGTAAACATGTTTTAAAATGGGCCTATGTTTGACAGAAAGGGATGGTTTATTAAACCAGCGATCTATACAATAGAACTTTATGTAGGATTTTTTAAATTACGTGGAAATTATATGGGAACATGAACATAGCACATATATAGGATTCACGACATCCTGGGCGTTTGCCAGCTATTATGTAGTGCCTAACATGGTGGAGGCTATTTTTATCACCATTTTTAGAGATGAGAAAATTGAAGTTCAGAGTGTTTAAATTAAGTCAGGGCTCCCCAAACCCCGGGATCTAATGTCTGATGATCTGAGGTGGAGCTGATGTAATAATAATAGAAATAAAGTTCACAATAAATGCTGTGTGCTTGAATCATCCTGAAACCATCCCCCTCACCCCCAATCCATAGGAAAACGGTCTTCCATGAAACCAGGCCCTGGTGCCAAAAAGGCTGGGGACTGCTAAATGAAGTGATGGCTCCCAATTAACACAGGTGTTAGAAAGCAAGACATCTACCTGTCTACTGTGTTTAAAAAAAGAAAAAAAAAAAAAAAGAATAAAACAAACAAGTCAGTTGGCGAAACAGTACCTGTGATAAATATCTGATTTTTGTAAGAATGAGTGTGTGTATCCAAGCACCCTTGAATATGACAGGGAAGACATATGTTAAAATGTTAAAAGTTCTTCTGAGGTTGTAAGGTAATAGGCAATATATAAAAACTTACTTCTTTATAGCTAATCATATAGTGTCTTAAACATGTGTAACACAGAAGGAAAAAAGATTTAGAAGAAGAAAATGGTTTAGGTATTAAGTGTCAGGGATCCTTGGCCAGTCTTCACGCTCCAGACCTCATCACCAGCCAGGTGACTATGGTTTAAAAGCATGGTTAACTCTGGTAGCGCGTGGCTCCCGAGGAAAAGTTGGTGGTACCAGGAGTCAGTGCATCGGAGCTTCCCAGTTTCCCTCCGTGCCTCAGACCTGATTCTCTTTCCCATCCGCTCCTTGCCAGAGGTTGCAGAGCAACTTTCCTCTCCCTCCCTTTCTTGGAGGTCTGTGATTACCGCCCAACTCTGAAGAGCTCTGCTGCTTTTTATAAATCTGTTGGAAGTGTCTCGAACCTTTTTTTTTTTT
>NW_011495054.1:3837267-3863085 GCF_000754665.1 Bison bison bison
CTTCCTTTTTTTTTTTTTTGTTAAAGTCACTTAGAAGAGATACATCTTGACAAATCGAGCAGTCCATGAGCTCATCGTCCAGGTTTTTATTGTATTTCCCTTTACTCCAGAAAATGGGAAGACGTCCAAACCAGAATGTGGACTGCCCTGTTATATTTCTGGGAGAAAAAAAAGGAATCTGGCCGTGTCCTGCGAAGCATCCGACATTCACATATTTTTCTGGCTGAGACTTTTGTTTTTTGCCAAATGTCAGCGTTAACTTGCAGAATGTGGCTGTTTTTATTTTAATCTGCAAATATCACTCCTGTGAATTATGACCTTTCCCTGCTTTGGGTATTAGAGCAAGAATTGGGAAAGCAGCGAAAGGTGATCCAGGCAAGGGAACGAGGTTTTGGAAAATGCAAACTTAAGAGGTACCTGTCAAAACATTCTTTGTGAAAACTGTTGTTCCCCCTTCACTCATTTTTAGAAACTTTGTTTTTAGAGGCTTGGAACCAGCAAGCCTCTTCCCCTTGGGGTTTTGTTTTTACGACAATAAATTCATACAGGTGGGACTAGAAATGTTTGTTAATTGAGCAACACTTTAGGACAAGCCTTGCTGTGTTCCGGAGATACGTGATACGTAAACACAGAGGCAGACAGGGTTCCTGTTGTTGTGGATATTATAAGTGAGTGAGGAATACAGACTATTAAAGATGTTAAGGGTCCTCAAAGCCCGTTTTGGAGGATGTAGGTTGATAGGGCTTCCCAGGTGGCTCACTGGTAAAGAATCTGCCTGCCAATGCAGGGGATGCAGGAGATGTGGATTCGATCCCTGGGGTGGAAGGATCCCCTAGAGGAGGAAACGTCAACCCATTCCAGTATTCCTGCCTGGAAAATTCCATGCACAGAGGAGCCTGGCGGGCCACAGTCCATGGGGTTGCAAAGAGTGAGACACGACTGAGCAATTGTGCACACACATGCTTGCACACTGGTTGATATGGCGCACATAAGGGTTTTAATGTGGACTGAGGGGTTAGGGAAGGCTTCTAAGAAATGCTGATGATCTGGCTAAGTTACCTGAAGGCTAAGGGGATGGAGATGGTGTTTGAGGGTGGACAAGTTATCTTAGCCAGAAGGAACAGCCTATGTGTGTGCCTGGGGGTGGGCAAGCGTGTGGCCCATCTGAGAAACCAGGCTTGTAGGTAAGGAAAGGGCAGTGATGAATAATGAATCCGTGATGAATCTTTTAGAAGTGCAACGCCACTTCAGTACCTACATTGTGGAAAACTGTGCCTGTGTCTATAGAAGTCATAGCCCGGAATATATTCGGTTTAAAATCCAAGCAGAAGAATGGAGCATCTTCCTGAATTTTGATTCACTTGTATTTCTGTTCTCAGTGCTAATGAAATAACAAGACACTGGAAAATCAAAGCCATAAGGTTTTTTTTTTCCTGGTTTTCCAAGAGGAAGCGTGTACTACATACACACCCCATGTGTTTCTTCTATTATTCCAGGAGCTGAGGGGATCCCTGTGAACGGCAGGAAAAGGCACACGGATTGGTACTATTGCTTGGGGAAGTCCAACCCCCCATCTTCCACCCACCTCCACAAATCCCAAACGATCTGACTCTCTGTACCCAGACTTTGGCCTCAAGACACTTGAGACTGAAATACGAAATGCTTTTAATGAACTTCTTCACTGAAAATCTGATCACAGCTCTCCTCCCATTGGAGGACGGGAGCATACAGAAATAAGCATTTATTGAGTGCCTCCTGTACACTGAAGATTTGTATAAATTTGTATAAATTCCCCCTTTATCCTCCCTCTGCCATTATCATTTCCATCATACAGATGAGAAAACCGAGATCAGAACTCGAAAGCTTGCATTTTGTCCCCTCAACCCTTTAGCCTTTCTCTCTTTTTTTTCCCCCTAACGGTTGCTCTTTGACTTAGCTCTAGTCTTATTTTAGTTTTTAAAAATTTCTTGGGCACACCACACAGCATGAGGGAAATCTCAGTTCCCCGACCAGGGATCGAACCTGTGCCCCCTTGCATTGGAAGGGCAGCATCTTAACCACTGGACTGCCAGGGAAGTCCTCTTTGGCTTCTCTCTGAAGTGGATTATCCACTGCCTCTCTTGAGAAAGGCTGAGCTTACTTGTAGGCATGTTCGAATGACATCTTCTTTAATCTCCTAATCATCTTGGCTCCTCCACACACACACTAAATTCTTTCTCAAGTCAGAGGAAGAAGCAGATGGATGTTTTGAAACCCACAAGATGCAAGTGGGGCCCAAGGTGGGAGTCTTCATAAAGCAACTTTACTTTTGGCTTCTCTTTCTTTCGTTCCTTCTTTCTTTTACTCTGCTGGGTCTCAGTTGCAGCATGCAGGATCTTTTTAGTTGCAGCATTTGGAATCTTCTAGTTTCTGCCGTCGAACTCTTGGTTGCGACATGTGGGATCTAATTTCCTGACCAGGGATCGAACCTGGGCCCCCTGCATGGGGGAGCTTGGAGTCTTAACCACTGGACCACCAGGGAAGTCCCTTGTCTTCCACTTCTGTCAAATGTATTCATCAGAAGTTTCTCCCACTGTCCCCAGGTGAAAGCCAGTGCTGTCTGAGGCTTTTTCTACCTACTCTTTAGTGATGCTGGTGGTGCAAAGTCACTTTAGTCATGTCCAACTCTTTGTGACCCCATGGACTGTAGCCTGCCAGAATCCATGGGATTCTCCAGGCAAAGATACTGGACTGGGTTGCCAAGTGATAAAAGACACTGTCGTCCCTTTATATCACCACGTCTCATTCCACGAGTTACGATGCCCTGTCCAACTGCAAACTGAATTTAAAATCAACTCATCTTCCATCTTCCAGATGAAAGTGAAAGTCACTCAGTCGTGTCCGACTCTTTGTGACCCCATGGACTGTATAGTCCATGGAATTCTCCAGGCCAGAATACTGGAATGGGTAGCCTTTTCCTTCTCCAGAGGATCTTCCCAATCCAGGGATCAAACCCAGGTCTCCCACATTGCAGGTGGATTCTTTACCAGCTGAGCTACAAGGGAAGCCCAAGAATACTGGAGTGGCCTATCCCTTCTCCAGGGGATCTTCCCATCCCAGGAATCGAACCGGGGTCTCCTGCATCACAGGAGGATTCTTTACCAACTAAGCAATGAGGGAAGAACCATCCAGGTAGGACCTGCTAACTGGTCTCTTTTTCGTTTGTCATTTTTCTGCCCCCACTGGCCAAATTTGACTTTTGGGTTTGAACAGGTGGGGGTAGAGAAAGGAGAGCAATGTGTGGAAGTTCTTGCTTGACTGACTCAATTAATGGTTCTAGCTTCTCTAGACTGACCGGCCCCGACGTGGGCACTGGAGGAGTGGAGATGCCCTGTCGCTGAGACCCATTCACCTGCTGTCCTTGACCTGGGCTAAGAGAGCACCACTTTGCTCACTGTTTAACCTTCCTGTAGCTTCCCGGAATCTTGCAATGGCATTGGTGCCTCTCTGCTGGGATCCTCCCACCTCTCCAGGTTTCTCTTCTGACTGAGGGTGACATCTACTGTGCTCTCACACACGTTGCTCACACTGGGCTGTGAGACGCGCTCAGAACCATTTGCTCCAACAAGTTCTGAGAGTGAAGCCTTTTCCTAAGGGAGCCACTTCTCCTTTAGCTGAGCGGATAACCAGTCTGATTCTGTATCTTTTCTCCCTTGTGGATGGGAGCCAGATAAAAGCTCAGCATGTATCCATGCTGTAGCCTCCAGGGCTTCCAGGAGGCTCTCTGGGTAGTTTCCTTCAAGTTCCTGTTTCTTGCCCTCGAATCAAAGTATCTGCTCCACCCTACTCTCTGGGGAGTTAGAACTTATAGTATACATTTCTAAAAAGACGTATATTCTTCTCAGCTCTGCTTTCAGACCCGTTTCATATACTTGATGGAGGCGAGAGGAACGAGTCAACTAATTAGTTCTTTGGCGTCAACTTTGGAACTTTTGTAGCGCAATTAGTGTCACGATTTGCATTGTTATTGGCGATCACGTGTGTGAATGGCCCTGCTTCTTCGCCTTTTCTAGTCTGCAAGCCCTTTACAGGTTCTCACTAAAGGGGAATAGTTTATTTCCCCACCTTTTCCAGCTGGACCGGCCACATGGTCTACTTAGACCTGTTGATTGTTGTAGGAATGACGGTGAGTTGAGCCTTGGTGTCAAGACTCCTTGTGGGTTTCTTCTTTCTCCCTCTCTTCCCCATCCCGTGTCTGCGGTAACCGTGAGAACATGCCCACGCTAGCCCACTGGAGGAGGACAGGCAAATGGAGGGGAGCCAAGCCACACTGGTCGCCCCAGACAACAGCCAGCCAACCCCAGCGTCGTGTGATCAGTCCCAGCCAAGACTGACAGAGCTGCCTTGCTGCTCACTCAGACACACAGGCAATTATTGTTGATTATTCTCGGCTCCTGAAACTTTGTGCTGTTTATTAAAGAGCACTGTGTTGCCATTAGATAACTGAGAAGTAGCTGATAGCTACAGTCTTAGGGTTCCATCTGAAAATCCCATTTTGTCATAAAGATTACTCTTAACTATTGAATCTCAAAAAAAAAAAAAAAAATCACTCATCTCCTCCTTCCAGTCCTTTCTGACATTAAAAAAGGAACCTCATGGCATTTTACTTATTTTAACTGTGTGTGATGATAAAACAAATTTCACAGTGTGTTCCCTATATAATGTTATTCCCTTGGCATTGCTCCATGAGGAATAATGTCCAAAGTCATATATGTTTAGAGGATGTTTTGTGAGTCCAGGACTAAGAGGAGGTGAATGGGGCACTTGCTGAGGGTGCAGAATCCAAGGCGGTGCCCCAAATCTCAGTAATCAAGATAGATAATAGTTTAATAAAGTATTATTAAAAAGAGAAATGCAAAAATCCATCGTGAGCAAAATATTACAATTTATTGGTAGATCATTTTTTGTAAGACTGTTAACAATGCCCTATCAAACTGCCTGAGAACCTGAGGAAAGAGGGAAAGTCAATATTATTAGCAGCTGGATACATTATCTTCCTACTACTATTTATAATGCCTCTGGCTTTCATAAAGGCTCTGACAAGGCCCGCAGAGAAGAGAGCTATTGACTCTTATTGCCTTTCTTAAAAAAAACTTGGGGAAAGGAGATACCAGAGTGCCGGGGGAGCTGGTGGGTGTGCACCCAAGTCATTGCTATGCTGTCCCTAGAAGAGGGTTGTACAAGACCTGCTCCTGATTAGCCCTGAGATCTTTTTCTCTCCAGCTTCTATTTCTCCAAGTGCAAAATGAAAGGAGAGGAATAGATCTCAGAAGACTATCCAGGCATAAAATTCAGTTTCTATTGTGTAAGTTCCTGAATTATTACATGGCTGCAGGTCTTCAGAGCCTCAGAGAGATGGGCACCCTATGATGAGGGGAGTCCTCTACCTTGTATGAAGGATGTCTTGTTCTGGATTGCCTTCTAAGACAGTGGTCTTCAGGACGTGGTTCCTGGGTCAGCAGTATCGGCATCATTTGGGAATTTGTTAAAAAGGCAAATTCTCAGGCCCCACCCCAGAGCCTGGGAATCAGAAGCTCTGGGGTTTGGGGTCCAGTGACCTGTGTTTTAAGGAGCCCTCGTGGCGATTCTGATGCATGTTCAAATGTGAGGACCACTGCTCCAAGGCACCAGAGCGTGTTGCCGAGAGCTCATGATCAACCATCATTTGTTACTGATATCACTGCCCATGGACCATGTGCCAGGAGCTGCAGAAGTCTTTACCTGCCTATCTCAGTGAATCCCCACAACACCTGTGAAGTGGGTGCTGTGACGTTCACCCCCATTTTCCTGATGCATAGAGCTGTTCACTTGCCCAATGTCACACAACAATTAAGTGGCAGAGCTAGGACTTGAACCTGGATCTGTCTATTCCAAAGCATGCCATAGACTTGCCTCTCCTGGAGAGACTCACTTTTCAACCCCAAAGCACAAAAACGGTGGGAAAGGATTGGATTTAGCAAGGTCAGGAAACTGTAGTCACCGAAACCGTCCTTTGTTTAAGCATCAATATTACTTGGGGAGTTTCTTTTTAAACTTCCTAATACCCAAGCATCATCATCTCTGGGCATTGGGACCTCAATACCTTCTTGTTTTTGGCCACACTGCAACATGCAGGATCTTAGTTCCCTGACCAGGGATCAAACCCGTGCCCCCTGCAGAGGAAGCATGACGTCTTAACCAGTGGACCACCAGGGAAGTCCCAGGACCTCAATACTTTCAGTGCTGCCTCGGAGATCCCAGTGTGCCCTTAAATGGGAAACCACTGGTTTAAAGAGTTTCCTTCCCTGAACGACAAGAACCTCCTGTATGTAGCAAAGGCAACTATGCTCAGTATCTTGTAATAACCTGTAATGGAAAAGAATCTGAAAAAGAATATGTATATGTATGTGTATACATATATATGTGTGTGTGCGTGTATGTATAACTGAGAGCTTCCCAGGTGGCACTAGTGGTAAAGACCCCCCTGGCAATGCAGGAGACATAAGACACAGGTTTGATACCTGGGTCAGGAAGTTCCTCTGGAGGAGGGCATGGCAACCCACTCCAGTATTCTTACCCGGAGAATCCCACAGACAGAGGAGCCTGGCAGGCTACAGTCCGTAGGGTCACAAAGAATCGGACACGACTGAAGCAACTTAGCACGCGTGTATAACTGAATCATTTTGTTACATACTTGAAACTAACATAACACTGTAAATCAACTATACTTCAGTAAAAATAAATAAATAAAATAGTTTCCTTCCCAGTTAGGAGACTGGCTCCCATCTCCCCGCTTTATTTCCGCTCCATTCTGTACCCATCATCAACTTGATGCTGCTTCTGGTATCCACAGGAAAAAATCACAGAATAAGTCATCTTGGGCCCTCAATGGATCATCTGTGGTTAATAGAATTCGAAATATAGAGCTCACAGTTGTTGGTTTTTTTCTTTTTTAACCAAGGGAGAAACAGAGGCTCAGAGGTGTGGGGGGGTGACCTTCCCAAGGTCGCCCAGCGCAGCAGACCCTCATGGGGGAGGGTCTCTCAATACTCCCCCTCCCCCCAAAGAGCTCCCCACTACCTGCCCCCAGGCTAAGCAGTCTGAAGCCTTAAACCCTTTCACTTTGAGAGAAGCCCTCAAGTCCTCTTGCGGTTTTGATTCCTCTTCTGCAAATGGCACTTTGCTTTTGCTCCTAAATTCCTTCCAGCTGTCAGATACGGAGCACTCCCTGATAAGGGTTTCCCCAGTGTGGGAGAGAAACATTTACCAGAGGTAACGGAGCGCACCAGGCTCCCTCCCCGACCCATTCCGAGCATATGGAATATATTGTGGTTGGAGGGAAATATATTTTAAGAATTTCTCCTGCATCTTTTCAGAGGCATTCCACCCAGGATTACTGCAGGTGTCATGAAAAGTAGGCTTTTTGCTCTCCGCCCTTCCCGCCCCCAGCGAAGAGGGGGCAGCCTCTGGCTTCAGAAATCAACTCCAGGGGTGTGAGGGTCTGAAGGAACCTCTGCCCAGGACCGGAGAAAAAGACCACGGGACCCAAACGCTCCGCCGTCCCAATTTCGCTGCTTTTCTGCTTTCCCTAGAGTGTGTGTTCAGGGTGGGATGTTAGTGAGAATAATAAATATTTATTGAGTGCAATCTTTGCCTCCCCTTGCTGTGTCTTATACTAACCTATGATGTATGTTTCTGGATCTTTCTTTGTTTGTGGTCTGCCTTCCCTCATGGGACAGCAACGTTCCCATAGATGCAACTAGACCCTGGCTTCTAGAATATCGCCTTTCCCAGAGCTGGTACACAAATACATATTTTTTTAAAAATCTATTTATTTTGGGGCTGTGCTGGGGCTTTCTCTAGTTGCAGTGACCAAGGACTACTCTTCCTTGTAGCGTGCGGGCTTCTCATTGTGGTGGCTTCTCTTGTTGCCAAGCACTGGCTCTAGGCCCATGGGCTTCAGTAGCTGCAGCACGTGGGCTTAGCTGCCCCATGGCATGTGGGATCTTCGCAGACCAGGGATTGAACCCATGTCCCTGCATTGGCAGGGGGACTCTTAGCCACTGGACCACCAGAGAAGTCCACACAATACATATCTGATGAATGAATGGGCTGATATTTTCATATTTATTCTGTGAGCACAAGCTCACAACCAACTGATTAGGGGAGGAAATGTTATGAACCCCTGTTTCACAGGTGAGAGGAATGAAGCACAGAGGAGTTAATTAACTCGACTCAGGTCACACAGCAAACTTGGTATGTAAGAGATCCTAGACACGCATGCTGGTCTACATTATTCCAATAACAATCCATGGGAGAGACAGGGAAAGTGCTTCAGGAGGCAAGTTTTTGGATGGGTACCTTAGAGCCCAATGTGTGTCAAACTCTAGGCTGGGCACCAGAGCTATAGTGGTGAATAAGATGCAATTGCTGCCTACAAAGAATTTATTGTCTGCTGATGGAGAGAGAAGAGTCAAAAGTAATGACAATGCCATATATGTGTCATGATAAGGGGAGGCTCAGGGGACCATGACAGCCCTGAGTAAACATCTTTGCTGGTACCAACGAAAGCTTTCCAGAAAAGGGAACATATCACAACCATTACCATCCTCTGCTTCATCTTCCCCATCATTGTTGTCATCCTCAAAACTGCAGTTTGCTAAGATCTTTCTTTGTTCCAGAGCTTCCCTGGTAATTCAGCTGGGAAAAGAATCTGCCTGCAATGCAGGAGACCCTGGTTCAATTCCTGGGTCAGGAAAATCCCCTGGAGAAGGGATAGGCTACCCACTCCAGTATTCTTGGGCTTCCCTGGTAGCTCACATGGTAAAGTATCTGCCTGTGATGCGTGAGACCTGGGTTCGCTCCTTGGGTTGGGAAGATACCCTGGAGAAGGGAACGGCTACCCACTTCCAGTATTCTGGCCTGGAGAATTTTGTGAACAGAGGAGCCTGGCGGGCTACAGTCCATGGGATCACAAAGAGTTGGACATGACTAAAGTGACTTAGCATGTGGGACAAAGAATAGTGTGTGAAAGTTGCTTGTGACCCCATGGAAGGTAGCCCACCAGACTCCATGGGCAACCTTGGAATGTAGGTATGTCCATGGAATGCTCTAGGGAAGAATACTGGAGTGGGTTGCCATGCTCCCCTTCAGGGAATTTTTCCTAACTCAGGGATCGAAATTGCATGTCTTATGTCTCCTGTATTCTTTACCTCTAGTGCCATCCGGGCCAAATTCCATACATTTAAAAAGTATAATTCTCTTGCCTGGGCCCTTAGGTCTAATCGACGGAAGTCATGAGGGTAGCATCGCGTGGTACAGAATGTGGCTTGTCAGGCAAGAGGATTTATGAGCAGGGCTCCTGCCCGTGGCCAGGGTGGGCAGAGGTGGGCGATGGTAATGCAGCACGCAGGCCAACGGGCTTCCCAAGACCCATCGTCCGGCTTGGTCGCAGAAACAGCATCATAATCCCAGTCTTGGTTCGCTAGGGATCTCCCTGGTCTTCTCTTCCACTGGATGGATGGATCGTCCGACTGGGATGATCAAGGGGCCCAGACGCTCAGATGGAGCTGTCTCTTCCTTCTCCTTACGGAATCTGCCAGGGTACTGTTATCTGTCCCCTTCCCCTTGCCCGGGCACTGTGTCCCAGTCCCTTACATAAACCATGGTTTTGTGATAGCCGGTCTGGCCACCTCTTGTGATGTGTTCAGGTGCTAAACTCATGTCCCCTTCTGGAGGAATCCCGTCCGCAGTTCATCTAAGCCGCAGTGAGCCTTTCTGATGGGCCAGCTGATTTAATCATGCCACAGCTGGTCATATCAAGCGATCCGGCAGCCCCACTGATTGTCTGAAGGACAGCAGCCTGTTGTCTGATAAAATACCAGTGGCCTGTGAGGACCGGCACACAAGAGGAGCTGGCTCCTCTGTTTCTACCTTCTTTTTTTTATAAAATATTTTTAAAGGACCACTTTAATCCCTTGGTTGAGATTTTTCCTGTATTTATTTGCTCAGTGGTGGCCCTCAGGGTTACAATATGCATCTTTTGAGGGGGGAGATGTGGACCATTTTAAAAAGTCTTTATTAAATTTGTTACAATAGTGCTTGTTTTATGTCTTTGGGGGGCTTCTTTTGGTCCCAAGGCACATAGGAATCTTAGCTCCCTGATCAGGGATCAAACCCCTACTCCCTGAGTTGGACAGCAAAGTCTTAACCACTGGACCATCAGGGAAGGCCCACAATATGCGTCTTCATTTATCACCATCTCATTCAGATCCATACAGTTTAATTCTGGTGAAATATAAAAACTTTACTCCCATATAGCTCCCTTTTCTCCTCCTCCTTTGCCCTTGACTCTGTGGAATCTGCTTGTTACAGACGGCAAAATATACATAAAACCATCATAAGATTGTTAAAGTATATTGAGTATTTCTGTGAACCGGGGCTCTCTGTCAAGCCCTTCTCATGGATGATATCACTTATCCTTAAAAACCAAACCATAAGGTAGTACTATAATTATGTCCATCTTACAGACAGGAAAATCTAGAGCTTGAGAGTGTTCTGAGTCACTTTCTCACTGACATATTGCTAGCAAGTGGTGGAAATGGGAATCTAACCCACACAACATGGCTCTTACAACCTGGAGAGTGAGCCAAACGATTTCAGACAGTCAGGTTAAGAGGTGATGAATCCTTCTATGTATAAACTAATGAGAACCTACTGTATAGCATAGGAAACTCTACTCAGTGCTCTGTGGTGATCTAAATGGGAAGGAAATCAAAAAAAAGGGGACATACGTATACATTATCCCGGATTCATTTTACTGTACGGTAGACACCAACACAAAGTTGTAAAGCAACTATATTCCAATAATTTTTTTTTAAGTGATAAATCCATACTGTAAGGACCTACCGTATAGCATAGGGAATTATATTTAGCATCTGGTAATAACCTATAGTGAAAAAGAATCTGAAAAAGAATATATATATATAAAACTGAATCAGACTTAGCTGGTGGTCCAGTGGTTAAGAATCCACCTACCATTGCAGGAGACACAAGAGATGTGGGTTTGATCCCTGGGTTGGGAAGATCCCCTGGATAGGAAATAGCAACTCACTTCAGTATTCTTGCCTGGAGAATTCCATGGACAGAGGAACCTGGTGGGCTACAGTCGAGTCAAACACGACTGAACACACACACATGCACCCTAGTGCAGAGGACACGGGCTCAGTCCCTGGTCTGGGAAGATCCTACATGCCTCGGGGAACCTAAGCTAGAGAATAGCCCCCACTGGCAGCAATTACAGAAAACCTGCATACATCAAAGAAGACTTAGTGCAGCCGAAAATAAATAATTTTAAAAAATCGAGTCACTTTGATGTACACCTGAAACAAACACAACATTTTAAATCAACTATACTTAAAAAAAATGGTGATGAATTCAGCTTCACTTTGTGGGTAGGAGACGGGAAGTTCAAGGCTGTGTTCTGGAGTCTGAGCTAAAACGTGGCTAAGATTTGTTAGCCTCTTCTTTCCTAAGCAGCTTGCTGTTCAAGATTTGACCCATACTCAGCACCCACTGTGTCACCAGGACTTGGGAAAAGGATTTCAAGATGCATCATTCCAAGATGCCTGGACCACCTCTCACTTAGCACTCCCTGCTCCAAACCCCTCCTCCATGCATTTGTTTGGAAGATGTTGGATGTCCTAGTAAGGGATCATTAAAAATGTAGCCAAGTGCGACTTGCATATTTCCCACCTTCTCAGTGAGCCTGAACTAATGGGTCAGTCCATAGTGGCTCAGAGGAAATCAATACTTTCCGCCTGGTCCCCTAGCTCCACAGTAAGCCTGACTCAATTGCCTCCTCCTGTTTAACCCTTCCTTGTAATTCGGGCAAGAAAGCATCTCTGATGACTCACTAAACATTCTTTTTTTTCTCTTGGGGAAGAAACTCCCTCTGTGCTTTCTCTCCCTTGAGCACTAGCTGAGACTACTTTTCCCTCTCTCTTGCCATGTATCTCCCAGACATATCTGCTTTGAATCATTGCATAAGTATAACCAGGAAGGAAAGATTCCCCTTTAACAAAAGGCAGAACTTGACTTCAGGGCTGATTCCAATCTTGGTGTAATTCCATCCCTCCTTCCTCACTTGAATCTAGTGGAAGTCAATAAATAGAATGGTGAGGAAGGTGTTGATGGCTCTGACCACCCCTCCGAGGACTCTTCACACACCCCATCATCTTTTCCCGGGAGACAGATCTGTGTCATTTAACCTGCTTTCAGAATGCGAAAGCACTTTCTTCTTTGGCTCTCAAACCATTTTTTCAATTATGATCAAACAGATACCACTAATCTCTCTTAAAAGCTAGTGCGTGACTGAGCCAGGATTCGAACACAAGTTGTCTGACCCAAGTTGTGTCTTGCTGGTACCCATTATAGCTCATCATGGGGCTCTCACGCCTGCTTGTGATGTTGATGACTGCTCTGTAAAGCCCACCCTGACAGCAGGAAGGTCACTGCAGTTTACAGGAGGATCAAGTGAGGTGCAAAAGGGAAGGGAGTCAGAGCCAAAGCATCCCAAGATGCAAGAGACAGAAATGGAGGTTCCTGTCCCCTCTTCTCATGCTCACCTCACTCCATACACGGATGTTTTGAGGACTTTCCTTTTGCTTTCTCAACACAAACATCCCCATTGAGTCTGACACCCGAATTAATCAAGATGCAAAAGACTCAAATTGATTAAGATAGTTCATTTCTCCCTTTCATATCAGTCCAAGCACAAGCCATCCAGGACTGAAATGACAGCTCTGTGGTTGCCCTGTACTCAGGTTTGTTCTATCTGTTCACATCCCATTGGTCTGAACATAGTCACATGACCATAACTAACTGCAGAGGAGACTGGGAAATGTAGTCTTTAGCTGGATGATCATATACCTAGCTAAAAATTGGGGGGAAATCCTTTACTAAGTGAAGAAGGAGAGAATAGATAGTTAAGAGACAACGATTTCTGTCACAACTATTCAAATAATTGATACATGTTTGATACATGCATAATTATGTGTGTGTTTAAATGTCCTATATACTCACTATTATACAGATAACCACAGATGATATTTTGGAGTACTTTTTTTCTAGATATTTTATATTAGTCAGGTCCTGGTAGAAAAATATGTTTGGCACGCTGAAACAAGTAACGGAGTAACGTTTAATAAATGAACTACTTAAATTATGTGCACAGGGTGTAAAACCACAGGGCTAGTGATAGAGGTGTCTCAGTCCTGTTCACTCAGAAAAGTGGAATCACGTGGACTTTTGTAACATGTCTGTGTATCTCTCTGTCTATGCATCATCTATCTATCTGCCTACCTACTGTCTATCTTTCTATCTATCTGTGTTTGTACTCAGTTGTTCCCTTGTGTCTGACTCTTTGTGACCCCATGGACTATAGCCCACCAGGCTTCTCTGTCCATGGGATTTCTCAGGCAAGAATACTGGAGTGGGTAAACATTTTCTCCTTCAGGGGATCTTCCCGATCCAGGGATCAAGCCTGTGTCTCTTACGTCTCCTGCTTTGGCAGGTGGATTCTTTATCACTGAGCCACCTTGGAAGCCCATGTATAGATGTATATACACATAAAATACAAGAAAAAATGGTGCTTCCTGATTAAGGGATATCATCATTATTTTTTTTCTTTCTCCTTGGGCCAAAGTTCTTTTTGGAAGGGTTCTGAGATAGATTGTTGTGAAACTGAAGACAAGTGACCATCTTTCTACTACAGCTTGTTAGGTGCTTGATCTCGGAATAGTCACTGGCCTTCTCTGAGGTGTGCCATGCTGGCTTGTCAGCTGGGGTTACCCCCCCCTTGCGATGGTTTCTCCTGAGAGCTCTGATGGGAAAGGGATGATGAGAAAGGGTGGCAGTGTTTTCTCGGGGCATAGAACAACCTACAGAGCGGACCGACGTTATTTACAGAAACCTCATCAGGGATTTACAATTCAATAGCCCTTCGCTCTTTTCGCTTCAAAGTCACAGCAACTTCTGCAAAGTCAACTTAGCCAGGGCAGACTATGTATTTGTTTTTGCTCAGAGGTTAGAGTCATAGAAAACTCCTTCTTCTGCTCTTCGAGGCCCTGTGTGATCTAATCCTTCCCTCCTGTCACTGTCTGTCCTGAATTTCTTTCTGCTTCTTTTATTTAAAAATGAAGTACACAGGACTTCCCTGGTGGTCTAGTGGTTAAGACTCTGCGCTGCCAATGCAGGGAGCTGGGCTTCAATCCCTGGTTGGAGAACTAAGATCCCACATACCCCCAATGCCAAATGGTGTGGCTAAAAAAATAATAGCAACTAAAAAGATATCAATTAAAAAATTTTTTAAAGAAGTACAAATTATTATTTTTTTCTTTTTCTTTTTAATATTTATTCATTTATTTGCCTGCACTGGGTCTTTGATGTGGCACCTGAGCTCTAGTTCCCTGACCAGGGATGCAACTCAGGGTCTCTGCATTGAGAACATGGAGTCTTAGCCACTGGACCACCAGAGAAGTCCCCTTTAGCTCTGACATTTTCCTCTGTCCCCACGACTTCACATAGCAGGCTTTTTTATACAATGCAGGTCTCCACTTAAATGTCACCTCCTCAGAGATGCCTTCCAGGATTATCCAGCCTAAAATCCTCCCTATGACACTGATTCCTGCATCTACATCACCTCGTTCCATTGTCTGAACAGTGCTCATCACCCTTTGAAAATCTTATTTATGTATTGTTTACCTTTAGCATCCACCTGCTAGGATGTGCACTCAATGAGAGTAAGAACTTTGCTACAAGAATAGCATCCAGGATGTATTCGGTTCAGTTCAGTCGCTGAGTTGTGTTCGACCCTTTGCGACCCCATGGGCTGTAGCACGCCTGGCTTTCCTGTCCATCACCAACTCCCAGAGCTTACTCACACTCATGTCCGTCGAGTCGGTGATGCCATCCAACCATCTCATCTTCTGTCGTCCCCTTCTCCTCCTCCCTTCAATCCTTCCCAGCATCAGGGTCTTTTCAAATGAGTCAGTTCTTTGCATCAGGTGGCCAAAGTAGTGGAGTTTCAGCTTCAGCATCAGTCCTTCCAATGAAAACTCAGGACTGATTTTCTTTAGGATGGACTGGTTGGATCTCCTTGCAGTCCAAGGGACTCTCAAGAGTCTTCTCCAACACCGCAGTTCAAAAGCATCAATTCTTTGGCGCTCAGCCTTCTTCACAGTCCAACTCTCACATCCATACATGACCACAGGAAAAACCATAGCTTTGACTAGACGGACCTTTGTTGGCAAAGCAATGGCTCTGGTTTTGAATATGCTATCTAGGTTTGTCATAGCTTTTCTTCCAAGGAGCAAGCGTCTTTTAATTTCATGGCTGCAGTCACCATCTGCAGTGATTTTGAAGCTCCCCAAAAATAAAGTCTCTCACTGTTTCCATTGTTTCCCTGTCTATTTGACATGAAGTGATGGGACTGGAAGCCATGATCTTAGTTTTCTGGATGTTGAATTTTAAGCCAACTTTTTTACTCTTCTCTTTCACTTTCATCTAGAGGCTTTTTAGTTCTTAGGCACTCAAAATTTATTAAATAAATGAATCAAAAGTGGTGATTGGGGGGACTGAGATCTGAATTAGGGGTTGGTCGGAATAATGAATACATATAAAAGATACCATCAGCTGATGACCATGGCAGACTGTTACATATCTCTTATTGCCCCTCTTCTCTTCCTTCAGTAATAGAGCCTCCAAGTTTTTGCTAGATACTTGGCTAATTAGAATAGAGATTACGTTTCCTGGCCAGTCTTTTACAGCTGGGCGTGGCAATGGGACTGAGTCAAAGCAGAGAGGATGTGTGTTTTTCAAGGTAACACCCTTGGAAAGAAGTGTTCTCGCCACTTCCTGCTACACCCTTCTCAGAAAGAAGGTTGGAATGCAGACTTGATGTCAGGATCTGGGGCAGCCATATTGGATGCCACAGGTTAGAGACAGCAGAGTCACAAGATTGAAGGAGGCTGGGTCCCTGATATCAGTGAATTCCCAAACCTTGACCACTGACCCAGATGTCTACTTTCATGAAAAACAAGCTTTCATCATTTTCTAGTCACTGCATTTAGATGTCTCTTTGTTAACATGGCTAAATCTATATCTTAACTAATAATTCTACTTTCCTTCTGGTTTCATAGTCCAATCATTTGATGTGGCTGTAAAATATTTCATCAATCTCTTCAGCCACCATCCTAGCAACAATTGGAAAGGCCTCACTTTGAGATGATGTGTTCAAGAGACTTGACCATTTCCCTTCATCCTCGTCTCGCTAAGCTTCTGATGTAGACAAATGTTTCTTGAGGTTTGGTTCTTCCTAAGATACAGAAACACACATTGGAGACAGATTCTTTCCTCTCAGTTATCTGAGATCCCCTCTTTGAAGCAACTGTATCGTTTTCTGATTTGCTACCTTCTCAAAAATAATTTATCTTCTCTGTGAAATTCAGGAAACAGAATCTGTGGATGCTTTCTAATCCAAGAGGGAGAACTTGATTTTTCCTTTGACTTTCAAACCCCATCAGAAAAAAATAGCATCTAAATTTAAACTGGAACTTGAAAAAACTCTATGCCTCTGGGATGGCAGGGGGTGGGGGGTGGGGTGGGGACATTGATGACTCTGGCAAAGGGTTTGTAGGAACAAAGTTTGAATTGTTTTTAGCAAAGCTACTTGGCTTATTAACTTTTTTTGCCTTTAAAAATGGACACATAAAAAATTTCCACAGGGACTCCTGGAAGCCAAAGCAGAATTACTTTCTCTGCACAACCCCAGTTTTGTTACCAAGTGTGAACTGCTCAGATTTAATTTCTTTGGGAAAACAGGGCCTGCCATGGGACTGTTTGCTATTCCAGCATGGAGCATAAAGCTGTTGCAAAGGAGTCTGGGAATCTTGAACTCCTGTGCTCATTCTTTAGTGAGAACATACCATATGCTAAGCACGGTGGTACTGAAGTAGGTTTACCAGATGCTAAACTCCAGGGCTCCTCACTCCCCTTAGTCCCTTCCCCTGCATGTATGCACGGTGATAAGTTTTGTAAAATTTGCAAAAGTAAAGTTTAAAGCCCCTTCCTCTTTCTAAAAAAAAGGGAAGTTGGGAAGAAGCCCAACTTCTTTTTAATATTTATTTATTTATTTGGCTGTGTCAGGTTTTGACTGTGGCACCTGGGGTCTTTCACTGCAGCTCACGGGTTCTGTAGTTGTGGCATGCAGATTTAGTTGCCCCATGGCATGTGGGATCTTAGTTCCCCGACCAGGGATTGAACCCACGTCCCCTGCATTGCAAGGTGGAGTCTTAACCACTAGACCACCGAGGAAGCCCCATCTATTCCAACTCTTTCTCCATTATGGTTTCTCTCATGTCATTTGTGACCTCAGGCATTTTGGGGACCCATCTAAAGGAAAGTGGAATTGGTAGTATGTTTAGTTTTGGTCTAGTGGTATATTTTATTGTGGTTTGCACTTGGATAGTTATCGCAAGGTTTTCCTAGTGGCTTCTGGGAATATGCCTGTGACTCAGGCTGTGGCATGAACGTGTCCAATGTCCCCCGACCCTGGGAATATGTGGGGAGTGGAGGGAAAAAGATGCCAGAAGAAAGACTTATCCAGAGTGAATAATATTAAAAAAGAATAGTTTATATGAAGAGTGGAGTATGCATGTCTTGATTATATCTGCCCTCTCCTGCTCAAAGACGTCTGATGGCTTGCCAGTGTCCACAGGACTCTTTAGCCGGGCGTCCATGCTCTTCTGTGTGGGGCTCCAACCCATCGTTCCAAAATCCTCCCCCTCCTCTCCTCCATATTGTCTCTTCTGGCCCCTGGGTTTACGTGGATTTTTCTACTTCATTGATCACTGACCACAGCAAGAAAGTTGGGGATCTGTGAGTCAAACCCTGGACTGTCTGCCTCTAAAATCTGTGCTTTTAATGACTGTATTAGACTGTTCCACTGGCAAAGAACTATTTATGAACTGCCAAGTTGCAGCTGGTCATGCAGATAAAGACTGCATTTCTCAGCCTCCCTTGTAGCTGTTTATGGCCATGTGACTAAATTCTAGACATATGTAACTTCCTCCTTGTGCCATCAAAGGGTAGGGATGTGTCCTCTACTTCCTCTTCCCCTTCCCCACTGGCTGAGCGAGCAGTAGCCTTCTTGGACCATGATGAAGAAGGCTCCTGTTGACTATGGCAGAGAAATCCAACATGAGAGCCCTCACTCCATGGAGCCACTGCAATAGCCCTGGATCACTTATGCGCAGACTATCACCAAGCAGAGAAATAAATTTGTATCTTACCGAAGCCCTATTTATTTTGGCCTTTGCTCTAGTGACTTAAGTTCTATTCTGACTAATAAATTGCCCTCCTGCCACAACTTTTATATTTTGTGTTTCTTTTTTACTTGCAGTGTATGTAGGAAGAGGCTGGTGGAATGATACATTGTGGGCTGGTAAGCCCTTGGAAGTCACTGCAAGGCAAGGAAACAGATACCCCAAATTCTCCTGGTACCACAGTGTAGCCAATGCCCCACTCTCAGATCCCAGACCCAGAGCTCACAGCAGCTGCCTTTGGAACACAGCCTTTTCCCAGGACTCGTTCCTCTGGCCGGAGCTATATTACAGGCAAAGTAAACAAAATTGACTGTTTCCATCGTAACTTCACACTTTGCAGAAGGAAGTTGGAACTTGGACAAAGGACAGGTTTTCCTGGAGAGGATAAGTGAAGGGCACTATGGACCCTTCTATGAGTGGATTCAGTTGACCCCTTCTCAATGGGATAAATAAGTGTCATGTTTTGGAACCAATAGGGCGAGGATTTGCCTTGCCGATTCTCCATCCACTTCTGCTTGGCTGTTCTGGGGCCTTCCTCCCTCTGGGGTACCAGGTGGGTACAGAGGTAGGTGGTACTATGAAGGTTGGTGGGGGGATGGTGGCTGTAGCTCCATGAGATGCTTTTCCAACCCAGGGGTTACACTGCCTGACATTGTACCAGCAAGAAATGAATAACTGTGGCTCAAGCATCACCCTCTTCCTCCCCAGTCCTCATTTATGGGGGAAGAACAGCTGGTCTCATAAAAATAATTGGAGCTACAATTTATGTTGACTGGGTTTCAACTTCTAAATTTTGCACAGCGCTCGGTGGAGAAAGCCAAGAACACAATTACCCCTGTTTCTCTTACTGAGTTGGGGAATGGAAATGCCTTTGAAAGAAACAGCAAATGCGTAGCTCATTAGCCTCTCCGTGTGAAAAGAACTTCCAGGTCCTGTCTTCCCAGGCGGTCGAATCCGCTCTTTGCATCCACGCCCAGGGGTGTGAGGACCATCTTTGCTGTAGCAAGGCTGAGTTGACTTAGGCTCACAAGGTGGTCAGCATGTGGTTGGGCTTACCATGTGGGCTCAGTGAAGTCTGTTGAATGAAAAATAGTCTAACATAAATAAGTTCCAAGGAGATATTGTGCAATCCAGGGAATAGAGCTGATATTTTATAAGAAACAGAGTATAACCTTTACAAATTGTGACTCACTTTGTGGCATATCTGTAGCTTGTATATTGTACATCAACTATACGTCAATAAAAAAGAGGGCAAGAAAAGTAAAATAATATGTCATTTGGGGTCCCAGAAGGAGGACATTTGGGGTCCCAACTCATGGTGACATGAACTGGGGAATGTGAAAGGAGTTGGATAAGGAGACTGTTAATAAAGTTGTCGACAGGAGCACAGATGCTGGTAAGGGCTAGGGGATGTTTTGTGAATTGTAATAGCAAGTTTGGGCTTCCTGGGTGGCTCAGTGGTAAAGAATCTGCCCACTTATGCAGGAGACAGAGGAGATGTGAGTTCGATCCCTGGGTTGGGAAGATCCCCTGGAGGAGGAAATGGCAACCTGCTCCAATATTCTTGTCTGGAGAATCCCACGGACACAGGGGCCTGGTGGGCTGCAGTCTGTCGGATCACAAAAAGTTGGACGCGACTGAGCATACATGCATGCCTAGGTTTAAAAGGATGAGAGGAAGTAGTAGTCATTGGAATTCAAAGTTGAAACTCACATGGAGACAGCTACCTGGAGAAAAGCTGTGACTCTATGTTGAAGTCACATCCAATCCAAGGCAAAAACCCTGGAGTAAATACTGAAACCCAACTCTGCTCCCCACTTCCTACCTCCTCCTAGGGGCCCCAATGGCTGAACCCAACCAGAAGTTGGCAAGCATAGGAGCCAAGGGTACAGTTCACACGAGTTCACCTCCTAGGCACAGAGCAGGCTGTAGAATGGTGGGGAGCTGGCCCCGGATACATGGAAAATATCGGCCTCAAGTAGATACGGGTGATGCCCAGATAGAATTAGAACTAGAAATGACTATCTTTCAGCAGAACCCCTCCTAACATGCTCTTATGTACAGGGGTTGAAAATTAAACTAAACAAGAGTAGGTAACAATAACTTTTGGACACAGTGGGAGAAGAAGAGGGTGGGATGATTTGAGAGAGTAGCATTGAAACATACACACCACCACATATAAAACAGATTGCCAGTGGGAATTTGTTGTATGACTCAGGGAACACAAATCTGGTGTTCAATAATCTGGAGGGGTGGGAAGGGGTGAGAGGTGGGAGGGAGGTTCAGGAAGAAGGGGACCTGTGTACCCCTATGGCTAATCCATGTGGGTGTATGGCAGAAATCAACACAATGTTGTAAAGTAATTATCCTCCAATTAAAAATAAGATAAAATTTAAAAAGAATAGGTGACAATAATTGAGTGTTTGTTGCATGCTAAACACTCCTCTAGACACTTTGGACATATAAGATAATATATGATAATTTAATGTTCACAACCAGTTTATGAGGTGAGCATCATTCCTATCCCCATTTTACAGAAAAGGAAACGAGGCAGAAGGAGATCACTCCATCCAAAATCAATACTGTTAGCAGAAGGCATGCGGGTTTGATCCCTGGGTCAGAAGATCCTCTGAAGGAGGAAATGGCAACCTGCTCCAGTATTCTTGCCTAGGACATCATGTGGGCAGAGGAGCCTAGCAGCTATAGTTCATGGGGTTGCAAAGAGCTGGACACGACTGATCTACTGAGCACAGGCAGACACTGGTTAGGTTCCCTGGGAAACAGGCTCTAAGGTCAAGCTTGGGATGCAAGCGGTTTATTAGGGGATGCTCTTACTAGCTGTGGAAGGGAGGTGAAGGCTGCAAGTGTGGGCATAGGGGAAGGTGGAGCTGTGGCTGAGACTTGGTCCTAGGTAACAGCATGGAAAACTCTGGATTTAGAATGGCTCTCTCAAGTTGTCTTAAGTTGGGCCAGCATGGCGGGAGGTCTTTGCACCGCTGCCACCACGAGCCGTTAGCTGTGAGTCACTTGCAGAAAGGTCTAACCATGGACCACACCATTCTCTGCAGTTGATAAGATCCCTGAAAGTGCTGAATGCTGAAGGCTCCCTGCAACAGCACAGCCAGCATCTGTGGATGTCACGGCATCACCATAGCAAGTGGCAGGGCCAAGGTCCTTATGACCGTGGGACAGGGCTCTTGTACCACTTTCCTTAGAATGAGTTGCAACGCAGTCACACCAAGCATCTCGAGCGTCAGTGGCAGGCAGACCGCAACCATGACTCCATGGAGCAACCTCCTCTGCAGGGTCATTCCCCAGCTCGGCAGCCATTGGTGGTTTATTCCCATTTCTGGCTGGCAAGGGAGACTGTGGCTGCCTTGCTCCAGGATTCATCCCTTCTGCCTCCTTGGGATGCTGTTGCCTGGAATGTTTCACAACAATTTTACAAACCCCTCGCCAGTTACCTGCCACTTTTCTCGCTTTATTGAACCTGTATACTAATCTCTTCTGAGGCAGTGGGGACCTTCTCAAGTCATTCTGACTTGAGAAATTCCTCAGACAGAAAGCACTATCTCCTGGTATATTTCCCCTTTCTTCTCACACTTTTTGTTTAGGAAAAACCCTGAACTCTGGGGGTATTTAGCACATTGTATTATAGTCATCAGTGTATTTTAGAAGTCTTCTTTGTACATTCCAACAGCTTAAACTCTTTCCTTGTCATCCATGTTATTGAAAAACATTTATTCTGCTTACAAAAATACTATTTCTAAAGTTATACCCATGCCATCCCCCAATATGGGAAAATTCAGAAAGAAAAATGAAAAAAATCCCCAGTCATCACCATACTTAGACTAGTAACATGGGAGAGAAGGACAGATATTTTTTTCTCTTTTTCCCATAAATGTTTTTTTTCTTTCTTGCTTCCTCACTTCTTTTCTTTCTTTATTTTTCTTGTGAACAGTCAATTGTGGTTTTTTAATTGAAGTATAGTTGACATGCAATATTATGTTAAGTGTATAACATAGTAATTTGAAAACTAAACACATTATGAAATGATCACCATGATAAATCTAGTAACCATCTAAATGATTACAGTGTTATTGATTATATTTCTTATGCCAGGCTGGATGAAGCACAAGCTGGCATCAAGATTGCCAGGAGAAATATCAATAACCTCAGATATGCAGATGACACCACCCTTATGGCAAAAAGTGAAGAACTAAAGAGCCTCTTGATGAAAGTGAAAGAGAAGAGTGAAAAAGCTGGCTTAAAACTCAACATCCAAAAAGATGAAGATCATGGCATCCAGTCCCATCACTTCATGTCAAACAGATGGGGAGAAAATGGAAACAGTGACAGACTTTATTTTTTGGGGCTCCAAAATCACTGCAGACAGTGACTGCAGCCATGAAATTAAAAGATGCTTGCTCCTTGGAAGAAAAGCTATGACCAACCTAGACACCATGTTAAAAAGTAGAGATGTTACTTTGCCAACAAAGGTCCATCTAGTCAAAGCTATGGTTTTTCCAGTACCTGTATATAGATATGAGAGTTGGAACATAAAGAAGGCTGAGGGCCGAAGAATTGATGCTTTTGAACTGTGGCGTTGGAGAAGACTTTTGAGAGTCCCTTGGACTGCAAGGAGATCCAACCAGTCCATCCTAAAGGAAATCAGTCCTGAGTTTTCATTGGAAGGACTGATTCTTAAGCTGAAGCTCCAATATTTTGGCCACCTGATGCGAAGAGCTGACTCATTGGAAAAGATCCTGATGCTGGGAAAGACTGAAGTCAGGAGGAAAAGGGGACAATAGAGGATGAGATGGTTGGATGGCATCACAGACTCAAAGAACATGAGTTTGAGCAAGCTCCAGGAGATGGTGAAGGACAGGGAAGCCTGGTGTGCTGCAGTCCATGGGGTCACAAAGAGTCAGACGCGACTGAGTGACTGAACAACAACAAATATATTTTTGTAAGAACTGGAAGTGTGTACCTCTTAATTCCCTTCACCTGTTCCACCCAATCACCCCCCACCCCAACCCCCGCCTTGCCTGGCGACCATCAGTTTGCTCTCTGCGTCCATGAGTCTCTTCCTGTTTTGTTTGTCCGTTTGTGTTTTAGATTCCATATAAACGTGAGATCCTACAGTAATTGTCTTTCTTTGTCAGACTTCTTTTACTTAGCATAATACCCACTAGGTTCAATCATGTTGTCACAATGGCAGGATTTCCCTTTTTTATGGCTGATCAATATTCCATTGTATATATACTACGTCTTCCTCATCTATTCATCTTAATTCTCCCAGGCCACTTCCTTACCTTGGCTACTGTACGTAATGTTGCAGTGAGCATCGGGGTGCACATATCTTTTCAAATGAGTGTTTTTATTTCCTTCGGGAAAATTACCCAGGAGTGGAATTGATGGATTGTACGGTAGCTCTATGCATGCCTTTCTGAGGCACATCCATACTGATTTCCATAGGGCTGCACCAATTACGTTCCCACCAGCAGTGCACAAGTGTTCCTTTATCGCTGCATCCTCACTAACACTTGTTATTCATTGTCCTTTTGACGATAACCGTCCTGACAGGTGGGAGGTGAACTCTCATCGTGGTTTTGACTTGCATTTCCCTGATGATTCGTGATTTAGAGCATCTTTTCACAGGTCTGTTGGCCATCTGTAAGTCTTCTCTGGAGAAATATCTATTCAGGTCCTCTGTCCTTTTAAAAATGGGATTGTTGTTGTCTTTCCACTGAGTTGTATGATTTCTTTAAGTAACTTTATTATGTGCAAATATCTTTACCATTCTGAAGGTTGCCTTTTAACTTTGATGATGGTTTTCTTTCTAAAACCTTTTCAGTTCAGTGTAGTCCCACTTGTTTATTTTTGCTTCTGTTGCCCTTGTCCAAGGAGACAGACTCAAAAAAAAATATTGCTAAGACTGATCTGAGAGTCCTACCTATGTTTTCTTCTAGGAATTTTATGATTTTAGGTCTTACATTTAAGCCTTTAATTCATTTGGAATTTATTTTTGTATATAGTGTAAGAAAATTGTCCAGGTTCATTATTTCATATGTGGTTGTCCAGTTTTCCCAACAGCATTTACTAAAGAGGCTGTCTCTCCCCCATTATATACTCTTGCCTCCTTTGTTAAAGAGTAACTGACCATTTAAGTGTGGGTTTATTTCTGGGCTGTCTGTTGTGTTGTGTTCTGTTGATCTATGTGTCCATTTGTGTTCCAGTACCATGATGTTTTGATTACTATTATAGTTTTATTTCAAACTATAATCTTTATATAAGATTATATAAAGGGAGCATGATACCTCCAAGTTCATTCTTTTTTTCCCCATTATTGCTTTGACTCTTGGGATCTTTGTGGTCCCAAACACATTTTAGGATCAGTTGTTCCAGTTCTATGAAAAATGTTGTTGGGATTTTGATGGGGATTGCATTGAATCTGTAGATCTCATTTGGTAGTATGAACATTTTAACAATATTAATTCTTCCAATCCATGAGCATGGCCTTAACTTTCCATTTATTTGAATTGTCTTTCTTTCATCAATGTCTTGCAGTTTTAGAGCACAGGTCTTTCTTTCACCTCCTTTATTAAATGCATTCCTAGGTATTTTATTCTGATAATGCAGTTGTAGATGGGGTTGTTTCCTTAATTTCTCTCTCTGATAGATTGTTTTTAGCATATAAAAATGCCACAGAATTATGTGTTTTAATTTTGTATCCTGCAACTTTACTCAATTTATTGATTAGTTCTAATAGTTTTTTGGTGAAGTCTATCGGAGTTTTCTATATAGCATCATGTCATCTGCAAACAGTGATAGTTTTACTTCTTTCTTTCCAATTTGGATACCTTGTTTCTTTTTCTTGTCTGATTGCTGCAGCTAGGACTTTCAATACTATGTTGAATAAAAGTGGTGAAAATGGGCATCCTTCTCTTGTCCCTCTTAGAGAAAATACTTTCATCCTTTCACCATTGAATATGATATTGATAGTGGGTTTGTCACATACGGCCTTTATTGTGCTGAGGCATGTTCTTTTTCTACCCACCAGATCAGATCAGATCAGATCAGTTGCTCAGTCGTGTGCGACTCTTTGCGACCCCGTGAATTGCAGCACGCCAGGCCTCCCTGTCCATCACCAACTCCCGGAGTTCACTGAGACTCACGTCCATCGAGTCAGCGATGCCATCCAGCCATCTCATCCTCTGTCATCCCCTTCTCCTCCTGCCCCTAATCCCTCCCAGCATCAGAGTCTTTTCCAATGAGTCAACTCTTCGCATGAGGTGGCCAAAGTACTGGAGTTTCAGCTTTAGCATCATTCCTTCCAAAGAAATCCCAGGGCTGATCTCCTTCAGAATGGACTGGTTGGATCTCCTTGCAGTCCAAGGGACTCTCAAGAGTCTTC
>NW_011495054.1:3863185-3863610 GCF_000754665.1 Bison bison bison
TCAATTCTTCGGCGCTCAGCCTTCTTCGCAGTCCAACTCTCACATCCATACATGACCACAGGAAAAACCATAACCTTGACTAGACGGACCTTTGTTGGCAAAGTAACGTCTTTGCTTTTGAATATGCTATCTAGTTTGGTCATAACTTTCCTTCCAAGGAGTAAGCGTCTTTTAATTTCATGTCTGCAGTCACCATCTGCAGTGATTTTGGAGCCTCCAAAAATGAAGTCTGACACTGTTTCCACTATTTCCCCATCTATTTCCCATGAAGTGATGGGACAGGATGCCATGATCTTCGTTTTCTGAATGTTGAGCTTTAAGCCAACTTTTTCACTCTCCACTTTCACTTTCATCATGAGGCTTTTGAGTTCCTCTTCACTTTCTGCCATAAGGGTGGTGTCATCTGCATATCTGAGGTTATTGAT
>NW_011495054.1:3863710-3865272 GCF_000754665.1 Bison bison bison
ACTCCTTTTCCTATTTGGAACCAGTCTGTTGTTCCATGTCCAGTTCTAACTATTGCTTCCTGACCTGCATACAAATTTCTCAAGAGGCAGATCAAGTGGTCTGGTATTCACATCTCTTTCAGAATTTTCCACAGTTTATTGTGATCCATACAGTCAAAGGCTTTGGCATAGTCAATAAAGCAGAAATAGATGTTTTTCTGGAATTCTCTTGCTTTTTCCATGATTCAGCGGATGTTGGCAATTTGATCTCTGGTTCCTCTGCCTTTTCTAAAACCAGCTTGAACATCAGGAAGTTCAAGGTTCACATATTGCTGAAGCCTGTACCCACAGCAGTGCCTATATCAGATTCCTTGCTTGATAACTGGTCCTCGCTCTGTGCTTCCTTTTCTTCTCACCTCTTCCTCCTTCTTGTCTCCTTTCACCTCTCCATCTTCCGTTTACCTCTCTTGTGCCTTTAATCTGCCCAGAGCCTTGCAAGGACAGGCTTTTGACCTCCCTCTGAGGTCACGGATTTCCAGGAGTCTGGGATCTCCCTAGACTAGAGCAGATGTTCCCAAACTTGCAATCAGGAGGACCACCCAGGCAGCTTGTTAAAATATAGATTGCTGGCCCCCAAGCTCAGAGTTTCTGAGGCTGCAGGTCTGGAAGGGCCCCAGATTATGAATTTTTAACAAGTGTTCCCATTGCTGCTCAGGAGGTCTCAGTTGGGAATCATTGACCTAGAGCACAGCTCCTCTGGGTCAACCACAGTCCTGGCAGATGAGGTGCAAAAGAGGCCCAGCCTCTAAAGCCAAGCTCTACAACCATCCTGATGGGCTGCCTTGGGCAACAGGGCGCCATCCTTTCTCCTATACAGAGGCCAACAATGAGACCCTCTTCATCAGGATACCTGTAAAGACATCATTTGAAAGTGCATTTGGGAGATTTTCCTGGTGGTCCAGTGGCTAAGATTCTGTGCTCCCAAAGCAGGGGACCCGAGTTTGATCCCTGGTCAGGGAACTAGATCCCACATGCTGGAAATAAGAGTTTGCATGCTGCAACTGAAAAAAAAAAAAATCCCATATATCACAACAAAGATCAAAGATCTCAGGTGTCTGAGATTAAATAAATATTAAAAAAGAAGAAGAAGAAGAAAAAGCCTTTGGCAAGTGGCTGGCACGTGGATGAAGCTCACCATGCATTGCAACATCTTAGTCTGTTTGGGCCCCTGTAACAGAATGCCGTAAACTGGGTGGCTTACAAACAACAACTGGTTTCTCAGTTCTGGATCACGGCGCCAGCGGCTGGATTCGGTGTCTGTTGAAAGCCCACTTCCTAAACATTTTTACAGAGGCTTCAGCCTTTGTCCAGAAACCACAGGGTTTTTCAGAGATCGAATAAGAACAGCACAAGAGGACCATCTCTAAAGATGGCGGGAAAGGGGGTTCAGGGGACCCAGAGGCCAGAGACATGGCCCCAGCCTGGCTGGCTCTCATCTCTGGGGACCATCCCCCCCTGACTCGAGGCAGACAGCAGCAGTGAGCATGGGGAGAGAGGTTGAAAGTATAGAGATAAATGCTAAT
>NW_011495054.1:3865429-3877729 GCF_000754665.1 Bison bison bison
GGCTGGTGTAGGATTGAGGGCAGGGAGACTGGGCAGAGATGGGGAGAGACAGGGGCCAAGGATATCCATCATTTATGTGCCTGACAACCCTGGGAGCAGCCTGATTGGAGACACAGGGAATCCTCTGATGGGTGGAAAAGAAGGACTGGTCACGGTGAGGCAGACGGGAGCTTTGGGGACCCTCCCCTTACATATTACAGGGAGGCCCAGCCCAGGTACTGTTCAAAGGTGATGTGTAATCCATGAACAGGTTGGTAATTTGAGCCAGGGAAACTTGAGTGTGACCTTGATAAGTTACCGTCTCTCTCTGAGGCTTGGTTTTAGAAACCTTTTTTTTTCTTTTTTTTAACTTCTTGGCCACACAGTGAGGCATGTGGTATCTTAGTTCCCTGGCCAGGAATCGAACCCACACTCCCTGCAGTGGGAGCTCAGAGTCTTAACCACTGAGCAGCCAGGGAGGTCAACGATTTTTGTCTCTTTTCAGTGTCAGAGAGTAGCCTCTGCTTTATCTATGAAAGTCAAGTTGAGGCTCTTAACCTTGATATATCTTGATGAAATCAGAAAAGGAAGAGCAGGACCTTTTTATTTTCCATTTTTTAATTAAAAATATTTTTAGCTGTCCATTTTATCTTATTTATTCATTTTTTGGCCACATTGCATGGCTTCTAGGATCTTAGTTCCCCAACCAGGGATTGAATCCAGGCCCTTGGCTGTCATGCACAGAGTCCTAGCCACTGGACTGTCAGGGAATTCCCAGGGCCTTTTTTGAAAGACAGAAGAATTTCTCAAGGACAAGCAGAGTGGGGACAGAGTGCAAGAGGAAAAAGAAAGTCGTAGGCAAAACAGCAGAGGAGCCTGGAGGCTATAGGCCATGGGCTCACAAAGAGTCAGACGTGACTGAGTGACCGAGCACACTTGCGTGCCCTCAGTGTGCACGTGGAGCAAACCAGCATGGCATGGACCATGCAGCTGGACTCACATGGGCCTGGGTTCAAATCTCAGGTCCTCCACCTGCTAGCTGGGTGACTTGGGGCAAGTTGCTTGCCCTCTCTGAGCCACAGTTTCCTCTACTTCTATACGAACATAAAGATAGTAACTGCCTCATAGAGGCAGAGAGTGTTGTGAGAATGCAATGCGATCATGTGTACAAGCTGCTGAGCACCATACTTCACACCTAATAATGCTTGGTGAACACTGGATGTTATATCCACCTTCAGTGCAGCGGCAGTGCCTGTAGGCCATGGTGGATGGTATTTCCAGACTTGTTTGCAGTGATGCCTCTCATCCATCACACTCTTCTGCCATGTTACCTGCTACTCTCCCACAAATGGTGGAATCTTCTTTCCTTCCCTTTAAATCTGGGTGGCCTTAGGGACCCATTTGGAAGATGGCATCAGTGAGGCTGCCTGATTCCCAAGGTAGAGTCCCAGAAGCAGGTCATGCAGTCTGCACCTCATTCTCTGGGAATGTTTCTTCTCTAAATGTTCCCTCTTGGAACCCAGCCGCCATGCTGGATGCAGCCCGAGCTGTATGGGGAGGCCACATGTCGGGGGCTCCAGCTGACAAGCCCGGCTGAGCCTAGCATTCCAGTCATCCCAGCCTAAGGACTGGCCATGGTTAAGCAGCTTCAAGATGATTCCAGCTGTTCAAGTCACTGCCACCCATTTGTCTTCCAAGCCAAAGCCCCAGCTATGATCAATCAGAGCTGTCAGCCTACTGTGCCTTTTCTCAATTCTTGACCCACAGAATCTGTGAGCCTATAAAACGATTGTTGTTTTCCACCCTTAATTTGGGAACAATGTGTTATGTGGCAACAGATAATTGGAACATGGGCTAATGAGGTTTGGGTCCCTGATAGCCCAAGCTGGCTGTGGACTTCTTAGCTCTCTGGTTGCCTTGCTGCAATTCCAGAAGCATCAATAGCCCCGAAAGCGTGTTGAAGGGTATCCAAGCTTGCAGATCCACTGGTGTGATGCTAGAGGCCCTGCCAAGAGCCTAGGCATTTGGACAGTTTGCCTGGCAGGAGACTGTCTCCTCCCCCTCCCTCGTCAGCCCTGTTAGACCAGAGTCCTCACGCCCATCTGTGGTGTGGCAATGATCCCGATGACAAGACATACCACAAAATACTACAAATTACAAAGCTGAGTGGATAATATCATCTGAGAAGAGCAAATCCCAAAGGGCTCCATCTCAGAAAGATGTTTATGTACTGGTTAAAAAACAGGCTGTTCTGACAAGTGATCTTAATAATGATAACGACAACCATAATCATTTCAGAATTTTCCACTGCAAGTGATAGAAAACCTAAGACTGGCGTAAGTCCCAAAGGACATTAATTAGATACTGAGGCTGAAAAATCCAATGGATGGAGGAATAGCTTGAACCAGGGACTGGGTTTCTTTCTCTCTCTCCCTTCTCTGTTCAATCTCCCTCCATCTTGGCTTTCCTCTAAGTAGAGGCTGATGGAAACTCTAGGTCTCCATGCTCACCTGTGATATACTGCAGGAGCATGCTTTTTGCTAAAAAGACCCAGTGAAAGTGTACTGATGCATCCTGATTCTAACAGGGTCACGTGACTTCTGCAACTCAGTTTCAAAGGCAGGAAGGGGATGTGATTGGTCCTCCTGAGTCACACGCCCATGACCATGGCTGGGAGCAGAGTCAACAACACCTAAGCCACACGGACTCTGAAGGGGAAGTTGGGCAGTTGCCCAGAGGAAAATCACAGAGCCTTGTTATTAGAAGAAGGGGCTTCCTCATGGAGTGTCGAAAGCTCACGCATGTGGCAAATGCCAAGCACTCAGTGCCTGGGTCATGCCAGGCACCTTCCCTGTGTTGTTATCGTGTAATCCTGTCAAATAATTCTTTCTCTCCATTTTGCAGATGAAGAAACTGAGATTCAAAGAGGTCAAGCCACTTGCCTAAGGTTCACAGAGACTGAACTGGGAGGGGAAAACTGGTCACATGACTACAAAATTCATGCCTTGCCATTGTATGCCAGAAACTCTTGCATTCCTTTGGTTCAGAGAAAAAACAAACAACCCCCCCCCCAATATTTGTAATGAATGACATTCTTACACACAACATGTACTGTGAGGTTACACTTGATTCGTCCCATGAGATATTGATTCTATTCTTTTCTCTCTGTCTTCGGTAAGCATTCCAGAACTCAAAAGAGTAGAAATGAGGTCATTAGAGAATTAGCCTTAAGTGTTTTTTTTTTAAGTCTTTATTGAATTTGTTACAATATTGCTTCTCTTTTATGTTTTGGTGTTTTGGCCACATGGCATGTGGGATCTTAGCAGTCTAGCCAGGGATTGAACCCTCACTCCCTGCATTGGAAGGCAAAGTCTTAATCGCTGGACCACCAGGGAAGTTCCCCAGCCTGAAGATTTTTTCCTTTGTTATTGTGGAAATTTTCAAACATTTACAGTCAACAAAATAGACGATGTACCCCACCTAATTATCACCAATTGTCCAACAATTATCCACATTTGTGATGTGGTTTCACCTCTTCCACTACCCCTCCTCACCCCCAGTCTGATGATGTTCACAATAGTTTCCATAGATTTTAAAAAATCTACTTGAATTTTTTTTTTAAGTACAAGGAGTTGTCTTTTAAGGGGAAGTTCAGTTCTAAAATTCACAAGAAGAACAAGAACCACACGTACCCCAAGTGCTCCTTTACTCACCATCAGCTCTCAGGAATGGAAACAAGTTGGTATTTCTTCTATTTTAAGTGGCCAGAGGAAGTGGCTGCCTGGGTACATGTTGTATTAATACAAAACGCTATCATCTGCACCCCTGGAGTCACACTCAGCATCCAGGAGCCCAGAAGAACCCAAGAGACCTTGTTTGCATCTGGCACCTTATACCCACGTTGGAGCAAGTATTTTTTTTTTTAACTCAGATCCCTTAATTATTTTTTAAAAAGCTGTTTATTTGAATGGGGGTATGCCTGATTAACAGTGTTGTGATAGTTTCAGGTGAACAGTGCAGGGAATCAACCGTACATATACATGTATCCACTCTCCCCCAAAATTCCTTCCCATCCAGGCTGCCTCATTAAGTGGCATGGCAGGCAGATGAAGAGAGTGAGACAAAAAGAGATCTTCCCATTACATAAATTCTTTTCTTCTCTCTAGTTTGTTTCTTAATTCATAGAAACGTGTGATACCACGTCACTGCCTTGGTCTTCTGAATTACGGTCTTTGAATTTCTCCCATTGCCAAGAGCTTGTGACCTGGGCTCTGGACTTGAGCCAAATGTGCATCACTCTGTGAGCGCACTGTGGGCATTCCAGCTGGGATAGCCCCGAGGCAGAGGTGCGGTCAGAAGGAAGGGGTTGCAGCTTCCCCTGCATCCGTGTCCTGCAGCATCCCAGGTTCCCGCTGGCTGATACCCTCTGGATTGTTCTTCCTTGTGGAGCATCCTCCCCCGTGGATGGTGAGCCTGGGAGGAAAGTGGTGAGTTCACCTCCCACAGCCCGCCTTCTGGGGCAGGCTGACTTGCTGGGCCATTAACCAGCAAAGCCACAGCGGTCATAAAATTAATTTCCTTCCTAATATATACAAGACTTTCTCTAGGAGAATTATGGGTCGATTTGATCAAAGTGTGTAAGTGGTGTGCTTATGCTATCAGTTTCAACCCCTTAATGCCCTCCTGTCAAAACAAAATCCTCAAGAAAGGCTTTGAGGGAAATCACATGGGCATAATGGCTTTCCAAAAGAGAGCCCTAAGTACTTGGTAACATATACAGAGCCGACTATTAGATCGGCTGGTGTAATTGTCCTTATATTTTAATGTAAACACGCTTATATTAGCCGGGCACTTCATCCCTCGGCAGACACGGAGGTGCAGGGCCGGCGGGGGAATGGAAGATGGCTTTAGTGGGAACATCACCCAGGGGAGGAGGCTGGCCAGGCTGAGCCGTGGAAGGGTCAGGGGGCGTGAGAGGGGAGGGGGATGCCGAGGTGGATGGAGGAGACCTATCTGGCTTTTATTAATAACACTAATGCCTGGCTCCTGGGTGGCACTTTGAACTTTTTGTTTTTCCCCAGGGGATTTTCCCATCCAGGATCTGCTTTGCCCCTGAGGCAACCTCTGCAAGGTGAGCTGGGCAGAAGCTATCCCATTTCACGGATGGAGAAACTGAGGTTCAGAGAAGGGCTTGACATCCCGGCAGGAAATAGACAGGAAATAGATGCACACTTGAGGGGTCAAAGGGAGTTGAAGGAAGAGTTGTTTGCAAAGGCAGAGGTTGGGTTAAGGGAACTCAGAAGGGTGGCAGAGAACCCGGAGGCTGACAAATGTGGGGAAACTATTGCTGGATTCAGACCCAATGAGGCAGGTGATGTAGAGGTTTCTGGTACCTGGAGAGAACAACAGTTTAGGAGAGCACTGCCTGGAAGAAGCTGCAGGTTTGGGTAGAGAAAGACAGTGGCTGCCAAACCCATACTGGGCTAGCACAGGGAGGGGTGGCGGTAGGGCAGGAGAAGAGATACCCCCATCTCTCTCTTTCCTCCTACCCTCTTCTATCAATCTTTTCTTGGCAAAATCCAAGAGGAAGCTAGAGGACAAAGAAGCATAGCCTTTCAGAGCACTGATAGGGAGAGGGAAGAAATTTCTAGCCTGCGGTTCAGAGGGACCATTGAGGGCATCCTGGGTTTCCTGCTACTCAGGCTTTTTCTTCTCCTATGGTGAATGACCTTGGTGGCCCAGACAGTAAAGTATCTGCCTGCAATGCAGGAGAGCCGGGTACAATCCCTGGGTCGCAGAAATCCTCTGGAGAAGGGAATGGCAACCTGCTCTAGTATTCTTGCCTGGGGAATCCCATGGACAGAGGAGCCTAGTGGGCTACAGTCCATGGGATCGCAAAGAGTCGGACATGAATGAGTAACTAACACACACACACACACACACACACACACACAGACACGGTGAGTGACAGCTGCTGATGGAGGTATCTGCCCATCCTTCTCAAAGGCAACCTTGGAAGGCTGGGGAAAGGCTAAATTTCAGTTGTGTGACACCCAGTGGGTCAGATGGCAAGATCCGGACACTTACTGAAGTTTCAAATTGACTTCGTTTTCCAAATCCACCAGTGCTGTGTGCTGAGGTTTCTCTGTGGGGAGAGAGCATAGTTTCACCAAGGGAGTAGAGATAAGAGGCTGGCTGCCTGAAGCCTGGGTAATAATAGAATGACAGCTGATGACTCATCCGTGTTCTTCATAGCCAGCTGATGGCACAGCCTTCCCCCCTTGGTTCAGGCAAAACCTCTTCCCTTCATTGGAGATGACCGTGAATTGGGGGCGTCCAGAATGCCGGGTGCCACACCAAATGGTCTCTTGGTTTAATTCATGTATTCCTTATATCCTTACCACCACCCCAGGAGATGCAGAAACACACCTGCATTTTATATGCAGAGAGCAAGGTGCTGCTGCGCAGAAAAGAGGGGCAGGATGGGGCGATGGTTAGAACAGAGAGCTAAGGCAGAGGGCGTGAGTTCAAATCCCAGCCCTGTAACTTACCAGCTAGGGGATCTTGGACAAGTCACATGGTCTCTCCATGCCTCAGTCTCTCCATCTGTCTATCTACTAGAGTTCTCACAAAGATCAAATCCAGGACTTTGAAGAGAACTTGATTTATCATGAATTCTGTATGAGCCTTAGCTCAGAGAAAGTCCTCATGTGAAATAAGATAAGTTGCCCGGGGTCACAGAGCCAGAAAGTGGAGGTTTCATGGTTCAATCCCACATCCCAAAGGGGAGCCCAGACCCAGTGTTGTGTTGGACTGGGTTGTACCAACATGAAACAGTCAGCTGTTTAATTTCTAGAATGTTTATGAATTCATTGTTTAAACATGGATATTATGAAAAGTTAAATTATGTAAATTCCCAGTTAAATAAAATATGTTCAAAACAAAGGTAGTAAATACTCAAAACATATCGCTTCCTATCTTCTCAAGGTCGTTTCTGCCTGTTGAAATTGAGTGGTGAAAATTCCATATAATGGGTGCGATGTGGCAATTCTTCCTGCTGTGTTCAGTGATATCAGCCTTGCTGAGAATATTTACACCAGCAAATCAGGGCCTCCCCCTATCCAAGAGAGGTTGTTAATAAATGTTCACCGATACATCAGGTCTTTTCCAACTGCTCAACAGGGAATGATGGGCAAGTGGAAAGTACTTTTAATTTTCCAGACACAAGGCCGGCTGGGAGAGTGGGTAAGCATCAGCCCCCGATGTCAACTCATGCCAGACAAAAAGACCCTGGCATTGGTGAGAGGAATCGATGATGGGCCAGTTCCCCATCGCAAAAGCTTTTCATCTGGCTATGAGAACCAGATTTTTAAATGTTTCTTATTGAGGGCAAGAGTCATGGGTGGGCCGAGGAGACAGTTCACTTCTGGGCACTGCCACTGTCCTTCACTCAGTACCCTGCCCCCGCTTCAGGCAAATTCCTCGCCTGGTGATAAGCCTGGCTCCATCTCAGAATTTTCCCATCGTGCTGACAGTTTTAAACCAATAGATTTATGAACTTTTAAGTAATAGAAATATTTAAGGCAGACCTATTTGTCTTATCTGCAAAGCCCGGAACACTCCTCTTCAGAGGGGGGAAAAGTAAACTCATAAAAGGGAATGATGCTGTTGATCATGAACCTCAGAGATGAGAGGCAGGATCCCTCTGTCTGCCAGGATACCAACCTTTGCTGCTGTCTGTCTCCTGGACTTGGCTCACCAGCCTTCCTGCTGATTTTTAGGTGTTGCTAGAAATTCTCTCAATAATTCCTTTTTTTTTTTTAACCCAAGTTAGCTGAAGCCAGTTTCTCTTGCTTGCCTCTGATGACTACCATTGACGGTGGTGGAGGTAATGGCCATCATGTGACCAACAGTTATTGAGTATCTAGTCTGTGCCAAGCACTGTGCTAAGAGCTTCAGACACACAATTCCACTCAATTCCCTGGAAACTCTAAGAGGTAGACAAGTGGGTCATGGAGAAGAGGCAGAAGGAGATCCAGATTTTATGGGGCCTAAAGATTATTCAATTAAAGGGTCATCTTTAAGGGAAAAAAAAAGAAATGATTGGTTTTGCAAAATTGTATGACCCTATGAAAACATCTTCAGGGCGCCTCATTCTCACGTGCTCCTTCAAGCCTCTGCGAGGGGCCCTGGAGATGTTCACGGTCTGATAAGGAGAGTGACTTGTTCAAGGTCAAATGGTTCAGGGAAGGGACAGCTTGGGGAAGGCTGGAACAGTGGAGGTTTATTTTTAGGAGGAGAAGAAAGAGCTAGGGAAGAGAGAGAGGAATCTGAATGGCACCTGGAAAATGGATAGGGTTTGCTTGGATGTAGAGCAGGAGTATCTGTGGCCAGTGGTCTGGGCAGAAAAACAACACCAGCAAAGAGAAGGGTGAGGTGAGTCGGGTTCCCGGTCCAAAGACAGACTAACTAGTTCGTCCAAAGGTGAACAACCGGAGATGCCAGCTGGTTGTGAAGCGGAAGGTCATGGAGATTCTAAGTCAAAAGAAGCCACAGTTAAGAGCAAAGCCCAGTGGCTAAGACTCTGCACTCCCAATGCAGAGGGCTCAGGTTTGATCTCTGGTCAGGGACCTAGATCCCAGGTGCTGCAACTAAGACCAAATAAATTTTTTTTTTTTTAAACCATCAAATCTTCTGGAGTCAGACCTGGGTTCCCACTTTGCCTCCTCATCGCTATCTGACATAGTCATTTGTTTATTTCCTGTTTCCCTGACCCAAATGTCCAGGACTTTGTTTGTCTTGCCCATCACCAGATACCCAGCCCCAAAATGGTTCTGGGCACACAGCAGGAACTCAGGGAATAGATGGTTATCCTCATGATTTGGTCAGCAAGGAGAATGGACAGGGGTGGTGACTGATGGGTGGAGGGTGGTGTTGCAGAGTGGGTGTCCAGGTTCCTGATTCGGTACCAGAAGGAGGGTGGTGTTGCAGAGGGACCATCCAGGTTCCTCATTGGGTACCAGAAGGAGATTGATGGGCTCCTTTGGGGATGTTCAGAGTCCTGGATATGGGTAGGATGTTTAAGGGGAGACAGTGACCAGGTTCATGGCTGAAGATGTGAGCTCTGGGCTGAAACTATAGATTTGGGCCTTGTCCTGAAGTTGACACACTGTCAGGCAGGGCCTAGGGAGGAACTAGATACACATCCGAACTGGGCAACCAGGAAGAGTTTAATGAAGGGACTATTTATAAGAATATGAGCAGGTTTCATGACAATGTTAAGTGGAAAGCAACCTTTAAAAATTGTATATAGGGGACTTCCCTGGAGGTCCAGTGGTTAAGACTTTACCTTCCAATCCAGAGGGTGTAGATTCAGTCCCTAGTAGGGGAGCTAAGATCCCTCATGTGTTTTGGCCAAAAAACCAAAAATAAAACAGAAGCAATATTGTTAAAAAAAAAAAATTCAATAAAGACTTAAGAAATGGTCCACAACAAAAAAATTATTTAAAAATTAAAAAAAAAAAAAAAGAATTGTATAAAAGTGCTTGATAGTTTTTAATACCCTATAAGAGAGCCCCTTGGCCTGAAAGGAGATCAAACCAGTCAGTCCTAAACGGAATCAGTCCTGAATATTCATTGGAAGGACTGATGCTGAAGCTGAAGTTCCAATACTTGAGCCACCTGATGCGAAGAGCTGACTCATTAGAAAAGACCCTGATGCTGGGAATATTGAGGGCAGGAGAAGGGGATGACAGAGGATGAGATGGTTGGATGGCATCACCGACTCAATGGATGTGAGTTTGAGCAAGTTCCCGGAGATGGTGAAGGAAGGGAAGCCTGGTGTGCTGCAGTCCATGGGGTCACAAAGAGTCAGACACGACCGAGCGACTGAAGAACAACAACAAATGGAAAGGAATCTGAAAATAAGGTATATATGCATGTATGAGTGAATCACTTTTCTGTACGCCTAAGACTAACACAACATTCTAAATCAACTATACATCAATTAAAAAACTGTATAAAAACAAAACATTAAAAATAAATTTAAAAAAGAATGTGAGCTGGAAGGGAAACTCATGAAGAAGTGAAGAAGCCCTCTGGGACTGGCACCCATGGGAGCCTTTACCACCTGCATCAGAAAGCCTTCTCCAGGGAAACAGAACTAGTAGGTGATAAGATTTAGATATACAAATAATATGTACACAGGGACTTCCCTGGGGGTCCAGTGTTTAAGACTCTGTGTTTCCCGTGCAGGGGGTATGGGTTTGATCTCTGCTTGGGGAACTAAGATCCTCTATGCCACATGGTATGGCAAAGGGAAAAAAGAAATCAAGCAACCATATATATGATATGTGTATATATGTATCTGAAGCGAAAATGTGAAAGTGTTAGTCACTTAGTCATGTCCAACTCTTTGTAACTTCATGGACTGTAGCCTGCCAGAATTCCATGGAATTCGCCAGGCAAGGATACTGGAGTGGGTAGCCCTTCCCTTCTCCAGGGGATCTTCCCCACCCAGGGATTGAACCCAGGTCTCCTGCATTGTAGGCAGATTCTTTACCATCTGAGCCATCATAAAATTTAAAAAATTTTCAGTTTCAAGGACTTGACTTACACTGTTTTGGGGGTTGCAAAATCTGAAGTCTATTGGTCAAGTTATAAACTCCTGGATAGGCACAGCTGCTTCAGCTCTGGAGCAGAATTCCTTCATTTTCAGGCAAATCTTTAAGTTTTTGCTCTTAAAACCTCTCAGCTGATTAGACAAGGCCCACTCACATTACAGAAGGTGGTCTCCTTTACTTAAAGCCAACTGACCTTAGAAATGAACCTCGTCTACAAAATACCTTCACAGCCACACCTAGATGAGCCTGTGACTGAGTTACAGGGCACTATAGCTTAGCCAAGGGCTTCCCAGGCAGTGCTCGTGGTGAAGAACCTGCCTGCCGATGCAGGAGACATAAGAGATGTGAGTTCAGCCCCTGGGTCAGGAAGATCTCCTGGAGGAGAGCCTGGCAACCCACTCCAGTATTCTTGCCTGGAGAATCCTACAGACAGAGAAGCCTGGCAGGCTACAGTCCATGGGATCGCAGAGTCGGACACAACCGAAACGACTTAGCACGCATGCACAGCCTAACCAAGCTGACATGTCCCGCTGCCCTGTGGCCTCAAGGGGTGTGTATGGGGTTGGTTACCAGGATCTGATGAGAGCGGAGGCCAAGAAAGAGGGGCTACCTGTCAGAGGCTTTGGAAGAGGGATCCATTCAGCCCACAGACCAGCAGGGAGGAAGCAGCAGGGAATAGACAACCCAGCCTCCCTGTGCTCCCTCTCTCCTACCCATCCAGTCTCCTGGTACTCCCAGCCTGAAGTCAGAGGGCAAGGGGGTCTGTTGACACATCCAGGCAAGCCAGCTTTCTGCCAGTTTCCTGGGCAGGAGTCCAGGGTGGAGTCTGGATCTGGAGGTGAGGATGGAGAAAATCCCCAGCACAGATGGTCAGGAGTGTGGTGGGAATAGTCCAGCCCCAACATGCACAATGAGGAGGAAGCCAAGAGAGACGCCTGAGGAGCATCTGCAGCCAAGGAAGGAGCAGAGGAAAGTGACCCACACAGCAGATAGGGAAGGAGTGGCCAGATGCTGGGAGGAAGTCCAGAGAAATCAGAGGGGCATTGATGGAAGCTGTGGGGACCTCAACCCCAAATCTGGAAGTGAAGCTGGATCCTGGATCTTGGGACTAGGTGGTTCCTAACACTGTTCAGATTAAGGATAGGTAGAACATATCAGTTGTGTCCTGAGGGGCTGTGGGGACTTGGGTCAGAAAATTTGTCTTCAAGTGCAAGGGGTGAATTTTAGAGTCCAAAATAGGAAATGGTGGAGGTCAGAACCACTGACACAGGAACAAAGGTGGGGAAGAGGAGAGGATGTATGTATGTATGTGTGGATGGAAGGATGGTTGACTGGATGGATGGATGGATGGATGGATGGATGGTTGATAGGATGGCTAGATGGATGGATAAGTTAGTGGATGGGTGGGTGGGTGGGTGAGTGAGTGGGTGGGTGGCTGCTGGAAAGGAGGAAGGGAGGGAGGAAGGGACCACATTCCAGGCACAATCCCCCTATTTTCATATGTTCTTCAAGCCTCATGGGACTCTTGTGAGGTGGGACTGGTTTGTTCCCACTTTATGGATGAAGGAAACTAAAGCACAAGGAGGTTGAACAGACCGTCGGAGGTCATACATCCAGCTGATGGTGGAGCCAGGACATGCACTAGCCTTTTTGATTCTGCAGCTTGTAAGACAGTGATTTCTTCTCCTGATTTAGAAGC
>NW_011495054.1:3877829-3882592 GCF_000754665.1 Bison bison bison
AGCAGACAAGCCAGTACATCAGCCAACACCTCCCCAATGACAGCAGGAGAGAACAGCTTCTCAGCTGCCTGGTGTTGGATCTTGGTTCTGTCACCGAGGAAGCAGATGGTTCCAGGTCATTACCTCACCTTTCCTGCGCCTCCATTTCTTCAGAGAGACAATGGGGACAATGACAGCACCAACATCAGAGCTGATGAGACGCTGAGATGACTCAATGTACATGCAATGACAAGTGCTGGGGAGTGTTAGTCATTCATATCAATCTATCAGATCTCTGTATACCCAGACGCTTAATTCTGTGTATTTCACGCTGGACCAACATTCCATCCTCTCCCCTCCTAAAAAAAAAAAAAATCTTTTGGCTTCTCATTGAGAGAGCTGAGAACCACATCAGAGCTTGGAATGGTTTTCAAAATTCCAGGAAAGACATAACTTACAGTTCCCAGGAGAGGCGGCTTCAGGTCAGTAATCAAGACTGAGCATGAGTGTGAGGAAGCAGCTCCTACCGGACACCTCGATGCTGCCAGTATTTATTAAAAATGTGTCCCCATTACCACCATTCTACTAACATAAAAGTGCTGTCTGCACTTCAACAGGGTTTCCAGCACGGAGGCTGCTGCGTGATGTATAGGCTTCCTGCTTCTTTGTGGCTTCTTTGTTTGGGGTTCTTGTTCCCTGCTTTCTGGGTACTGGCGGCTTAGGCAGGAGGTAACAGACATTGGGTCACAGAATTCAGGATCTCAAAGCTAACAGGCACCTCTGGGAATGAGGTCAGTGGTGTGTTGTAGAGAAAGAATGCAATATTTAGAGCCAGATGATGATCTAGTTCATATTTGTGTCTTTAGTATTTATGAAGTCATTAATAGAGTCATTTATTCATTCATGTATTCACTCATGTATTCAATATAATAATACAATATTTACAATATTTTTATATTGTACTATTATATATAATATACTAATTTTATATTCACTCAGTTAATTATTCAACAGATAACTGTCAGCACTGTGGCAGACAGACCCAAGGGTGGCCCCTCATGACTCTTAACCCCTGGGGTTCATTTAATCCCCTCCTCCTGAATGTTGGGTGTTACCCTATGACTTGCTTCTGGTCAATAGACTATGGGAAAGAGGAAGGAATTCTGTAGATTACAATGCTAAATTTATGCGTTTTTGAGTTAATGCAGAGAGAGGTTGCTGGGTGGGCCTGGCTTAATATAGTGAAAACTTTTAAAACAAAGACTGGGTCCTGCCTGAGTCAGAACCTCTCTCCTGCCAACCTTTATGAAGCAATCTGTCATTCAACTTCAGGAAATAAATTCTTCCAACAACTTCAATGGTCTTGGAAGCAGATTCTTCCCCAGCCAAGACTCCAGATGAGAACATGGCCTGGTAGACACCTTGACTGCAGCTTTGTGAAATCTGGGTGGAAGACCCAGCTAAACTGGGCACAAACTTTTGGCCCAAGGAAATCATGAAATAATAAATGTGTATTGCTTCAAGATTCTAAGTGTGTGGTGATTTTGTTATGCAAAATAGAAAACTAATATACGCAGCTACGACATGCCAGGTGCTATAAAAAAGAAGGATGCTGTGGATAAAATAATACACAAAATAATCTCTATCTCCTGTCTCAATAGGTTTGCGGTCTAAAACCCTGCCAGGCACAGCGTAGATGCTCAATAAATGTTGTACAGACCGTGGGCTTCCCAGGTGACGCAGTGGTAAAGAATCCACCTGCCAACACAGGAGATGCAGGAGTTTGATCCCTGGGTCGGGAAGATTCCCTGAAGAAGAAAATGGCAACCCACTCCAGTATTCTTGCCTGGAAAATCCCATGGACAGAGGAGCCTGGCAGGCTACAGTCCATGGGGTCACAGAGTCAGACACAAGTGAGCACACGCAGACTTATTGTCAGCTGTGCTCCTCTCTATGGGACCTTACGCAAGTCGGGTGACTTCTCTGAACCTCCGTTTCCTCAGGTGAAAATGTAGACAACAACATCTGCCTTAGGTGACCACTCTTGAGTATGCTCTGAATATCTGAATCACTGAGCAAATGTAAGTTATTCTAGTATTTCATTTTTTGGACTCAGGTTTTTTGTTTGTTTATTTGGCTATACAATATTTTGTTCTTGTAAGTTTCAGGTGTACAGCATTATAATTCAGCATCTGTATATACAACAAAGTAACCACTACCACAAGTCTAGTTACCATCCATACAGTACAATTGACTCCCTTCACATGTTTTGTTCACCCCTCAACCCCCTCCCCCTGTGGTAACCACTTATCTGTATTGTAATGCAATGTTTTCCTCTGGCCTTGCACACTGGGCTTCTGTCTGGGAGACATTTCTGAGCACCAGGCTTCTCCGCTGGGTGCTGAGGATACCTTATAGCCAAGGCGCCCCAAAGAGACAGAGCTGATAAAAACTGCAACCGTCCAGTGAGGGGATGCTGGGGGCTTTCATTGCCTTGGGGTTCAAATCTCTTTCCTCTTCCAAGCAAGAGGATGCATTTTCTCGTTCTACTTCCCGACAATGTCCAGTGATTGTCCCACCCTAACTCGGATTAGGTGGCGTCTCAGGCAGCACACATCCTGGGCATCCCTCGTGTGAGGTCAGGGGTCACACCTTCCTGCCCCGATACCCCCCACATTGCCAGTTTCCCACAGTAGGTGCGCTGTACACGTTCGCTGACGGACCGCTGATTGATCTGATTCTGTAAAGTGCCTCGCTCAGCCACATGGGCCCAGAGAGGCTTAATAAAGGCTTTTTGAAGATGATAAGAAACAGAGCTGCCTTGTTAAGATTCCGGGGGCCTCGGATTCTTCTTCAGCGGCAATATCTTCCCTTCTTCTTCTTCTTTTTTTTTTTTCTTTTTTAAGTGCTGGCAGATAAAGCCTGCCGACTGTCCAGTGGGTGACATTGGAGAGAGAGCTTTGGGGCTTTTTTGATTTTTAAAGGAATACATTAAAGCAGTTCACGACATTAAAATCTTCTGGATCCTAGCCAGGGATTGACAGTGGATTGGCAGATTTGCCTTTATTCCTGGTTGATAAAAGCATAGTCAGGGTAAGTCTGGGTGAGATGGAGTTGAGAAAGGTGGAAACAGTGCTAGGCTGGCTTTGAGGGGGCTGAGATCTGACACAACACACCCACCACCCACTGTAGGTTGCTAAAGATCCTCCTTCTCAACCCTGAGCCTCCGTTTCCCCAGCTGCAAAGCCAAGGGTGAAAAATGGATAGAGAGACCCCAATGTTTGGAGATTTCCCGTAGAGTGAGATTCGGCCTCTCATTGCTCAAGAGCGAGATGGGAGGAGAGAGAGAGCCAGGGAAGGGATGCTGTACCCACGGACGTGGATTAATGCCGCCCGGGTATCCAGGCAGACTGCTGGGCAGGAGAGGAGTCAACAACCTGTGCCTGCCTTCACCCTTACCCTGGCAGCTGCAGTCTCTAACAGAGGCCCCTCTCCAGAGGGGACCACAGCCACGAGCTCCCCTGAGTCTCCAGCTTGCAGGAAGATGTCCTGGAACTTCTTTAGAGGGATTCATTTCGCCTCCTTTCAGGGTCACCATACTGTATCTGGGTGGAACCAGGGAGAGAGGAGACAGGCAGACAGAAGGGGTGCATGGCAGAGGTTTTCAATTTTTTTTTTTTTTCTATTTCTGAGTCTCTTTGAGAATCTGAACAAAAGCTATCAACCCGCCCCTTGGGAAAAACACATATGTATAAAATTTTGCATTTGACTTCAGGGGGTTTATGGGTCACGCTGATCCCAGATTGTGCTGTGTGTGTGTGCTCAGTTGCTCAGTTCATGTTTGATTCTTTGAGATTCCATGGATTGTAGCCCACGAGGCTTTTCTGTCCAAGGAATTTTCCAGGCAAGAATACTGGAGTGGGTTGCCATTTCCTTCTCCAGGGGATCTTCCCCACCCAGGGATTGAACCCACATCTCCTGCTCATTAGAAATGCAAAACTTGGGCCCCACCCAACTGGGAAGTTATCATCAACATTTGAACACAATTCCCAGCTGGTTCACACACACATGCAAATGTGGGTTCCTGGAGAGCCAGACAAGTATTTGACAATATGCCCCCAATACCACTTAATAGCATCAGCAGAACTGCGCTCTCTGTGGAGCCCACAGGCCCCAGGGAAGCAGCGGAGCCATGAGGGCCCCTTTCTCTTCCAGTCTCCATTTTCTTGGGACTAAGATTTCAACACTCAGCTCTTCCAAAACAGCCCCCTTCATGCCTCTGTCGCCCCTCCCTAAATCCCCAGCAGCCAGGTTAAAGTTGTCACCAGGTACGTATAAAGCCAGCAATCACTCGGCACGCCTGTAATAGGAAGAAGCTGCCGGCCGAGATCCAGGGCAACACGCTTGGAAAAGACCAGATCTCAGCATGGGGTGCGGGTGGGCTATTTGCCACGAAATCTCTCTGCCTGGAACATAAAACATGAGTTGAACACAGGAAAAATCAATAGCAGCAACAACAATTATCACTTCCTAAGTCTTCCCATGTGTGGACACCCCAAAGAGGCTTGGACAGCATTATCTAATTTAATCCGCACAACGGCCCTGGGGGGCAAGCTGTGAGTATTCCATTTCGTGGCTAAGGAAACCGAGCACAGATAAGTTAAGTAACTTACTGGAGGTCACAGACTGGGCAGGTAGAAAAAGCAGACTGATAGTCATTAGTTCAGACGTGACAAATGGGGGCCATAGGCAGACCTGACCTGCACAGTGGTCTTGGAAGCGAT
>NW_011495054.1:3882692-3898536 GCF_000754665.1 Bison bison bison
GGAAGCGATATTTAAAAATCTCACCTATAATCTGGATTTCTGGATTATCTTGGAAAATCAATACTTTTTGGTATTGCAGGACTGCTGGTGGGATATCCATTGTCCAGGTTAAGGAGTTCCCATTACTCACCACTTACGGTATCTACTGACCTACGGTCATTTCAAGTTGAACACTTAACTATATGAGAATGTTAACAATAATACTGTTGTTGTTCAGTTGCTAAGTTGTGTCCAGTTCTTTGTGACCTCATGGACTATAGCACGCCAGGCTCCTTTGTCCTCCACTATCTTTTGAAGTTTGCTCAAATCCGTGTCCACTGAGTCCGTGATGCTGTCTAACCATTTCATCCTTGGTTGCACTTCTCTTTTTGCCTTCATCTTTCCCAGCATCAGGGTTTTTTCCAATGAGTCAGCTTTTCGCATCAGGTGGCCAAAGTACTGGAGTTTCAGCTTCAGCCTCAGTCCTTCCAATGAATATTCAGGGTTAATTTCCTTTAGGATTGACTCATTTGATCTTGCAGTCCAAGGGACTCTCAAGAGCCTTTGCCAGCACAGTTCGAAAGCACCATAATAGCTAATGTTTACTGAGTGCTCACTACATACTAAGCACAATGAGAAAAGGTGAAAATAAAACGTGGAGAAGTGACTTAGCCGCAGCAGTGTCCTCGGGCGCTAAGGAATCCACTCCACAACAGCTTATGCTCAGTGCTCACCCAGCATCAGCTTAAATTCCTCCGGGCACAAGGCACTCACTACCTAGTGAAGCTGTCCTTTCTGTAACACCACTGGACATCTTTAAAATCCTTCTTTCTTTAGAACTCAAATCTGCACACTCTATTTCCATCAGGGGACCGGGCCACCTGGAATCAACCCGCTTCATCTCCCTAGAGGCAGCCCTTCTGGAGATGCGAGGCCATCAGACTTCAACTTGGGCTCTGCGTGCTGATACCAGAGGCAGATGGAGAAGACTGCTGGAGCCCTGTTGGGTTCTGAGAGGAGGGCAGGAATGGAGCAGCTCCTGGTTGCTTGTGGTCACTCCCCACCTGGCTCACTCCTATCAGGTCCCTGGGGACCCCTCATCTCAGATCAGCTGGACTTTACACCACCTTTCTTGGCAGGAGAGGATCACAGAAGAAAAGTCCAGGGTCCCGGGTCTCTTACAGTCTTTCTTTAAAAAAATTGAAGTGTACTTAATTTATAATGTTGTGTTAGTTTCTGGTGTACAGCAAAATGATTCAGTTATACATACATATATTCTTTTCCATATTCTTTTCTATTATGGTTTATCACAGGATATTGAATATATGATTGGCCAAAAAGTTCCTTTGGGTTTTTCTGGACCGTGTTATACAAAAATCTGAATGAACTTTTTGGCCAACCAGTTCCCTGTGCTATACAGTAGGACTTTGGCCACCTCATGCAAAGAGTTGACTCATTGGAAAAGACTCTGATGCTGGGAGGGATTGGGGGCAGGAGGAGAAGGGGACGACTGAGGATGAGCTGGCTGGATGGCATCACCGACTCGACGGACATGAGTTTGAGTAAACTCTGGGAGTTGGTGATGGACAGGGAGGCCTGACATGCTGCGATTCACGGGGTTGCAAAGAGTCGGACATGACTGAGCAACTGAACTGAACTGAACTGAACTGATCCAGTAGGACCTTGTTGTTTATTCTCTATATAGTAATATGTATTTGCTAATCCTAAACCCGTGATTTATCTCTCCCCACCCACTTTCCCTTTTGGTAACCATAAGTTTGTTTTCTATGTCTGTGAGTCTGTTCCTCTTTTGTAGATAAGTTCATTTTGTCATATTTTAGATTCTATGAATACCATATCGTATTTGTCTTTCTTTTTCTGACTTACTTCGCTTAGTATGATAATTTCTAGGTCCATCTATGTCGCTACAAATGGCATTATTTCATGCTCCTTTTATGGCTGAGTAGTATTCCATTGTATATATGTACTGCATGTTCTTTATCCATTCATCTGTCAACTTAGATTGCTTCCATGTCTTAGCTATTATGAATGGTGCTGCAATGAACACTGGGATGCATATATCTTTTCAAATGAAAATTCTGTCCAAGTATATGCCCAGGAGTACTGGATCATGTGGTAGTTCTATTTTTACTTTTTAAAGGAACCTCTATATTGTTTTTCCTAGTGGCTGCACCAATTCACATTCCCACCAACAGTATAGGAGGGTTCTCTTTTCTCCACACTCTCTCCAGCATTTGTTATTCTCTTCCTTTCTTCTCTTTTCCTTTCTTGGTTCATTCATTCATAAAGCCATATCTCCCCACCCTCTTCTTCTTCCTCTCTCACCTGTCCATGTCCCCCATTGTGCCACAATCCTCTGTCCCTGCTTCTCCCTCCATGGACACTGTCTTATCCATGTCCACAGCTTCCCTTTAAATTATGTTTTCACTGAAATCCTTGCCCGGCTCATCTCTGCTTTTCTTTTCTCCCCACTGTGTGATTTGCATAGATAGATGTCTTCACACACATCCAGCTAGGAGACCAGAGAGAGCACCTGCTTAGCAATTTCTCTTTGAAAAATTCCACCACCCGCCCCCTGCCTTTTAATGGACCTACAGGCTTTATATGACATTTTGATAAAAGCCTTCCCTAGGGTATCTCTGGTCCTATCCTTCCCAGCACAACCCCTCCCGGGTGAGCTCATTCCCTCTCGTGGTTTCAAACACAACCAGAAAGTGTTGCCTCTCCTGTGGGTCTCTCTGCCCACACCTGGTCCTAAGGCTGCAGGTGTGAACAGCCAACTTCTGGCTGGGCATCTTCATCTTAGCCCACGTGGCCCCACGTTGAACTCAGTGTCTTTCCCCAAATTCGTCCCACCCTCCTTTACCTCTAGCTCAGCGCATGACACCAGCACCTACCCAGAAGTTTGAACCAGAGATTCCAGAACCATCCCATCCCTCTGCCTCTCTCCCCATGGCCTGTTAGTCATAAGGTTCAGCCACTCTCCCCTATAGATTGAGTCTAACAAATCCCACCTCTGCTGATAACACAATGAATGATGGCAGAATGAATGAATTCTAACCTGACTCCTCACGGCGTTCAGCATCTCTTTCGGGTACCACTTAAACAGTCTCCAGTGAAGTCTCTTAGTCTCCTCTCCATCTTCTGCCATCTGGCCTCCACGCGGGGACCACAGCCATCTCATAAAAGTGTAGATTCAGCGGTGTCCCTTTCCAGTTCATACAAGTTCAGTGGCTCCTCACTGCCTCCAGGCTAAAGTCCATGTTGCTCCAAGTGGCCATGGGGACCCCATGCTCTGCCCTCTGTCCCTTCTCTGACCTCAGAGTTCTCTCCTCACTGCCTGGAGCTTGAGTTCCACGAGCACCAAATTACGTGCCTTTTTCCACTCACCTCTCTCCTCCGCTTATGTTATCCCACCTAGCTGGAATATCTTTCCCTCTTCCCTTTGTCCAGTTAATTCCAACACATTCCCAAGAATTTCCTGGGGTACCTACAATTCAGCTCCTCTTAGCTGACAGAGTTCATTCTCTTCCCTTTTCTATGGCTAGCATGCAACCTGAATAGCCATCAGTGTTTATGTTGGCATTTAAGCAGAGAAACCATCATTGAATGAACCCACTTGCTATTTTGATTCTGGTAGGTTGTTTTCCTTTTTTTCTCTGTGATCAACGATGCTGAATATTTCCAGGTGTAGCTATGTCTCCCTTCACCCTTGGGATTATTTCCCTGGGCTCGATCCTTGACAGCAGAATTGTGGTGAATGAGCATGTCTTGGATTAGATATTTTGCCAAATGGCTTTTCCAAATGGGCAGGCCCACCTGTGCTGTAAGCGAGTAGATGGTCAGTTTTAGGATTCGGCCTCCCACCCCGGTCCCCCTGGGGTGAGGAGAGAAGAGTGACATGTGATGTTGGCAGCAGAATGGGGTTGTGATTTAGAAATAACAAGCCCACTGGAAGGAGGAATTGGATCTCCATTTAGAGTGAGTGGCAATGGTTTAAAAATGGAACCTGAGGAACAGTGAGGCGCTAAATGAGAAGGAAGATGTCTAAAGACCTCAGTGAGTGACCGCTTGAATCCATAATCATCAGGAAAAATAAGATCGATTTTATTGCATGAAATGGATGCTTTAGGTGACAGCAGAAGACCTGATTTGTTGAGTGTCAAATTTCCTTCAAGTTCCTGGTCTGGGGTTTCCAGCAGCCCTCCCTCCCTCCCCCAGCTTCATATCATTTGAATTCACTTACCCAGGGAGCAATCCAACTGAAAGTAGAGAGAGACTTTAAAAAGCTTATTTTGAAAATCCTCATAAGGTGTTTTGGACATCAAATAGCTCTTAAAAACCACGGCAGTACTTTCATGATTTAAGTGTAAATGATTCTGAAACATATGGCTTACATTTCCCTCAAATTCCTCCTGGTTTTAAAAGTGAAAGGCAGAGAAGCAGGAGAAATTGTAGCTTGCCTGGGCTGTTTGGAGATTCGATTCGTGGGCGAACACCGTGAACCGTGGGCCGGCTGGGTAGCGAACATTTGCCGGGTTTCTGGCGAGGGTAACGTTAAGAAGTGCTCAAAAAAAGGATTCTTCTGTTTAAATCCTCAAGTCCTCTTTGGTTCTGGATTCCCGTCCAGACATAACCAGGACCTAAAGAAGCCGTTTTCAGGCTCTGATCAGTGGATCTAAATTTCCTGAAGAGCGATTCTGTATTCGGAAATACAGACTCCAAGGGGACACATCTCAGCCCTTCTGAATCAAGGTGTCTACACTGGGGCCCCTGGAATCTGTATTTTTAACAGGATTTCCAGGCACCAGGTTGGGTTAATTGCTATATTCGACAGCGGAGTTTCTCAGCCTTGGCTCTATTGGCATTTGGGGAGCACATAACTTCGTCGTAGGGGGCTGACCCGTGCCAGGGAGGGTGCTGCTAACATCTCTAGACTCAACCCACTACATGCCGATAACAACTCCCACCCAAGTCACGACAATGCAAATGTCTCCAGACATCGCCAAACTCCCCCTGGTGGTGGCGGTGGTGATGGTGGAGGGGAGGCACACTAACTCCCCGCTCCACATGACTTTAAAGTGGCCAGCCAATCAGAGGATGAACAATCATTTGCGGCGGTGTGTGCTTGCGTGTGTGTTTTTCTGTTGGGTGTGAATTGTGAAGCCATCTGTATATAAAAACTGAGCCAGGGAAGTTAATAAGGCAGGGGTAAAACCATGTGTTTTGTGTTTTTGCAGCTCCCACCTCATCGAATATTGCTCACTTGTTCTCATATGGTGCACATGTCGATCTGTTAGTTCCCATTCTTCACTCTCTCAATAATACAGAACTGTACTTCCCGCATCCTTCCCCTGACATGGTGGAGAGACGAAGGCCCACCCCTTGACTTTGACTACGTAACTTGCTTTGGCCAATGGGATGCTAGGGGATGTGGGCGGAGCAAAGGCATAAGATGGGTCTCTGGTTGGATTTGTTTTCTTAGGCTCCACCAAGAAGAAGGTATATTTCAAGTCACAGCTGCGCCTTTAGCGTGAGCCTCTTGCCTGGAAAATCCCATGGATGGAGGAGCCTAGTGGGCTGCAGTCCATGGGGTCGCTGAGGGTTGGACACGACTGAGCGACTTCACTTTCACTTTTCACTTTCATGCATTGGAGGAGGAAATGGCAACCCACTCCAGTGTTCTTGCCTGGAGAATTCCAGGGACGGGGGAGCCTGGTGGGCTGCCGTCTATGGGGTCGCACAGAGTCGGACACGACTGAAGCGACTTAGCAGCAGTAGCAGTGGATAGAAAAACGCTGATTTCAGTAGGAAGCCTTGAGCCCAGCCTGACCCAGCCTAGTCACAGCCAATCTACAGACCCACAAGTCTGAAGATAAATGTTAGTTGTTGTACACTCCTGGGATTTTGAGGTTGTTTACTACAAAGGAAAGTACAGCAGCCCTGAATGAGGCAATAGGTGGAAATGCTCCAGAGTTTTCACTAGAAAGTTTGGCTCAGAGCTCAAGAATGGAAGGCAGAAATACCAAGTCTCAGTTCAAGCTCCCGCCCTGTGCTGTTACTTGACCACTGTGTGACTGTCATGTTACATAACCGCTCCCAACTCTGCTTTTTCATGGTTTAACAAAGCATACAGGGCTTCCCTGGTGGCTCAGTGGTTAAGAACCTGCCTACCAATGCAGGAGACATGGGTTTGATCCCTGGTACAGAAAGATCCAAGATGCCTCAGAACAACTGGGCTCCTGTGCCATACCTCCTGAGTCCACATGCTGCAATTAATGAAGCCCATGTGTCTAGAGTGGGCTTTGCAACAAGAGAAACCACCTCAATGAGAAACCTGCTTGCTGCAACTAAAGAGTAGTTCATATAGCAACAAAGATCCAGCACAGCTGTAAATAAATATATATATTTTTAAAGCATACAAAATAATCCACCAGTCTCAACTTGCTCATCTATTAAATGTGTTGCTCTAAGTGTGTGCTTGGTAGATTCGTGAGGGTTAAATGTGATGTGTGGAAATCATTCAGCTGTCAGTGTCTGGCCCACGGGAAGCACATGATAGAAGTGAACTGATTTTATTATGCTCAGAGCTTAGAATATATGTGCATCTCTTTTCCTTCCTCCCTCCTTTCCTCCTTCTCTACCACAAATATTTCTTGAATGCCTGCTCTGCACCAAAGCCTATCTATGCTTGGGTGAAGAGGCTCTAGAGCCCCGTGTGTGTGTACACCAGGCACCTCCAGAGCGGGGCACGAGATCCTACAAAGAGTTAATCCCCAGGTAACCAGGAGCCAAATAAATTCTGCCCCACCAAACATGTCCCAATCATCATTAGTCACGGCTTGTTGGACGGGAGGCTCCTCCCTGGCGCTTATCTCCCCGGCTTCTGTCCTCCGCCAGGCCGCCATATTTCACCTTCTGAGAACAGATGACCCCGGGGTCAGGGAAATGAAAGCCCCATTCAACAGGTCTGCCAGGGACTTGGCGGGGAAGGAGGGCGAGGATCAGTCGGCAGCTCCATCCTTGCCAGGACAGGCATGGAGCACGTGCTTTAGGGGCCACCAGGCGTGTTTCTTACTGTCCAGCGCCTGAGGGATCAGGTCCCAGGGACAGGTCCCAGGGACAGGATCAGGGTGACAATGAGCCCAAAGCTTTGCTCCCCGTAAAAGTCAAGCTGGGGGTGGAGCCTGGAGGCCCTATTTGCATAGAGTCTCCCAGGATGCCTTACTGCAGCCCTGTCCAGGGAGGGATTCCAGGATGGGGGTCCAATTCCAGCTCTGGGCTGGTAGGGGGTGGGGTGCTTACCTCTGGGAGCCATGCTGAGAGAGGGACAGAAATGATTCCTATTCTGCTGAGGTTTACATCCTAGGAAGCACCTGCTTACCCACTAGGCATAATGTTTTCAATTCTTTAAAATCAGAAGAAAAAAAAATCGTTATAGAAATGTTTTCATTTTTCTCTCATCAGAAAAATATTTTAAAATTAATTATTTTTAATTGAAGAATAATTGATCTATAGTGCTAATTTCTGCTGTATAGCAAAGTGATTCAGTTATACATATATGCATATTTTTGAAATTATTTTCTATTATAGGTTATTACAAGACAGTGAATATAGTTCCTTGTGCTATACAGTAGGGCCTTATTGTTTATATGTAGAATCTAAAATATGATACAAATGAATCTATTGATGAAGCAGAAACAGTCTCACAGACATAGAGGGCAGACTCGTGGTTGTCAAGGGGGAGGGGGGGAGGGGAGAGATGGATTGGGAGTCCGAGATTAGCAGATGCAAAAAAAAAAAAATTTTAGGCCATGAAAATTGACTTTTACCTATCAAAAACAATTTCTAATGTTGATATTATTGTGATAGAAGGGAGAAGCCCACAAAGGCAAAAATGCATGAGGGCAGGGAAATTCATCATTCAGCCCTGAGTGAGGGAGATAAGCCATCCACATGGGAACAAATAAATGGATGAGATACATTCAGATCCATAGGTGCTATAACAGTGATTAAGAAGGGTGATATAAAATACAACAAAGGAGAGAAAAATGACTTGAGGTCAATATTACTTTTGTGAGGAGCTAGGGAGATTAGAGGTAAATAATAATAATAATGAGAAGCCAATAACACCTATATTTATCAACACAGATTAGATAAGTTAAAATGTATAAAAGGCCTGGTATTTAAGAAACACTCTCAGAACTTCCCGGGTGGTCTAGTAGTTAGGAGTCAGCCTGCCAGTGCAGGGTATACAGGTTTGATCCCTAGTCCAGGAAGATCCCACATGCAGGAGGCAACCAAGCCCATGTGCCACGATTACTGTGGCTGTGCTCTACAGCCTGCAAGCTACCGTTACTGGAGCCTGCGCCTAGAGCCTGTGCTCTACAACAAGAGCCTGCATACTGCAGTGAAGACCCAGGGCAGCCAAAAAGAAATAAATAAAAGAAGTGCTGTCTGTGAGTACTTCTGTTGTAGTTGTTATTATCATACATGCCAGTGCTGTGCTTAGTCACTCAGCCATGTTTGATTCTTTGTGATCCCTGGACTGTAGCCCACCAGGCTCCTCTGTCCATGGGGATTCTTCAGCAAAGAGCACTGGACTGATTGCCAGTCATTGAACTAAATAGTTTACATAGTCTGTACATGTCTTTTATCTTAGTTTCTCCAAAAGCAAATCTTGACATCAGAAAATAGATGTAGGTGGTTTAGGGCTTCCCTGGTGGCTTAGTGGTAAAGACTCTGCCTGCAATTCAGGAGACCCGGGTTCGATTCCTGGCTTAGGAAGATCCCCTGGAGAAGGAAATAGCAAGCCACTCCAGTGTTCTTGCCTGGGAAATCCCATGAACAAATGAACTTGGCGGATGATAGTTCATGGGATAGCAGAGTCAGACACGATTTAGTGATTGAGCATGCAAAATGTGGGAGCTGATTCTGGGAAGCAGAAATTTAGGAGAGAGCAAAAAGCAGGGATGAAGACAATTAGAGGTCTGTGATGGACTGAACATTTGTGCACCACCCCCCTACCCACATTCATAGGTTGAAACCATAACCCCCAATAGGATGGTATAGGAAGTGGGCCTTTGGGTGAGTAGGCAGGTTTAGATGAGGTCTGTAGCAAGGAGCTCTCCATGGTGGGATTATACGTGCAAACGCTGCAAGAAGGTGGCCTTCTGCATGTTTGGAAGAGAGCCCTCACCAGATACTGAATCTGCAACTCCTTGGTCTTGGACTTCCAAAACTCCAGAACTGTGAGGAATAAAGTCTGCTGTTTAAGCCAGCCAGTCTATGGTATTCTGTTAGAGCAACCTGAACGGACAATACAGCATGTTCATGAGCAGATCTCCCTGGTATCTCTCTGAGGAGCCATGTAGAACACGCCTCCAAACTGCCCCCAGAGAGGCCCAGGACACCTGCGCACCCCGCAGTGGCATGGGAGAACACCTTTAGGCAGAAAAGAAGGGCACCACCAGCCAGCCCAGGAACCCTGAACTTCAGCTGGGGATGGACTGGGAGCTGGCGAAGGACTTGTGGAGCCAGGAATCTGAATCTGCCTAATTCATGAAATCGTGGTTACAACTCTACATGGCAGATACTATGAGGATGTGCCTTTGAGGGACAAGGAAACCAAGGCACAGACAGGTCAAGTGACTTGCCCAGGACCACACACCAAAATGAGAGCCAGAATCCAAGTCTCTCCATTCCCCACAGCCTGGACACTGAGACACACAGCAGCACCATGGCTAGAAGCGTGTGCTTTGGAGCCAGACCTTCTGTATTCAAATCCTAAATCTGTCAGGTATGAGTACTGTGATTTGAAGATTTTTTTAAAGATAAAAAATTATTTATTTTTATTTTTTGGCTATACCACATGGCTTTGTTGTTCAGTCACCAAATCGTGTCCAACTTTTTGTGACCTCATGGACTGTAGCTCACCAGGCTCCTCTGTCCATGGGATTTCCCAGGTAAGAATACTGGAGTGGGTTGCCATTTCCTTCTCTGGGGGATCTTCCTGACCCAGGGATAGAACCGGGGTCTCCTGTATTGGTAGGCAGATTCTTTACCACTGAGCCACCAGGGAAGGCCCACCACATGGCTTGCGGGATCTTAATTCCCCTCAGGGATCGAACCTGTGCCCTCTACAATGGAAGTGTAGAGTACTAACCACTGGACTGCCAGGGAATTCCTTTGAAGACTTTTTTTTGCCTCATTGTACCTCGATTTCCATGTTTAGTTGTTGTGATGATTAAAAGATTTGGTATTTGCAAAGGGTTTAAAACAGTTTGGGGGTATATGATAAATTCTCAGAGTGCACATTATTATTCCAACCCAGTGATTTTCAGAGTGTGGTCCCCAGGCCAGCAGCATCAGTGTAACTGGAAATTTACATTCTTGAGTCTCATCCCAGACCTGCTGCATCAGAAACTCTGCAGGTGGGGCCCCACAAGTCTGTGTTTTAACAACGCAGTACCCGGCTGGTCCTGTTGCACACTTAAGCTTGTGAGACCCTATTTTCATCACCCCACCAGCTCTCACTCTCCAGATATCATCTGACATTGTCCTGCAAGTGGCCACAGTGACTTCTGCACCTGAAGCATGTTCTAAAGGGATCAGAAAAAGCTTCTGCCCATGACCCTCTCCTGTAAAGTTCTTCATGTTAAGAGTTAACTTCTGGTTCAAATGCAGCGATTCCTGGAAGAGGTAAAGAGGAAGTGTTTTGTGGCTCACACTTTAGTCAAAAATAGCGAATGGAGTGAAGTTTAGTTGAGAACAGGTTACATTTAAGGAGAAACTAGCAGAGCCTGAGAATTTAGGCAGTTTGGAGAAGATGAGGCATTCAGGAGAGTGGAAGATGGTAGTGGAAAAGAAGGTAGAATAATAATAGAGAGAGACCTCATCTACATCACACTTCATGCCAAGTTTGAATGAGATGATCAATATATAACATTGTATCAGCTTAAGGGGTATAATAGGGCTTCCCAGGTGATCCAGTGGTAAAGAATTCACCCGCCAGTGCAGGAGACACAAGAGACGCAGGTTTGATCCCTGGGCCAATCCCAGGAAGAGGGATCCCAGGAAGAGGGATCCCAGGAAGATCCTCTGGAGAAGGAAATGGCAACCCACTCCAGTATTCTTGCCTGGAAAATTCCATGGACAGAGGAGCCTGGCAGGGGTCATGAAGAGTCGGATACAACTGAGTAACTGGGCACACACAAGGTGTATAATATGAGGATACAATATGTATACATATTTACACAACATTTAATAATTGGGTTAATGAGACCATCCACGCCAGTCAGGATCTGGCTAAGAAAAGAAAATGAAACAAAGCAAAACACCCTAGGATTTTCAAGCAGAGGGAATTTAAAACAGGGACTTGGTTACATCATAGACACAGGAGTTGATAGCAGTCAAGCAAGGGGTGGTGACGTTACCCAGAGACTAGCAACATCAAGAAGCTGATACTGGCCCTAGGGCTGGAGAAACAGAAGGTGATATTACCAGAAGTCAGATGCATCTAGAATAAGTTGGAACCAGAATAAGGGCTTTTTGGAAGGAGCTGGGACCATGGAGGAGGAGAATATCTGAAGGGAGCTGGAGTCCCAGAGGAGACCCAGTCCAGACTGGAGATGCCACAGGAAGCAGAGAGAGAGAGAGAGAGAAATTCTCCTAAATATCTACCTAGGGTATCTACTATTAGGACCTCCCCTGGGCCAACTATCCAGAGAACAAAGGAGCTTGGGAAATGTAGTTTTCTGAGACACAGAGCCCTTAGCTAAGAAGTGTGAACGACTGTGAAATCCATCCTTCCTTTTGTTTTCTACATTCCTTCTTTTCTCCCTTCCCTCATTCCTCTCGCCCGCTTCCTCCTTTTCCATTCCAGGTTGCCATCCACCATGGTAAACAAGCGGATACTGGTAAACAAAACCAGAAGATTCTCACACTTCCATTTGTATCTCAGAGGCATGCTCTGTGAGCCCTCAGAGAAACAGGACGCTGGAGAGGATGTCAATTGTCTGTGCTTCAGGCCAGAGATGAAGGGCTGGTTAAAAGGGCAGCCCGGTTCTTGAGATGAGAGCCTCCTTCTGAGGTCCTGCAGAACCCCCCTGGCTCAGGCCAGCCTGGCTTTTCTCAAAGGACAGGTTTCTCTGATCTCTAAAGACAAATGAAGCCGGTGGTGGGATTGGCAAGATTTGTCCTGCTTCAGACAGATTATTCCACACGGGAGAAAGGTGGCTTAGGGTTCATCCATAAGTTTCCCCGCAAGCATCTCTTCTACTGTCTGAGTGTTGAATAGGAAGTAATCTTTACAACAAGGACATATAATAAAACACAGGGAAATTATACTGAATATCTTATAATGACCTACAATGGAAAAGAATTTGAAAAATAATATATGTGTATATGTATAACTGAGTCACTTTGCTGTGCATGTAAACATTGTAAGTCAATTAAACTTCAATAAACTATATATATTTATAAAATTAAATAACCAGTAATGGAAAAGAATCTGTAAAGAATGTGTGTGTTTATAACTGAATCACTTTGCTGTATACCTGAAAGTAATACCATATTGTAAATTAAGTATACTTCAATTAAAAAATAAAAATCAAAAATAAAAATAGAATATGAAGTTTCAAGAAAATGAAGCAATCAATAAACTGGAAAACAATTTCTGATGCTTGATTTGGTATAATAATACTATTATTATTATTACAGTCATAATAATTAGCATTGCATATACTGAAAAAAATTTATTGTGTGTACAGCATAGTAAGGCACAGCTGTGTGGGTGTGTGTGTGGGGGTGTGTGTGTGTGTGTGTTTTAACTGAGGGCATCTAACCTTTTTTGTTCATGATCAGCAGTTGCAAACAGCTGCTATAAATTATTTTGATTGTCCAGCAACTTGCTGATTTGGGTCTGGCGTTCACGCTAAAACTGCTTCTCACTGATGGCTAGCACAACTTTTGTGAGTTTGGACCAACCATTTATTCCTTCTCTCAAACATCTAGGTGGGGCCCCGTCTGAAGCCCTCAACTCAAAGCTGTGAACCAGAGAGCTCTGAACGCCGACCCTTGTGCTGCTGCTGGGAGTCGAGGGCAGTTCTCTTCTTTCTGGTTTGCAGTGACAAGACACACCCTGCGCTGTGGGCAGAGATCTTGAATTTGGAAAGCTCTGCAGGAAGAGCGATTCTATAACTGGGAGACTGCAAGCCCGGAATCACTAGTGCAGTAATCCCTTGTCCACTGTGTGCTCAGTTCTATCAGACTCTTGGTGACCCCACAGACTGTAGCCGGCCAGACACCTCCGTCCAGGGGGATTCTCCAGGCAAGAATACTGGAGTGGGTTGCCATGCCCTCCTCCAGCGGCTCTTCCCCACCCAGGGATGGAACCCATATCTCCTGCTTTGCAGGCTGATTCTTTACCGCTGAGCCACCTGGGAAAGTGCAAGGATATTTGTCATCTATTTTTGAAAGTGCACTTGAAAACACAGAGAGCTCCAGGCAGCAGGACAGACTCAGTCCTCTCTTCGTGGTTCAGTAGACTATGCACAGTACACTGTCATCTTGCTCTCCTCCAGTGTGGAAGGATCTGGCCCCTCGTGACACAGGGCTTGCTGCTCTGCCTGTCCTCCAGGAATCTCTCTCGCTGCTCTCCGGATCTCTGCTTTGTGCTATCCCTCTTGTGTCGCTGTCCCTCACCTGCCAAAACCTGACTCTGCCTGAATGCTCAGGCGGCGGAAGTGATTGGAAACTTCCACCTTGGACGGGGTGGTGGAGAGCAGTCCAGGGTAGGACCTGAAAGTCAGCATTTCAACCCCCAGGGAATGCCAATGCTGTTGGTCTGAGGACTGTATTTTGAATAGGAGACCTTAAGCTTAGCTCAGGGCTTGCTCTCTAGCAAGTACTCAATAATTATAGTTGCTATTATGATTGTAATTTTTTAGTATTTTATTTATTTGTCTGCACCAGGTCTTAGTTGCAGCAGGAAGAATGTTTGATCTCCCTTGTAGCACGTGGGATCTGTAGTTGCAGCATGTGAACTCTTAATTGCAACACATGAGATCTAGTTTCCCGGCCAGGGATTGAACCCAGGCCCTCTGCACCAGAAGAGTGGAGTCTTAGCCACTGGACCACCAGGGAAGTCCATGATTGTTATTGCTGTGGCTTTATAACATATTTCTTACTGTAATTACCACTAAGTGACAGTAATGAATTATGGCAGGGCATGGAAAATAAGAACTATAAGGTGAGACTCAGGTAGCCAAGAGTGGGTGACACCCATACTCACCCCGCATCTCCCAGTGGATGATGATAACGATAACTAATGCAGATAGCATATTCAAAAGCAGAGACGTTACTTTGCCAAAAAAGGTCTGTCTAGTCAAGGCTATGGTTTTTCCTGTGGTCATGTATGGATGTGAGAGTTGGACTGTAAAGAAGGCTGAGTGCCGAAGAATTGATGCTTTTGAACTGTGGTGTTGGAGAAGACTCTTGAGAGTCCCTTGGACTGCAAGGAGATCCAACCAGTCCATTCTGAAGGAGATCAGCTCTGGGATTTCTTTGGAAGGACTGATGCTAAAACTGAAACTCCAGTACTTTGGCCACCTCATGCAAAGAGTTGACTCATTGGAAAAGACCCTGATGCTGGGAGGGATTGGGGGCAGGAGGAGAAGGGGATGACAGAGGATGAGATGGCTGGATGGCATCACTGACTCGATGGACGTGAGTCTGAGTGAACTCTGGGAGTTGGTGATGGACAGGGAGGCCTGGCGTGCTGCAATTCATGGGGTCGCAAAGAGTTGGACACGGCTGAGCGACTGAACTGAATGTTTATCGAACAAAGTTCATGCTGGGCTTTTTGCTTTGTTTCATCTCCGTGAATCCTTATATGAATCCGAGGAGGTAAGCAGTTATCACTGATCTCATTTTACATAGAAGGAAATGGAGGCTAAGTGAAGGTGAGCCATTCGGCCGTGGTCCTCCGTCTAGGTCCTCCGCTCAGGCACTTTGATGGCCAAGTGCAAGCACACAGCTATGTCTCCATGCTGCCAGGAAGCGGGTGTGACAAGGAGCAGTGACTTAGGGTAAAGTCAGCGTACTCTCAGTGTCTCAGGCAAGCCTGATATGTGGGAGGGGCTCAGTAAGCCTTTGAGGAATAAATGAGATTTATTATTATAGAAAACCTGCCCCAGGAATTCTTAGCCATGCACTGTGGTCAGCCTTCTTTCTGCTGGTGCTCTGGGCTTCTCTGCTCACACCTTGGGCTGCAGCAGAAGAGATCCTGCTTGTCCATCCAATGGCCTTTGGTGTATCAATGTCCCCTTCTCCCTAAGCCTAGATTTTACCTCTTTATGGCCAAGAGGAATGCTGACTGCAAAAGGGACCTCTGAGCTTAGACGGGAAAATTTCACACAGGGAAAGGGCCAATCAGAGTCACCTCTGGGTCCCAGCACCCAATGTTTCAACTCCATTCTGTTTGCCCGTATGCAGTATAGACACTAGGCATTCACTTTGGCTGCTCAGCCTCCAAATCCCCTTCCAGTGTCCAGGGAGCTCCCCACTTAATGAATCCTGGGGAAGGCAGACACCCCCTCTGTCTACAGAAACAGAATGCCAAGTTCTTGCTTTCCTGGATTCTCTTGCCAGTGGGACACTGACAGATGACTCAGGTGTTACAATTCATGCTCCACAAGCAAGAGGGCTTGTCCATTGTGTTTGCTGACATAACTGCAGTTTCCAGAACAGTGTTTGGCACGCTGGATGCACTCAATCTGTAATCCTGGAGCCAACAAACTCATCTCATCACCCTTCACTTCTGTTTTCTTTGCCAAGACATGGC